>NW_027149870.1:0-300000 GCF_031143425.1 Pleurodeles waltl | reverse complement strand
AAATCTGCTGAAGACCATTTGTTGAAGGTCCTATCATCGCACCACTACGGAAGCTCAGAGAAGTAATCATGGGAGGAGATTATTTGCATAGGACTGCCCCTTTCTCAATCCTGTGATTATGCTGCAGTTGCCATATAACATTATTAGAGGGCAGCAGCATCAACATAAATCCAAAGAGAGGCTTTAAATCTGCTTGCTGAACTAGCTCTTGTTCTTGTTGAATTTTGTAGAGCCTGTAGAATGGAGGAGTGGAATGACTGAGTGAATGAGTATCGAGGAATGATTGGACTGTATTTGGGGTGAAGGGGTTGCAGGATTTGGAAGGAAAACTGAATTAAAAGCAAAGTGATTAATGCAGATATGCTTGCTGAGAGACTGAGTGTGTCATCTGTCAGGCCTGGGAATTGAACTCTGCTTCTCTGGGTGAAAGGCAGGAACTTACCCACTGGACCAGACAGGCTTCCCTATCTCTAGCTGGTCAAATCTTCCCTATATCATGGTTATGATGTGTCCTTTGCAGTGGCAGCCATTGGCAATGACACCAAAGCCTGTCAGATGCTGATAGGGGATCTTGCACAACTGAAACCCATCAAGAGCCTGTAGCTCAGTGGCAAAGTCTAGTGCCTTTGGTGCAGGAACCTACCCCTGGACAGGGTTCAAATCCAGCCACCACCGTTGTAGTATGTTTAGATGGAAAAAATACAGTATTTGATTTTTTGCACGTAAAAAGAATATTTGTACTTAAAAAAAATACAGGAACAATTTAAGTCATTTTTTGATTGCATTAGTTGGGCACATTTACAAATCTTGCCACCCCCACCACCACCTGCCACCTCCCTCCTTTTGCTCCAGTAGTTTAAATAGGAGCAAGGCCTTATCTTCATTTATGAATGTATTCGTTGTTTCTTCAAAATGGTGTTCTGGAGAGCACAAATATGGCCTAAGGGGGGGCAGAATTGAGCTGTATTATGTGAGGAAGGTGCCATGCAGATAATAAAATAGGTTGAATGGTGTTGATTTAATGCAGGGTAAAATTTTGTGCAGGTGAAAGCGCCCTTATTAGCTGCAGTCAGAAGGTAGCATGTTGAATTTTGAAGTGATAGAAAAGGACAAAGTCATGCCTCTTATTGACTATGTCTTGAAAATGCATAATGCAGCAAGTGTGGGGAAGAAGCAGTTGGTTTGCAAGGATTTGCATGGCCAGGTCTGGCATGCTATGTTATGCTGTGCCTCTGACAGTGAGACCAGGACTGGGACTTTAGACATCACAGTTTTAGCATGCAGTCTTTACAGTAGGCCCACGAACGCCCATGTTCTGTATAGAGGATTACTGCAGGTAATTCTGGACCCTGCTAAGTGAGGGTGGGGTCCTTATCGGAAGGCCTTCGACTGGAACAATCCTTAGCCTAAGACCATTTGGCAACTTTAGAAATCTGCTGAAGACCATTTGTTGAAGGTCCTATCATCGCACCACTACGGAAGTTCAGAGAAGTAATCATGGGAGGAGATTATTTGCATAGGACTGCCCCTTTCTCAATCCTGTGATTATGCTGCAGTTGCCATATAACATTATTAGAGGGCAGCAGCATCAACATAAATCCAAAGAGAGGCTTTAAATCTGCTTGCTGAACTAGCTCTTGTTCTTGTTGAATTTTGTAGAGCCTGTAGAATGGAGGAGTGGAATGACTGAGTGAATGAGTATCGAGGAATGATTGGACTGTATTTGGGGTGAAGGGGTTGCAGGATTTGGAAGGAAAACTGAATTAAAAGCAAAGTGATTAATGCAGATATGCTTGCTGAGAGACTGAGTGTGTCATCTGTCAGGCCTGGGAATTGAACCCTGCTTCTCTGGGTGAAAGGCAGGAACTTACCCACTGGACCAGACAGGCTTCCCTATCTCTAGCTGGTCAAATCTTCCCTATATCATGGTTATGATGTGTCCTTTGCAGTGGCAGCCATTGGCAATGACACCAAAGCCTGTCAGATGCTGATAGGGGATCTTGCACAACTGAAACCCATCAAGAGCCTGTAGCTCAGTGGCAAAGTCTAGTGCCTTTGGTGCAGGAACCTACCCCTGGACAGGGTTCAAATCCAGCCACCACCGTTGTAGTATGTTTAGATGGAAAAAATACAGTATTTGATTTTTTGCACGTAAAAAGAATATTTGTACTTAAAAAAAATACAGGAACAATTTAAGTCATTTTTTGATTGCATTAGTTGGGCACATTTACAAATCTTGCCACCACCACCTGCCACCTCCCTCCTTTTGCTCAAGTATTTTAAATAGGAGCAAGGCCTTATCTTCATTTATGAATGTATTTGTTGTTTCTTCAAAATGGTGTTCTGGAGAGCACAAATATGGCCTAAGGGGGGGCAGAATTGAGCTGTATTATGTGAGGAAGGTGCCATTCAGATAATAAAATAGGTTGAATGGTGTTGATTTAATGCAGGGTAAAAAAATTTGCAGGTGAAAGCGCCCTTATTAGCTGCAGTCTGAAGGTAGCATGTTGAATTTTGAAGTGATAGAAAAGGACAAAGTCATGCCTCTTATTGACTATGTCTTGAAAATGCATAATGCAGCAAGTGTGGGGAAGAGGCAGTTGGTTTGCAAGGATTTGCATGGCCAGGTCTGGCATGCTATGTTATGCTGTGCCTCTGACAGTGAGACCAGGACTGGGACTTTAGACATCACAGTTTTAGCATGCAGTCTTTACAGTAGGCCCACGTAGGCCCACGAACGCCCATGTTCTGTATAGAGGATTACTGCAGGTAATTCTGGACCCTGCTAAGTGAGGGTGGGGTCCTTATCGGAAGGCCTTCGCCTGGAACAATCCTTAGCCTAAGACCATTTGGCAACTTTAGAAATCTGCTGAAGACCATTTGTTGAAGGTCCTATCATCGCACCAGTACGGAAGCTCAGAGAAGTAATCATGGGAGGAGATTATTTGCATAGGACTGCCCCTTTCTCAATCCTGTGATTATGCTGCAGTTGCCATATAACATTACTAGAGGGCAGCAGCATCAACATAAATCCAAAGAGAGGCTGTAAATCTGCTTGCTGAACTAGCTCTTGTTCTTGTTGAATTTTGTAGAGCCTGTAGAATGGAGGAGTGGAATGACTATCGAGGAATGATTGGACTGTATTTGGGGTGAAGGGGTTGCAGGATTTGGAAGGAAAACTGAATTAAAAGCAAAGTGATTAATGCAGATATGCTTGCTGAGAGACTGAGTGTGTCATCTGTCAGGCCTGGGAATTGAACCCTGCTTGTCTGGGTGAAAGGCAGGAACTTACCCACTGGACCAGACAGGCTTCCCTATCTCTAGCTGGTCAAATCTTCCCTATATCATGGTTATGATGTGTCCTTTGCAGTGGCAGCCATTGGCAATGACACCAAAGCCTGTCAGATGCTGATAGGGGATCTTGCACAACTGAATCCCATCAAGAGCCTGTAGCTCAGTGGCAAAGTCTAGCTCCTTTGGTGCAGGAACCTACCCCTGGACAGGGTTCAAATCCAGCCACCACTGTTATAGTATGTTTAGATGGAAAAAATACTGTATTTGATTTTTTGCACGTAAAAAGAATATTTTTACTTTAAAAAAAATACAGGAACAATTTAAGTCATTTTTTGATTGCATTAGTTGGGCACATTTACAAATCTTGCCACCCCCACCACCACCTGCCACCTCCCTCCTTTTGCTCCAGTAGTTTAAATAGGAGCAAGGCCTTATCTTCATTTATGAATGTATTCGTTGTTTCTTCAAAATGGTGTTCTGGAGAGCACAAATATGGCCTAAGGGGGGTAGAATTGAGCTGTATTATGTGAGGAAGGTGCCATGCAGATAATAAAATAGGTTGAATGGTGTTGATTTAATGCAGGGTAAAATTTTGTGCAGGTGAAACCGCCCTTATTAGCTGCAGTCAGAAGGTAGCATGTTGAATTTTGAAGTGATAGAAAAGGACAAAGTCATGCCTCTTATTGACTATGTCTTGAAAATGCATAATGCAGCAAGTGTGGGGAAGAGGCAGTTGGTTTGCAAGGATGTGCATGGCCAGGTCTGGCATGCTATGTTATGCTGTGCCTCTGACAGTGAGACCAGGACTGGGACTTTAGACATCACAGTTTTAGCATGCAGTCTTTACAGTAGGCCCACGTAGGCCCACAAACGCCCACGAACGCCCATGTTCTGTATAGAGGATTACTGCAGGTAATTCTGGACCCTGCTAAGTGAGGGTGGGGTCCTTATCGGAAGGCCTTCGACTGGAACAATCCTTAGCCTAAGACAATTTGGCAACTTTAGAAATCTGCTGAAGACCATTTGTTGAAGGTCCTATCATCGCACCACTACGGAAGCTCAGAGAAGTAATCATGGGAGGAGATTATTTGCATAGGACTGCCCCTTTCTCAATCCTGTGATTATGCTGCAGTTGCCATATAACATTACTAGAGGGCAGCAGCATCAACATAAATCCAAAGAGAGGCTTTAAATCTGCTTGCTGAACTAGCTCTTGTTCTTGTTGAATTTTGTAGAGCCTGTAGAATGGAGGAGTGGAATGACTGAGTGAATGAGTATCGAGGAATGATTGGACTGTATTTGGGGTGAAGGGGTTGCAGGATTTGGAAGGAAAACTGAATTAAAAGCAAAGTGATTAATGCAGATATGCTTGCTGAGAGACTGAGTGTGTCATCTGTCAGGCCTGGGAATTGAACCCTGCTTGTCTGGGTGAAAGGCAGGAACTTACCCACTGGACCAGACAGGCTTCCCTATCTCTAGCTGGTCAAATCTTCCCTATATCATGGTTATGATGTGTCCTTTGCAGTGGCAGCCATTGGCAATGACACCAAAGCCTGTCAGATGCTGATAGGGGATCTTGCACAACTGAAACCCATCAAGAGCCTGTAGCTCAGTGGCAAAGTCTAGTGCCTTTGGTGCAGGAACCTACCCCTGGACAGGGTTCAAATCCAGCCACCACCGTTGTAGTATGTTTAGATGGAAAAAATACAGTATTTGATTTTTTGCACGTAAAAAGAATATTTGTACTTAAAAAAAATACAGGAACAATTTAAGTCATTTTTTGATTGCATTAGTTGGGCACATTTACAAATCTTGCCACCCCCACCACCACCTGCCACCTCCCTCCTTTTGCTCCAGTAGTTTAAATAGGAGCAAGGCCTTATCTTCATTTATGAATGTATTCGTTGTTTCTTCAAAATGGTGTTCTGGAGAGCACAAATATGGCCTAAGGGGGGGCAGAATTGAGCTGTATTATGTGAGGAAGGTGCCATGCAGATAATAAAATAGGTTGAATGGTGTTGATTTAATGCAGGGTAAAATTTTGTGCAGGTGAAAGCGCCCTTATTAGCTGCAGTCAGAAGGTAGCATGTTGAATTTTGAAGTGATAGAAAAGGACAAAGTCATGCCTCTTATTGACTATGTCTTGAAAATGCATAATGCAGCAAGTGTGGGGAAGAAGCAGTTGGTTTGCAAGGATTTGCATGGCCAGGTCTGGCATGCTATGTTATGCTGTGCCTCTGACAGTGAGACCAGGACTGGGACTTTAGACATCACAGTTTTAGCATGCAGTCTTTACAGTAGGCCCACGAACGCCCATGTTCTGTATAGAGGATTACTGCAGGTAATTCTGGACCCTGCTAAGTGAGGGTGGGGTCCTTATCGGAAGGCCTTCGACTGGAACAATCCTTAGCCTAAGACCATTTGGCAACTTTAGAAATCTGCTGAAGACCATTTGTTGAAGGTCCTATCATCGCACCACTACGGAAGCTCAGAGAAGTAATCATGGGAGGAGATTATTTGCATAGGACTGCCCCTTTCTCAATCCTGTGATTATGCTGCAGTTGCCATATAACATTATTAGAGGGCAGCAGCATCAACATAAATCCAAAGAGAGGCTTTAAATCTGCTTGCTGAACTAGCTCTTGTTCTTGTTGAATTTTGTAGAGCCTGTAGAATGGAGGAGTGGAATGACTGAGTGAATGAGTATCGAGGAATGATTGGACTGTATTTGGGGTGAAGGGGTTGCAGGATTTGGAAGGAAAACTGAATTAAAAGCAAAGTGATTAATGCAGATATGCTTGCTGAGAGACTGAGTGTGTCATCTGTCAGGCCTGGGAATTGAACCCTGCTTCTCTGGGTGAAAGGCAGGAACTTACCCACTGGACCAGACAGGCTTCCCTATCTCTAGCTGGTCAAATCTTCCCTATATCATGGTTATGATGTGTCCTTTGCAGTGGCAGCCATTGGCAATGACACCAAAGCCTGTCAGATGCTGATAGGGGATCTTGCACAACTGAAACCCATCAAGAGCCTGTAGCTCAGTGGCAAAGTCTAGTGCCTTTGGTGCAGGAACCTACCCCTGGACAGGGTTCAAATCCAGCCACCACCGTTGTAGTATGTTTAGATGGAAAAAATACAGTATTTGATTTTTTGCACGTAAAAAGAATATTTGTACTTAAAAAAAATACAGGAACAATTTAAGTCATTTTTTGATTGCATTAGTTGGGCACATTTACAAATCTTGCCACCCCCACCACCACCTGCCACCTCCCTCCTTTTGCTCAAGTATTTTAAATAGGAGCAAGGCCTTATCTTCATTTATGAATGTATTTGTTGTTTCTTCAAAATGGTGTTCTGGAGAGCACAAATATGGCCTAAGGGGGGGCAGAATTGAGCTGTATTATGTGAGGAAGGTGCCATTCAGATAATAAAATAGGTTGAATGGTGTTGATTTAATGCAGGGTAAAAAAATTTGCAGGTGAAAGCGCCCTTATTAGCTGCAGTCTGAAGGTAGCATGTTGAATTTTGAAGTGATAGAAAAGGACAAAGTCATGCCTCTTATTGACTATGTCTTGAAAATGCATAATGCAGCAAGTGTGGGGAAGAGGCAGTTGGTTTGCAAGGATTTGCATGGCCAGGTCTGGCATGCTATGTTATGCTGTGCCTCTGACAGTGAGACCAGGACTGGGACTTTAGACATCACAGTTTTAGCATGCAGTCTTTACAGTAGGCCCACGTAGGCCCACGAACGCCCATGTTCTGTATAGAGGATTACTGCAGGTAATTCTGGACCCTGCTAAGTGAGGGTGGGGTCCTTATCGGAAGGCCTTCGCCTGGAACAATCCTTAGCCTAAGACCATTTGGCAACTTTAGAAATCTGCTGAAGACCATTTGTTGAAGGTCCTATCATCGCACCAGTACGGAAGCTCAGAGAAGTAATCATGGGAGGAGATTATTTGCATAGGACTGCCCCTTTCTCAATCCTGTGATTATGCTGCAGTTGCCATATAACATTACTAGAGGGCAGCAGCATCAACATAAATCCAAAGAGAGGCTGTAAATCTGCTTGCTGAACTAGCTCTTGTTCTTGTTGAATTTTGTAGAGCCTGTAGAATGGAGGAGTGGAATGACTATCGAGGAATGATTGGACTGTATTTGGGGTGAAGGGGTTGCAGGATTTGGAAGGAAAACTGAATTAAAAGCAAAGTGATTAATGCAGATATGCTTGCTGAGAGACTGAGTGTGTCATCTGTCAGGCCTGGGAATTGAACCCTGCTTGTCTGGGTGAAAGGCAGGAACTTACCCACTGGACCAGACAGGCTTCCCTATCTCTAGCTGGTCAAATCTTCCCTATATCATGGTTATGATGTGTCCTTTGCAGTGGCAGCCATTGGCAATGACACCAAAGCCTGTCAGATGCTGATAGGGGATCTTGCACAACTGAAACCATCAGGAGCCTGTAGCTCAGTGGCAAAGTCTAGTGCCTTTGGTGCAGGAACCTACCCCTGGACAGGGTTCGAATCCAGCCACCACCGTTAAAGTATATTTAGATGGAAAAAATACAGTGTTTGATTTTTTGCACGTAAAAAGAATATTTTTACTTAAAAAAAATACAGGAACAATTTAAGTCATTTTTTGATTGCATTAGTTGGGCACATTTACAAATCTTGCCACCCCCACCACCACCTGCCACCTCCCTCCTTTTGCTCAAGTAGTTTAAATAGGAGCAAGGCCTTATCTTCATTTATGAATGTATTTGTTGTTTCTTCAAAATGGTGTTCTGGAGAGCACAAATATGGCCTAAGGGGGGGCAGAATTGAGCTGTATTATGTGAGGAAGGTGCCATTCAGATAATAAAATAGGTTGAATGGTGTTGATTTAATGCAGGGTAAAATTTTGTGCAGGTGAAAGCGCCCTTATTAGCTGCAGTCAGAAGGTAGCATGTTGAATTTTGAAGTGATAGAAAAGGACAAAGTAATGCCTCTTATTGACTATGTCTTGAAAATGCATAATGCAGCAAGTGTGGGGAAGAAGCAGTTGGTTTGCAAGGATTTGCATGGCCAGGTCTGGCATGCTATGTTATGCTGTGCCTCTGACAGTGAGACCAGGACTGGGACTTTAGACATCACAGTTTTAGCATGCAGTCTTTACAGTAGGCCCACGAACGCCCATGTTCTGTATAGAGGATTACTGCAGGTAATTCTGGACCCTGCTAAGTGAGGGTGGGGTCCTTATCGGAAGGCCTTCGACTGGAACTATCCTTAGCCTAAGACAATTTGGCAACTTTAGAAATCTGCTGAAGACCATTTGTTGAAGGTCCTATCATCGCACCACTACGGAAGCTCAGAGAAGTAATCATGGGAGGAGATTATTTGCATAGGACTGCCCCTTTCTCAATCCTGTGATTGTGCTGCAGTTGCCATATAACATTACTAGAGGGCAGCAGCATCAACATAAATCCAAAGAGAGGCTTTAAATCTGCTTGCTGAACTAGCTCTTGTTCTTGTTGAATTTTGTAGAGCCTGTAGAATGGAGGAGTGGAATGACTGAGTGAATGAGTATCGAGGAATGATTGGACTGTATTTGGGGTGAAGGGGTTGCAGGATTTGGAAGGAAAACTGAATTAAAAGCAAAGTGATTAATGCAGATATGCTTGCTGAGAGACTGAGTGTGTCATCTGTCAGGCCTGGGAATTGAACCCTGCTTGTCTGGGTAAAAGGCAGGAACTTACCCACTGGACCAGACAGGCTTCCCTATCTCTAGCTGGTCACATCTTCCCTATATCATGGTTATGATGTGTCCTTTGCAGTGGCAGCCATTGGCAATGACACCAAAGCCTGTCAGATGCTGATAGGGGATCTTGCACAACTGAATCCCATCAAGAGCCTGTAGCTCAGTGGCAAAGTCTAGCTCCTTTGGTGCAGGAACCTACCCCTGGACAGGGTTCAAATCCAGCCACCACTGTTATAGTATGTTTAGATGGAAAAAATACTGTATTTGATTTTTTGCACGTAAAAAGAATATTTTTACTTTAAAAAAAATACAGGAACAATTTAAGTCATTTTTTGATTGCATTAGTTGGGCACATTTACAAATCTTGCCACCCCCACCACCACCTGCCACCTCCCTCCTTTTGCTCCAGTAGTTTAAATAGGAGCAAGGCCTTATCTTCATTTATGAATGTATTCGTTGTTTCTTCAAAATGGTGTTCTGGAGAGCACAAATATGGCCTAAGGGGGGTAGAATTGAGCTGTATTATGTGAGGAAGGTGCCATGCAGATAATAAAATAGGTTGAATGGTGTTGATTTAATGCAGGGTAAAATTTTGTGCAGGTGAAACCGCCCTTATTAGCTGCAGTCAGAAGGTAGCATGTTGAATTTTGAAGTGATAGAAAAGGACAAAGTCATGCCTCTTATTGACTATGTCTTGAAAATGCATAATGCAGCAAGTGTGGGGAAGAGGCAGTTGGTTTGCAAGGATGTGCATGGCCAGGTCTGGCATGCTATGTTATGCTGTGCCTCTGACAGTGAGACCAGGACTGGGACTTTAGACATCACAGTTTTAGCATGCAGTCTTTACAGTAGGCCCACGAACGCCCATGTTCTGTATAGAGGATTACTGCAGGTAATTCTGGACCCTGCTAAGTGAGGGTGGGGTCCTTATCGGAAGGCCTTCGACTGGAACAATCCTTAGCCTAAGACAATTTGGCAACTTTAGAAATCTGCTGAAGACCATTTGTTGAAGGTCCTATCATCGCACCACTACGGAAGCTCAGAGAAGTAATCATGGGAGGAGATTATTTGCATAGGACTGCCCCTTTCTCAATCCTGTGATTATGCTGCAGTTGCCATATAACATTACTAGAGGGCAGCAGCATCAACATAAATCCAAAGAGAGGCTTTAAATCTGCTTGCTGAACTAGCTCTTGTTCTTGTTGAATTTTGTAGAGCCTGTAGAATGGAGGAGTGGAATGACTGAGTGAATGAGTATCGAGGAATGATTGGACTGTATTTGGGGTGAAGGGGTTGCAGGATTTGGAAGGAAAACTGAATTAAAAGCAAAGTGATTAATGCAGATATGCTTGCTGAGAGACTGAGTGTGTCATCTGTCAGGCCTGGGAATTGAACCCTGCTTGTCTGGGTGAAAGGCAGGAACTTACCCACTGGACCAGACAGGCTTCCCTATCTCTAGCTGGTCAAATCTTCCCTATATCATGGTTATGATGTGTCCTTTGCAGTGGCAGCCATTGGCAATGACACCAAAGCCTGTCAGATGCTGATAGGGGATCTTGCACAACTGAAACCCATCAAGAGCCTGTAGCTCAGTGGCAAAGTCTAGTGCCTTTGGTGCAGGAACCTACCCCTGGACAGGGTTCAAATCCAGCCACCACCGTTGTAGTATGTTTAGATGGAAAAAATACAGTATTTGATTTTTTGCACGTAAAAAGAATATTTGTACTTAAAAAAAATACAGGAACAATTTAAGTCATTTTTTGATTGCATTAGTTGGGCACATTTACAAATCTTGCCACCCCCACCACCACCTGCCACCTCCCTCCTTTTGCTCCAGTAGTTTAAATAGGAGCAAGGCCTTATCTTCATTTATGAATGTATTCGTTGTTTCTTCAAAATGGTGTTCTGGAGAGCACAAATATGGCCTAAGGGGGGGCAGAATTGAGCTGTATTATGTGAGGAAGGTGCCATGCAGATAATAAAATAGGTTGAATGGTGTTGATTTAATGCAGGGTAAAATTTTGTGCAGGTGAAAGCGCCCTTATTAGCTGCAGTCAGAAGGTAGCATGTTGAATTTTGAAGTGATAGAAAAGGACAAAGTCATGCCTCTTATTGACTATGTCTTGAAAATGCATAATGCAGCAAGTGTGGGGAAGAAGCAGTTGGTTTGCAAGGATTTGCATGGCCAGGTCTGGCATGCTATGTTATGCTGTGCCTCTGACAGTGAGACCAGGACTGGGACTTTAGACATCACAGTTTTAGCATGCAGTCTTTACAGTAGGCCCACGAACGCCCATGTTCTGTATAGAGGATTACTGCAGGTAATTCTGGACCCTGCTAAGTGAGGGTGGGGTCCTTATCGGAAGGCCTTCGACTGGAACAATCCTTAGCCTAAGACCATTTGGCAACTTTAGAAATCTGCTGAAGACCATTTGTTGAAGGTCCTATCATCGCACCACTACGGAAGCTCAGAGAAGTAATCATGGGAGGAGATTATTTGCATAGGACTGCCCCTTTCTCAATCCTGTGATTATGCTGCAGTTGCCATATAACATTATTAGAGGGCAGCAGCATCAACATAAATCCAAAGAGAGGCTTTAAATCTGCTTGCTGAACTAGCTCTTGTTCTTGTTGAATTTTGTAGAGCCTGTAGAATGGAGGAGTGGAATGACTGAGTGAATGAGTATCGAGGAATGATTGGACTGTATTTGGGGTGAAGGGGTTGCAGGATTTGGAAGGAAAACTGAATTAAAAGCAAAGTGATTAATGCAGATATGCTTGCTGAGAGACTGAGTGTGTCATCTGTCAGGCCTGGGAATTGAACTCTGCTTCTCTGGGTGAAAGGCAGGAACTTACCCACTGGACCAGACAGGCTTCCCTATCTCTAGCTGGTCAAATCTTCCCTATATCATGGTTATGATGTGTCCTTTGCAGTGGCAGCCATTGGCAATGACACCAAAGCCTGTCAGATGCTGATAGGGGATCTTGCACAACTGAAACCCATCAAGAGCCTGTAGCTCAGTGGCAAAGTCTAGTGCCTTTGGTGCAGGAACCTACCCCTGGACAGGGTTCAAATCCAGCCACCACCGTTGTAGTATGTTTAGATGGAAAAAATACAGTATTTGATTTTTTGCACGTAAAAAGAATATTTGTACTTAAAAAAAATACAGGAACAATTTAAGTCATTTTTTGATTGCATTAGTTGGGCACATTTACAAATCTTGCCACCCCCACCACCACCTGCCACCTCCCTCCTTTTGCTCCAGTAGTTTAAATAGGAGCAAGGCCTTATCTTCATTTATGAATGTATTCGTTGTTTCTTCAAAATGGTGTTCTGGAGAGCACAAATATGGCCTAAGGGGGGGCAGAATTGAGCTGTATTATGTGAGGAAGGTGCCATGCAGATAATAAAATAGGTTGAATGGTGTTGATTTAATGCAGGGTAAAATTTTGTGCAGGTGAAAGCGCCCTTATTAGCTGCAGTCAGAAGGTAGCATGTTGAATTTTGAAGTGATAGAAAAGGACAAAGTCATGCCTCTTATTGACTATGTCTTGAAAATGCATAATGCAGCAAGTGTGGGGAAGAAGCAGTTGGTTTGCAAGGATTTGCATGGCCAGGTCTGGCATGCTATGTTATGCTGTGCCTCTGACAGTGAGACCAGGACTGGGACTTTAGACATCACAGTTTTAGCATGCAGTCTTTACAGTAGGCCCACGAACGCCCATGTTCTGTATAGAGGATTACTGCAGGTAATTCTGGACCCTGCTAAGTGAGGGTGGGGTCCTTATCGGAAGGCCTTCGACTGGAACAATCCTTAGCCTAAGACCATTTGGCAACTTTAGAAATCTGCTGAAGACCATTTGTTGAAGGTCCTATCATCGCACCACTACGGAAGTTCAGAGAAGTAATCATGGGAGGAGATTATTTGCATAGGACTGCCCCTTTCTCAATCCTGTGATTATGCTGCAGTTGCCATATAACATTATTAGAGGGCAGCAGCATCAACATAAATCCAAAGAGAGGCTTTAAATCTGCTTGCTGAACTAGCTCTTGTTCTTGTTGAATTTTGTAGAGCCTGTAGAATGGAGGAGTGGAATGACTGAGTGAATGAGTATCGAGGAATGATTGGACTGTATTTGGGGTGAAGGGGTTGCAGGATTTGGAAGGAAAACTGAATTAAAAGCAAAGTGATTAATGCAGATATGCTTGCTGAGAGACTGAGTGTGTCATCTGTCAGGCCTGGGAATTGAACCCTGCTTCTCTGGGTGAAAGGCAGGAACTTACCCACTGGACCAGACAGGCTTCCCTATCTCTAGCTGGTCAAATCTTCCCTATATCATGGTTATGATGTGTCCTTTGCAGTGGCAGCCATTGGCAATGACACCAAAGCCTGTCAGATGCTGATAGGGGATCTTGCACAACTGAAACCCATCAAGAGCCTGTAGCTCAGTGGCAAAGTCTAGTGCCTTTGGTGCAGGAACCTACCCCTGGACAGGGTTCAAATCCAGCCACCACCGTTGTAGTATGTTTAGATGGAAAAAATACAGTATTTGATTTTTTGCACGTAAAAAGAATATTTGTACTTAAAAAAAATACAGGAACAATTTAAGTCATTTTTTGATTGCATTAGTTGGGCACATTTACAAATCTTGCCACCCCCACCACCACCTGCCACCTCCCTCCTTTTGCTCAAGTATTTTAAATAGGAGCAAGGCCTTATCTTCATTTATGAATGTATTTGTTGTTTCTTCAAAATGGTGTTCTGGAGAGCACAAATATGGCCTAAGGGGGGGCAGAATTGAGCTGTATTATGTGAGGAAGGTGCCATTCAGATAATAAAATAGGTTGAATGGTGTTGATTTAATGCAGGGTAAAAAAATTTGCAGGTGAAAGCGCCCTTATTAGCTGCAGTCTGAAGGTAGCATGTTGAATTTTGAAGTGATAGAAAAGGACAAAGTCATGCCTCTTATTGACTATGTCTTGAAAATGCATAATGCAGCAAGTGTGGGGAAGAGGCAGTTGGTTTGCAAGGATTTGCATGGCCAGGTCTGGCATGCTATGTTATGCTGTGCCTCTGACAGTGAGACCAGGACTGGGACTTTAGACATCACAGTTTTAGCATGCAGTCTTTACAGTAGGCCCACGTAGGCCCACGAACGCCCATGTTCTGTATAGAGGATTACTGCAGGTAATTCTGGACCCTGCTAAGTGAGGGTGGGGTCCTTATCGGAAGGCCTTCGCCTGGAACAATCCTTAGCCTAAGACCATTTGGCAACTTTAGAAATCTGCTGAAGACCATTTGTTGAAGGTCCTATCATCGCACCAGTACGGAAGCTCAGAGAAGTAATCATGGGAGGAGATTATTTGCATAGGACTGCCCCTTTCTCAATCCTGTGATTATGCTGCAGTTGCCATATAACATTACTAGAGGGCAGCAGCATCAACATAAATCCAAAGAGAGGCTGTAAATCTGCTTGCTGAACTAGCTCTTGTTCTTGTTGAATTTTGTAGAGCCTGTAGAATGGAGGAGTGGAATGACTATCGAGGAATGATTGGACTGTATTTGGGGTGAAGGGGTTGCAGGATTTGGAAGGAAAACTGAATTAAAAGCAAAGTGATTAATGCAGATATGCTTGCTGAGAGACTGAGTGTGTCATCTGTCAGGCCTGGGAATTGAACCCTGCTTGTCTGGGTGAAAGGCAGGAACTTACCCACTGGACCAGACAGGCTTCCCTATCTCTAGCTGGTCAAATCTTCCCTATATCATGGTTATGATGTGTCCTTTGCAGTGGCAGCCATTGGCAATGACACCAAAGCCTGTCAGATGCTGATAGGGGATCTTGCACAACTGAATCCCATCAAGAGCCTGTAGCTCAGTGGCAAAGTCTAGCTCCTTTGGTGCAGGAACCTACCCCTGGACAGGGTTCAAATCCAGCCACCACTGTTATAGTATGTTTAGATGGAAAAAATACTGTATTTGATTTTTTGCACGTAAAAAGAATATTTTTACTTTAAAAAAAATACAGGAACAATTTAAGTCATTTTTTGATTGCATTAGTTGGGCACATTTACAAATCTTGCCACCCCCACCACCACCTGCCACCTCCCTCCTTTTGCTCCAGTAGTTTAAATAGGAGCAAGGCCTTATCTTCATTTATGAATGTATTCGTTGTTTCTTCAAAATGGTGTTCTGGAGAGCACAAATATGGCCTAAGGGGGGTAGAATTGAGCTGTATTATGTGAGGAAGGTGCCATGCAGATAATAAAATAGGTTGAATGGTGTTGATTTAATGCAGGGTAAAATTTTGTGCAGGTGAAACCGCCCTTATTAGCTGCAGTCAGAAGGTAGCATGTTGAATTTTGAAGTGATAGAAAAGGACAAAGTCATGCCTCTTATTGACTATGTCTTGAAAATGCATAATGCAGCAAGTGTGGGGAAGAGGCAGTTGGTTTGCAAGGATGTGCATGGCCAGGTCTGGCATGCTATGTTATGCTGTGCCTCTGACAGTGAGACCAGGACTGGGACTTTAGACATCACAGTTTTAGCATGCAGTCTTTACAGTAGGCCCACGTAGGCCCACAAACGCCCACGAACGCCCATGTTCTGTATAGAGGATTACTGCAGGTAATTCTGGACCCTGCTAAGTGAGGGTGGGGTCCTTATCGGAAGGCCTTCGACTGGAACAATCCTTAGCCTAAGACAATTTGGCAACTTTAGAAATCTGCTGAAGACCATTTGTTGAAGGTCCTATCATCGCACCACTACGGAAGCTCAGAGAAGTAATCATGGGAGGAGATTATTTGCATAGGACTGCCCCTTTCTCAATCCTGTGATTATGCTGCAGTTGCCATATAACATTACTAGAGGGCAGCAGCATCAACATAAATCCAAAGAGAGGCTTTAAATCTGCTTGCTGAACTAGCTCTTGTTCTTGTTGAATTTTGTAGAGCCTGTAGAATGGAGGAGTGGAATGACTGAGTGAATGAGTATCGAGGAATGATTGGACTGTATTTGGGGTGAAGGGGTTGCAGGATTTGGAAGGAAAACTGAATTAAAAGCAAAGTGATTAATGCAGATATGCTTGCTGAGAGACTGAGTGTGTCATCTGTCAGGCCTGGGAATTGAACCCTGCTTGTCTGGGTGAAAGGCAGGAACTTACCCACTGGACCAGACAGGCTTCCCTATCTCTAGCTGGTCAAATCTTCCCTATATCATGGTTATGATGTGTCCTTTGCAGTGGCAGCCATTGGCAATGACACCAAAGCCTGTCAGATGCTGATAGGGGATCTTGCACAACTGAAACCCATCAAGAGCCTGTAGCTCAGTGGCAAAGTCTAGTGCCTTTGGTGCAGGAACCTACCCCTGGACAGGGTTCAAATCCAGCCACCACCGTTGTAGTATGTTTAGATGGAAAAAATACAGTATTTGATTTTTTGCACGTAAAAAGAATATTTGTACTTAAAAAAAATACAGGAACAATTTAAGTCATTTTTTGATTGCATTAGTTGGGCACATTTACAAATCTTGCCACCCCCACCACCACCTGCCACCTCCCTCCTTTTGCTCCAGTAGTTTAAATAGGAGCAAGGCCTTATCTTCATTTATGAATGTATTCGTTGTTTCTTCAAAATGGTGTTCTGGAGAGCACAAATATGGCCTAAGGGGGGGCAGAATTGAGCTGTATTATGTGAGGAAGGTGCCATGCAGATAATAAAATAGGTTGAATGGTGTTGATTTAATGCAGGGTAAAATTTTGTGCAGGTGAAAGCGCCCTTATTAGCTGCAGTCAGAAGGTAGCATGTTGAATTTTGAAGTGATAGAAAAGGACAAAGTCATGCCTCTTATTGACTATGTCTTGAAAATGCATAATGCAGCAAGTGTGGGGAAGAAGCAGTTGGTTTGCAAGGATTTGCATGGCCAGGTCTGGCATGCTATGTTATGCTGTGCCTCTGACAGTGAGACCAGGACTGGGACTTTAGACATCACAGTTTTAGCATGCAGTCTTTACAGTAGGCCCACGAACGCCCATGTTCTGTATAGAGGATTACTGCAGGTAATTCTGGACCCTGCTAAGTGAGGGTGGGGTCCTTATCGGAAGGCCTTCGACTGGAACAATCCTTAGCCTAAGACCATTTGGCAACTTTAGAAATCTGCTGAAGACCATTTGTTGAAGGTCCTATCATCGCACCACTACGGAAGTTCAGAGAAGTAATCATGGGAGGAGATTATTTGCATAGGACTGCCCCTTTCTCAATCCTGTGATTATGCTGCAGTTGCCATATAACATTATTAGAGGGCAGCAGCATCAACATAAATCCAAAGAGAGGCTTTAAATCTGCTTGCTGAACTAGCTCTTGTTCTTGTTGAATTTTGTAGAGCCTGTAGAATGGAGGAGTGGAATGACTGAGTGAATGAGTATCGAGGAATGATTGGACTGTATTTGGGGTGAAGGGGTTGCAGGATTTGGAAGGAAAACTGAATTAAAAGCAAAGTGATTAATGCAGATATGCTTGCTGAGAGACTGAGTGTGTCATCTGTCAGGCCTGGGAATTGAACCCTGCTTCTCTGGGTGAAAGGCAGGAACTTACCCACTGGACCAGACAGGCTTCCCTATCTCTAGCTGGTCAAATCTTCCCTATATCATGGTTATGATGTGTCCTTTGCAGTGGCAGCCATTGGCAATGACACCAAAGCCTGTCAGATGCTGATAGGGGATCTTGCACAACTGAAACCCATCAAGAGCCTGTAGCTCAGTGGCAAAGTCTAGTGCCTTTGGTGCAGGAACCTACCCCTGGACAGGGTTCAAATCCAGCCACCACCGTTGTAGTATGTTTAGATGGAAAAAATACAGTATTTGATTTTTTGCACGTAAAAAGAATATTTGTACTTAAAAAAAATACAGGAACAATTTAAGTCATTTTTTGATTGCATTAGTTGGGCACATTTACAAATCTTGCCACCCCCACCACCACCTGCCACCTCCCTCCTTTTGCTCAAGTATTTTAAATAGGAGCAAGGCCTTATCTTCATTTATGAATGTATTTGTTGTTTCTTCAAAATGGTGTTCTGGAGAGCACAAATATGGCCTAAGGGGGGGCAGAATTGAGCTGTATTATGTGAGGAAGGTGCCATTCAGATAATAAAATAGGTTGAATGGTGTTGATTTAATGCAGGGTAAAAAAATTTGCAGGTGAAAGCGCCCTTATTAGCTGCAGTCTGAAGGTAGCATGTTGAATTTTGAAGTGATAGAAAAGGACAAAGTCATGCCTCTTATTGACTATGTCTTGAAAATGCATAATGCAGCAAGTGTGGGGAAGAGGCAGTTGGTTTGCAAGGATTTGCATGGCCAGGTCTGGCATGCTATGTTATGCTGTGCCTCTGACAGTGAGACCAGGACTGGGACTTTAGACATCACAGTTTTAGCATGCAGTCTTTACAGTAGGCCCACGTAGGCCCACGAACGCCCATGTTCTGTATAGAGGATTACTGCAGGTAATTCTGGACCCTGCTAAGTGAGGGTGGGGTCCTTATCGGAAGGCCTTCGCCTGGAACAATCCTTAGCCTAAGACCATTTGGCAACTTTAGAAATCTGCTGAAGACCATTTGTTGAAGGTCCTATCATCGCACCAGTACGGAAGCTCAGAGAAGTAATCATGGGAGGAGATTATTTGCATAGGACTGCCCCTTTCTCAATCCTGTGATTATGCTGCAGTTGCCATATAACATTACTAGAGGGCAGCAGCATCAACATAAATCCAAAGAGAGGCTGTAAATCTGCTTGCTGAACTAGCTCTTGTTCTTGTTGAATTTTGTAGAGCCTGTAGAATGGAGGAGTGGAATGACTATCGAGGAATGATTGGACTGTATTTGGGGTGAAGGGGTTGCAGGATTTGGAAGGAAAACTGAATTAAAAGCAAAGTGATTAATGCAGATATGCTTGCTGAGAGACTGAGTGTGTCATCTGTCAGGCCTGGGAATTGAACCCTGCTTGTCTGGGTGAAAGGCAGGAACTTACCCACTGGACCAGACAGGCTTCCCTATCTCTAGCTGGTCAAATCTTCCCTATATCATGGTTATGATGTGTCCTTTGCAGTGGCAGCCATTGGCAATGACACCAAAGCCTGTCAGATGCTGATAGGGGATCTTGCACAACTGAATCCCATCAAGAGCCTGTAGCTCAGTGGCAAAGTCTAGCTCCTTTGGTGCAGGAACCTACCCCTGGACAGGGTTCAAATCCAGCCACCACTGTTATAGTATGTTTAGATGGAAAAAATACTGTATTTGATTTTTTGCACGTAAAAAGAATATTTTTACTTTAAAAAAAATACAGGAACAATTTAAGTCATTTTTTGATTGCATTAGTTGGGCACATTTACAAATCTTGCCACCCCCACCACCACCTGCCACCTCCCTCCTTTTGCTCCAGTAGTTTAAATAGGAGCAAGGCCTTATCTTCATTTATGAATGTATTCGTTGTTTCTTCAAAATGGTGTTCTGGAGAGCACAAATATGGCCTAAGGGGGGTAGAATTGAGCTGTATTATGTGAGGAAGGTGCCATGCAGATAATAAAATAGGTTGAATGGTGTTGATTTAATGCAGGGTAAAATTTTGTGCAGGTGAAACCGCCCTTATTAGCTGCAGTCAGAAGGTAGCATGTTGAATTTTGAAGTGATAGAAAAGGACAAAGTCATGCCTCTTATTGACTATGTCTTGAAAATGCATAATGCAGCAAGTGTGGGGAAGAGGCAGTTGGTTTGCAAGGATGTGCATGGCCAGGTCTGGCATGCTATGTTATGCTGTGCCTCTGACAGTGAGACCAGGACTGGGACTTTAGACATCACAGTTTTAGCATGCAGTCTTTACAGTAGGCCCACGTAGGCCCACAAACGCCCACGAACGCCCATGTTCTGTATAGAGGATTACTGCAGGTAATTCTGGACCCTGCTAAGTGAGGGTGGGGTCCTTATCGGAAGGCCTTCGACTGGAACAATCCTTAGCCTAAGACAATTTGGCAACTTTAGAAATCTGCTGAAGACCATTTGTTGAAGGTCCTATCATCGCACCACTACGGAAGCTCAGAGAAGTAATCATGGGAGGAGATTATTTGCATAGGACTGCCCCTTTCTCAATCCTGTGATTATGCTGCAGTTGCCATATAACATTACTAGAGGGCAGCAGCATCAACATAAATCCAAAGAGAGGCTTTAAATCTGCTTGCTGAACTAGCTCTTGTTCTTGTTGAATTTTGTAGAGCCTGTAGAATGGAGGAGTGGAATGACTGAGTGAATGAGTATCGAGGAATGATTGGACTGTATTTGGGGTGAAGGGGTTGCAGGATTTGGAAGGAAAACTGAATTAAAAGCAAAGTGATTAATGCAGATATGCTTGCTGAGAGACTGAGTGTGTCATCTGTCAGGCCTGGGAATTGAACCCTGCTTGTCTGGGTGAAAGGCAGGAACTTACCCACTGGACCAGACAGGCTTCCCTATCTCTAGCTGGTCAAATCTTCCCTATATCATGGTTATGATGTGTCCTTTGCAGTGGCAGCCATTGGCAATGACACCAAAGCCTGTCAGATGCTGATAGGGGATCTTGCACAACTGAAACCCATCAAGAGCCTGTAGCTCAGTGGCAAAGTCTAGTGCCTTTGGTGCAGGAACCTACCCCTGGACAGGGTTCAAATCCAGCCACCACCGTTGTAGTATGTTTAGATGGAAAAAATACAGTATTTGATTTTTTGCACGTAAAAAGAATATTTGTACTTAAAAAAAATACAGGAACAATTTAAGTCATTTTTTGATTGCATTAGTTGGGCACATTTACAAATCTTGCCACCCCCACCACCACCTGCCACCTCCCTCCTTTTGCTCCAGTAGTTTAAATAGGAGCAAGGCCTTATCTTCATTTATGAATGTATTCGTTGTTTCTTCAAAATGGTGTTCTGGAGAGCACAAATATGGCCTAAGGGGGGGCAGAATTGAGCTGTATTATGTGAGGAAGGTGCCATGCAGATAATAAAATAGGTTGAATGGTGTTGATTTAATGCAGGGTAAAATTTTGTGCAGGTGAAAGCGCCCTTATTAGCTGCAGTCAGAAGGTAGCATGTTGAATTTTGAAGTGATAGAAAAGGACAAAGTCATGCCTCTTATTGACTATGTCTTGAAAATGCATAATGCAGCAAGTGTGGGGAAGAAGCAGTTGGTTTGCAAGGATTTGCATGGCCAGGTCTGGCATGCTATGTTATGCTGTGCCTCTGACAGTGAGACCAGGACTGGGACTTTAGACATCACAGTTTTAGCATGCAGTCTTTACAGTAGGCCCACGAACGCCCATGTTCTGTATAGAGGATTACTGCAGGTAATTCTGGACCCTGCTAAGTGAGGGTGGGGTCCTTATCGGAAGGCCTTCGACTGGAACAATCCTTAGCCTAAGACCATTTGGCAACTTTAGAAATCTGCTGAAGACCATTTGTTGAAGGTCCTATCATCGCACCACTACGGAAGCTCAGAGAAGTAATCATGGGAGGAGATTATTTGCATAGGACTGCCCCTTTCTCAATCCTGTGATTATGCTGCAGTTGCCATATAACATTATTAGAGGGCAGCAGCATCAACATAAATCCAAAGAGAGGCTTTAAATCTGCTTGCTGAACTAGCTCTTGTTCTTGTTGAATTTTGTAGAGCCTGTAGAATGGAGGAGTGGAATGACTGAGTGAATGAGTATCGAGGAATGATTGGACTGTATTTGGGGTGAAGGGGTTGCAGGATTTGGAAGGAAAACTGAATTAAAAGCAAAGTGATTAATGCAGATATGCTTGCTGAGAGACTGAGTGTGTCATCTGTCAGGCCTGGGAATTGAACCCTGCTTCTCTGGGTGAAAGGCAGGAACTTACCCACTGGACCAGACAGGCTTCCCTATCTCTAGCTGGTCAAATCTTCCCTATATCATGGTTATGATGTGTCCTTTGCAGTGGCAGCCATTGGCAATGACACCAAAGCCTGTCAGATGCTGATAGGGGATCTTGCACAACTGAAACCCATCAAGAGCCTGTAGCTCAGTGGCAAAGTCTAGTGCCTTTGGTGCAGGAACCTACCCCTGGACAGGGTTCAAATCCAGCCACCACCGTTGTAGTATGTTTAGATGGAAAAAATACAGTATTTGATTTTTTGCACGTAAAAAGAATATTTGTACTTAAAAAAAATACAGGAACAATTTAAGTCATTTTTTGATTGCATTAGTTGGGCACATTTACAAATCTTGCCACCCCCACCACCACCTGCCACCTCCCTCCTTTTGCTCAAGTATTTTAAATAGGAGCAAGGCCTTATCTTCATTTATGAATGTATTTGTTGTTTCTTCAAAATGGTGTTCTGGAGAGCACAAATATGGCCTAAGGGGGGGCAGAATTGAGCTGTATTATGTGAGGAAGGTGCCATTCAGATAATAAAATAGGTTGAATGGTGTTGATTTAATGCAGGGTAAAAAAATTTGCAGGTGAAAGCGCCCTTATTAGCTGCAGTCTGAAGGTAGCATGTTGAATTTTGAAGTGATAGAAAAGGACAAAGTCATGCCTCTTATTGACTATGTCTTGAAAATGCATAATGCAGCAAGTGTGGGGAAGAGGCAGTTGGTTTGCAAGGATTTGCATGGCCAGGTCTGGCATGCTATGTTATGCTGTGCCTCTGACAGTGAGACCAGGACTGGGACTTTAGACATCACAGTTTTAGCATGCAGTCTTTACAGTAGGCCCACGTAGGCCCACGAACGCCCATGTTCTGTATAGAGGATTACTGCAGGTAATTCTGGACCCTGCTAAGTGAGGGTGGGGTCCTTATCGGAAGGCCTTCGCCTGGAACAATCCTTAGCCTAAGACCATTTGGCAACTTTAGAAATCTGCTGAAGACCATTTGTTGAAGGTCCTATCATCGCACCAGTACGGAAGCTCAGAGAAGTAATCATGGGAGGAGATTATTTGCATAGGACTGCCCCTTTCTCAATCCTGTGATTATGCTGCAGTTGCCATATAACATTACTAGAGGGCAGCAGCATCAACATAAATCCAAAGAGAGGCTGTAAATCTGCTTGCTGAACTAGCTCTTGTTCTTGTTGAATTTTGTAGAGCCTGTAGAATGGAGGAGTGGAATGACTATCGAGGAATGATTGGACTGTATTTGGGGTGAAGGGGTTGCAGGATTTGGAAGGAAAACTGAATTAAAAGCAAAGTGATTAATGCAGATATGCTTGCTGAGAGACTGAGTGTGTCATCTGTCAGGCCTGGGAATTGAACCCTGCTTGTCTGGGTGAAAGGCAGGAACTTACCCACTGGACCAGACAGGCTTCCCTATCTCTAGCTGGTCAAATCTTCCCTATATCATGGTTATGATGTGTCCTTTGCAGTGGCAGCCATTGGCAATGACACCAAAGCCTGTCAGATGCTGATAGGGGATCTTGCACAACTGAAACCATCAGGAGCCTGTAGCTCAGTGGCAAAGTCTAGTGCCTTTGGTGCAGGAACCTACCCCTGGACAGGGTTCGAATCCAGCCACCACCGTTAAAGTATATTTAGATGGAAAAAATACAGTGTTTGATTTTTTGCACGTAAAAAGAATATTTTTACTTAAAAAAAATACAGGAACAATTTAAGTCATTTTTTGATTGCATTAGTTGGGCACATTTACAAATCTTGCCACCCCCACCACCACCTGCCACCTCCCTCCTTTTGCTCAAGTAGTTTAAATAGGAGCAAGGCCTTATCTTCATTTATGAATGTATTTGTTGTTTCTTCAAAATGGTGTTCTGGAGAGCACAAATATGGCCTAAGGGGGGGCAGAATTGAGCTGTATTATGTGAGGAAGGTGCCATTCAGATAATAAAATAGGTTGAATGGTGTTGATTTAATGCAGGGTAAAATTTTGTGCAGGTGAAAGCGCCCTTATTAGCTGCAGTCAGAAGGTAGCATGTTGAATTTTGAAGTGATAGAAAAGGACAAAGTAATGCCTCTTATTGACTATGTCTTGAAAATGCATAATGCAGCAAGTGTGGGGAAGAAGCAGTTGGTTTGCAAGGATTTGCATGGCCAGGTCTGGCATGCTATGTTATGCTGTGCCTCTGACAGTGAGACCAGGACTGGGACTTTAGACATCACAGTTTTAGCATGCAGTCTTTACAGTAGGCCCACGAACGCCCATGTTCTGTATAGAGGATTACTGCAGGTAATTCTGGACCCTGCTAAGTGAGGGTGGGGTCCTTATCGGAAGGCCTTCGACTGGAACTATCCTTAGCCTAAGACAATTTGGCAACTTTAGAAATCTGCTGAAGACCATTTGTTGAAGGTCCTATCATCGCACCACTACGGAAGCTCAGAGAAGTAATCATGGGAGGAGATTATTTGCATAGGACTGCCCCTTTCTCAATCCTGTGATTGTGCTGCAGTTGCCATATAACATTACTAGAGGGCAGCAGCATCAACATAAATCCAAAGAGAGGCTTTAAATCTGCTTGCTGAACTAGCTCTTGTTCTTGTTGAATTTTGTAGAGCCTGTAGAATGGAGGAGTGGAATGACTGAGTGAATGAGTATCGAGGAATGATTGGACTGTATTTGGGGTGAAGGGGTTGCAGGATTTGGAAGGAAAACTGAATTAAAAGCAAAGTGATTAATGCAGATATGCTTGCTGAGAGACTGAGTGTGTCATCTGTCAGGCCTGGGAATTGAACCCTGCTTGTCTGGGTAAAAGGCAGGAACTTACCCACTGGACCAGACAGGCTTCCCTATCTCTAGCTGGTCACATCTTCCCTATATCATGGTTATGATGTGTCCTTTGCAGTGGCAGCCATTGGCAATGACACCAAAGCCTGTCAGATGCTGATAGGGGATCTTGCACAACTGAATCCCATCAAGAGCCTGTAGCTCAGTGGCAAAGTCTAGCTCCTTTGGTGCAGGAACCTACCCCTGGACAGGGTTCAAATCCAGCCACCACTGTTATAGTATGTTTAGATGGAAAAAATACTGTATTTGATTTTTTGCACGTAAAAAGAATATTTTTACTTTAAAAAAAATACAGGAACAATTTAAGTCATTTTTTGATTGCATTAGTTGGGCACATTTACAAATCTTGCCACCCCCACCACCACCTGCCACCTCCCTCCTTTTGCTCCAGTAGTTTAAATAGGAGCAAGGCCTTATCTTCATTTATGAATGTATTCGTTGTTTCTTCAAAATGGTGTTCTGGAGAGCACAAATATGGCCTAAGGGGGGTAGAATTGAGCTGTATTATGTGAGGAAGGTGCCATGCAGATAATAAAATAGGTTGAATGGTGTTGATTTAATGCAGGGTAAAATTTTGTGCAGGTGAAACCGCCCTTATTAGCTGCAGTCAGAAGGTAGCATGTTGAATTTTGAAGTGATAGAAAAGGACAAAGTCATGCCTCTTATTGACTATGTCTTGAAAATGCATAATGCAGCAAGTGTGGGGAAGAGGCAGTTGGTTTGCAAGGATGTGCATGGCCAGGTCTGGCATGCTATGTTATGCTGTGCCTCTGACAGTGAGACCAGGACTGGGACTTTAGACATCACAGTTTTAGCATGCAGTCTTTACAGTAGGCCCACGAACGCCCATGTTCTGTATAGAGGATTACTGCAGGTAATTCTGGACCCTGCTAAGTGAGGGTGGGGTCCTTATCGGAAGGCCTTCGACTGGAACAATCCTTAGCCTAAGACAATTTGGCAACTTTAGAAATCTGCTGAAGACCATTTGTTGAAGGTCCTATCATCGCACCACTACGGAAGCTCAGAGAAGTAATCATGGGAGGAGATTATTTGCATAGGACTGCCCCTTTCTCAATCCTGTGATTATGCTGCAGTTGCCATATAACATTACTAGAGGGCAGCAGCATCAACATAAATCCAAAGAGAGGCTTTAAATCTGCTTGCTGAACTAGCTCTTGTTCTTGTTGAATTTTGTAGAGCCTGTAGAATGGAGGAGTGGAATGACTGAGTGAATGAGTATCGAGGAATGATTGGACTGTATTTGGGGTGAAGGGGTTGCAGGATTTGGAAGGAAAACTGAATTAAAAGCAAAGTGATTAATGCAGATATGCTTGCTGAGAGACTGAGTGTGTCATCTGTCAGGCCTGGGAATTGAACCCTGCTTGTCTGGGTGAAAGGCAGGAACTTACCCACTGGACCAGACAGGCTTCCCTATCTCTAGCTGGTCAAATCTTCCCTATATCATGGTTATGATGTGTCCTTTGCAGTGGCAGCCATTGGCAATGACACCAAAGCCTGTCAGATGCTGATAGGGGATCTTGCACAACTGAAACCCATCAAGAGCCTGTAGCTCAGTGGCAAAGTCTAGTGCCTTTGGTGCAGGAACCTACCCCTGGACAGGGTTCAAATCCAGCCACCACCGTTGTAGTATGTTTAGATGGAAAAAATACAGTATTTGATTTTTTGCACGTAAAAAGAATATTTGTACTTAAAAAAAATACAGGAACAATTTAAGTCATTTTTTGATTGCATTAGTTGGGCACATTTACAAATCTTGCCACCCCCACCACCACCTGCCACCTCCCTCCTTTTGCTCCAGTAGTTTAAATAGGAGCAAGGCCTTATCTTCATTTATGAATGTATTCGTTGTTTCTTCAAAATGGTGTTCTGGAGAGCACAAATATGGCCTAAGGGGGGGCAGAATTGAGCTGTATTATGTGAGGAAGGTGCCATGCAGATAATAAAATAGGTTGAATGGTGTTGATTTAATGCAGGGTAAAATTTTGTGCAGGTGAAAGCGCCCTTATTAGCTGCAGTCAGAAGGTAGCATGTTGAATTTTGAAGTGATAGAAAAGGACAAAGTCATGCCTCTTATTGACTATGTCTTGAAAATGCATAATGCAGCAAGTGTGGGGAAGAAGCAGTTGGTTTGCAAGGATTTGCATGGCCAGGTCTGGCATGCTATGTTATGCTGTGCCTCTGACAGTGAGACCAGGACTGGGACTTTAGACATCACAGTTTTAGCATGCAGTCTTTACAGTAGGCCCACGAACGCCCATGTTCTGTATAGAGGATTACTGCAGGTAATTCTGGACCCTGCTAAGTGAGGGTGGGGTCCTTATCGGAAGGCCTTCGACTGGAACAATCCTTAGCCTAAGACCATTTGGCAACTTTAGAAATCTGCTGAAGACCATTTGTTGAAGGTCCTATCATCGCACCACTACGGAAGCTCAGAGAAGTAATCATGGGAGGAGATTATTTGCATAGGACTGCCCCTTTCTCAATCCTGTGATTATGCTGCAGTTGCCATATAACATTATTAGAGGGCAGCAGCATCAACATAAATCCAAAGAGAGGCTTTAAATCTGCTTGCTGAACTAGCTCTTGTTCTTGTTGAATTTTGTAGAGCCTGTAGAATGGAGGAGTGGAATGACTGAGTGAATGAGTATCGAGGAATGATTGGACTGTATTTGGGGTGAAGGGGTTGCAGGATTTGGAAGGAAAACTGAATTAAAAGCAAAGTGATTAATGCAGATATGCTTGCTGAGAGACTGAGTGTGTCATCTGTCAGGCCTGGGAATTGAACTCTGCTTCTCTGGGTGAAAGGCAGGAACTTACCCACTGGACCAGACAGGCTTCCCTATCTCTAGCTGGTCAAATCTTCCCTATATCATGGTTATGATGTGTCCTTTGCAGTGGCAGCCATTGGCAATGACACCAAAGCCTGTCAGATGCTGATAGGGGATCTTGCACAACTGAAACCCATCAAGAGCCTGTAGCTCAGTGGCAAAGTCTAGTGCCTTTGGTGCAGGAACCTACCCCTGGACAGGGTTCAAATCCAGCCACCACCGTTGTAGTATGTTTAGATGGAAAAAATACAGTATTTGATTTTTTGCACGTAAAAAGAATATTTGTACTTAAAAAAAATACAGGAACAATTTAAGTCATTTTTTGATTGCATTAGTTGGGCACATTTACAAATCTTGCCACCCCCACCACCACCTGCCACCTCCCTCCTTTTGCTCCAGTAGTTTAAATAGGAGCAAGGCCTTATCTTCATTTATGAATGTATTCGTTGTTTCTTCAAAATGGTGTTCTGGAGAGCACAAATATGGCCTAAGGGGGGGCAGAATTGAGCTGTATTATGTGAGGAAGGTGCCATGCAGATAATAAAATAGGTTGAATGGTGTTGATTTAATGCAGGGTAAAATTTTGTGCAGGTGAAAGCGCCCTTATTAGCTGCAGTCAGAAGGTAGCATGTTGAATTTTGAAGTGATAGAAAAGGACAAAGTCATGCCTCTTATTGACTATGTCTTGAAAATGCATAATGCAGCAAGTGTGGGGAAGAAGCAGTTGGTTTGCAAGGATTTGCATGGCCAGGTCTGGCATGCTATGTTATGCTGTGCCTCTGACAGTGAGACCAGGACTGGGACTTTAGACATCACAGTTTTAGCATGCAGTCTTTACAGTAGGCCCACGAACGCCCATGTTCTGTATAGAGGATTACTGCAGGTAATTCTGGACCCTGCTAAGTGAGGGTGGGGTCCTTATCGGAAGGCCTTCGACTGGAACAATCCTTAGCCTAAGACCATTTGGCAACTTTAGAAATCTGCTGAAGACCATTTGTTGAAGGTCCTATCATCGCACCACTACGGAAGTTCAGAGAAGTAATCATGGGAGGAGATTATTTGCATAGGACTGCCCCTTTCTCAATCCTGTGATTATGCTGCAGTTGCCATATAACATTATTAGAGGGCAGCAGCATCAACATAAATCCAAAGAGAGGCTTTAAATCTGCTTGCTGAACTAGCTCTTGTTCTTGTTGAATTTTGTAGAGCCTGTAGAATGGAGGAGTGGAATGACTGAGTGAATGAGTATCGAGGAATGATTGGACTGTATTTGGGGTGAAGGGGTTGCAGGATTTGGAAGGAAAACTGAATTAAAAGCAAAGTGATTAATGCAGATATGCTTGCTGAGAGACTGAGTGTGTCATCTGTCAGGCCTGGGAATTGAACCCTGCTTCTCTGGGTGAAAGGCAGGAACTTACCCACTGGACCAGACAGGCTTCCCTATCTCTAGCTGGTCAAATCTTCCCTATATCATGGTTATGATGTGTCCTTTGCAGTGGCAGCCATTGGCAATGACACCAAAGCCTGTCAGATGCTGATAGGGGATCTTGCACAACTGAAACCCATCAAGAGCCTGTAGCTCAGTGGCAAAGTCTAGTGCCTTTGGTGCAGGAACCTACCCCTGGACAGGGTTCAAATCCAGCCACCACCGTTGTAGTATGTTTAGATGGAAAAAATACAGTATTTGATTTTTTGCACGTAAAAAGAATATTTGTACTTAAAAAAAATACAGGAACAATTTAAGTCATTTTTTGATTGCATTAGTTGGGCACATTTACAAATCTTGCCACCCCCACCACCACCTGCCACCTCCCTCCTTTTGCTCAAGTATTTTAAATAGGAGCAAGGCCTTATCTTCATTTATGAATGTATTTGTTGTTTCTTCAAAATGGTGTTCTGGAGAGCACAAATATGGCCTAAGGGGGGGCAGAATTGAGCTGTATTATGTGAGGAAGGTGCCATTCAGATAATAAAATAGGTTGAATGGTGTTGATTTAATGCAGGGTAAAAAAATTTGCAGGTGAAAGCGCCCTTATTAGCTGCAGTCTGAAGGTAGCATGTTGAATTTTGAAGTGATAGAAAAGGACAAAGTCATGCCTCTTATTGACTATGTCTTGAAAATGCATAATGCAGCAAGTGTGGGGAAGAGGCAGTTGGTTTGCAAGGATTTGCATGGCCAGGTCTGGCATGCTATGTTATGCTGTGCCTCTGACAGTGAGACCAGGACTGGGACTTTAGACATCACAGTTTTAGCATGCAGTCTTTACAGTAGGCCCACGTAGGCCCACGAACGCCCATGTTCTGTATAGAGGATTACTGCAGGTAATTCTGGACCCTGCTAAGTGAGGGTGGGGTCCTTATCGGAAGGCCTTCGCCTGGAACAATCCTTAGCCTAAGACCATTTGGCAACTTTAGAAATCTGCTGAAGACCATTTGTTGAAGGTCCTATCATCGCACCAGTACGGAAGCTCAGAGAAGTAATCATGGGAGGAGATTATTTGCATAGGACTGCCCCTTTCTCAATCCTGTGATTATGCTGCAGTTGCCATATAACATTACTAGAGGGCAGCAGCATCAACATAAATCCAAAGAGAGGCTGTAAATCTGCTTGCTGAACTAGCTCTTGTTCTTGTTGAATTTTGTAGAGCCTGTAGAATGGAGGAGTGGAATGACTATCGAGGAATGATTGGACTGTATTTGGGGTGAAGGGGTTGCAGGATTTGGAAGGAAAACTGAATTAAAAGCAAAGTGATTAATGCAGATATGCTTGCTGAGAGACTGAGTGTGTCATCTGTCAGGCCTGGGAATTGAACCCTGCTTGTCTGGGTGAAAGGCAGGAACTTACCCACTGGACCAGACAGGCTTCCCTATCTCTAGCTGGTCAAATCTTCCCTATATCATGGTTATGATGTGTCCTTTGCAGTGGCAGCCATTGGCAATGACACCAAAGCCTGTCAGATGCTGATAGGGGATCTTGCACAACTGAATCCCATCAAGAGCCTGTAGCTCAGTGGCAAAGTCTAGCTCCTTTGGTGCAGGAACCTACCCCTGGACAGGGTTCAAATCCAGCCACCACTGTTATAGTATGTTTAGATGGAAAAAATACTGTATTTGATTTTTTGCACGTAAAAAGAATATTTTTACTTTAAAACAAATACAGGAACAATTTAAGTCATTTTTTGATTGCATTAGTTGGGCACATTTACAAATCTTGCCACCCCCACCACCACCTGCCACCTCCCTCCTTTTGCTCCAGTAGTTTAAATAGGAGCAAGGCCTTATCTTCATTTATGAATGTATTCGTTGTTTCTTCAAAATGGTGTTCTGGAGAGCACAAATATGGCCTAAGGGGGGTAGAATTGAGCTGTATTATGTGAGGAAGGTGCCATGCAGATAATAAAATAGGTTGAATGGTGTTGATTTAATGCAGGGTAAAATTTTGTGCAGGTGAAACCGCCCTTATTAGCTGCAGTCAGAAGGTAGCATGTTGAATTTTGAAGTGATAGAAAAGGACAAAGTCATGCCTCTTATTGACTATGTCTTGAAAATGCATAATGCAGCAAGTGTGGGGAAGAGGCAGTTGGTTTGCAAGGATGTGCATGGCCAGGTCTGGCATGCTATGTTATGCTGTGCCTCTGACAGTGAGACCAGGACTGGGACTTTAGACATCACAGTTTTAGCATGCAGTCTTTACAGTAGGCCCACGTAGGCCCACAAACGCCCACGAACGCCCATGTTCTGTATAGAGGATTACTGCAGGTAATTCTGGACCCTGCTAAGTGAGGGTGGGGTCCTTATCGGAAGGCCTTCGACTGGAACAATCCTTAGCCTAAGACAATTTGGCAACTTTAGAAATCTGCTGAAGACCATTTGTTGAAGGTCCTATCATCGCACCACTACGGAAGCTCAGAGAAGTAATCATGGGAGGAGATTATTTGCATAGGACTGCCCCTTTCTCAATCCTGTGATTATGCTGCAGTTGCCATATAACATTACTAGAGGGCAGCAGCATCAACATAAATCCAAAGAGAGGCTTTAAATCTGCTTGCTGAACTAGCTCTTGTTCTTGTTGAATTTTGTAGAGCCTGTAGAATGGAGGAGTGGAATGACTGAGTGAATGAGTATCGAGGAATGATTGGACTGTATTTGGGGTGAAGGGGTTGCAGGATTTGGAAGGAAAACTGAATTAAAAGCAAAGTGATTAATGCAGATATGCTTGCTGAGAGACTGAGTGTGTCATCTGTCAGGCCTGGGAATTGAACCCTGCTTGTCTGGGTGAAAGGCAGGAACTTACCCACTGGACCAGACAGGCTTCCCTATCTCTAGCTGGTCAAATCTTCCCTATATCATGGTTATGATGTGTCCTTTGCAGTGGCAGCCATTGGCAATGACACCAAAGCCTGTCAGATGCTGATAGGGGATCTTGCACAACTGAAACCCATCAAGAGCCTGTAGCTCAGTGGCAAAGTCTAGTGCCTTTGGTGCAGGAACCTACCCCTGGACAGGGTTCAAATCCAGCCACCACCGTTGTAGTATGTTTAGATGGAAAAAATACAGTATTTGATTTTTTGCACGTAAAAAGAATATTTGTACTTAAAAAAAATACAGGAACAATTTAAGTCATTTTTTGATTGCATTAGTTGGGCACATTTACAAATCTTGCCACCCCCACCACCACCTGCCACCTCCCTCCTTTTGCTCCAGTAGTTTAAATAGGAGCAAGGCCTTATCTTCATTTATGAATGTATTCGTTGTTTCTTCAAAATGGTGTTCTGGAGAGCACAAATATGGCCTAAGGGGGGGCAGAATTGAGCTGTATTATGTGAGGAAGGTGCCATGCAGATAATAAAATAGGTTGAATGGTGTTGATTTAATGCAGGGTAAAATTTTGTGCAGGTGAAAGCGCCCTTATTAGCTGCAGTCAGAAGGTAGCATGTTGAATTTTGAAGTGATAGAAAAGGACAAAGTCATGCCTCTTATTGACTATGTCTTGAAAATGCATAATGCAGCAAGTGTGGGGAAGAAGCAGTTGGTTTGCAAGGATTTGCATGGCCAGGTCTGGCATGCTATGTTATGCTGTGCCTCTGACAGTGAGACCAGGACTGGGACTTTAGACATCACAGTTTTAGCATGCAGTCTTTACAGTAGGCCCACGAACGCCCATGTTCTGTATAGAGGATTACTGCAGGTAATTCTGGACCCTGCTAAGTGAGGGTGGGGTCCTTATCGGAAGGCCTTCGACTGGAACAATCCTTAGCCTAAGACCATTTGGCAACTTTAGAAATCTGCTGAAGACCATTTGTTGAAGGTCCTATCATCGCACCACTACGGAAGCTCAGAGAAGTAATCATGGGAGGAGATTATTTGCATAGGACTGCCCCTTTCTCAATCCTGTGATTATGCTGCAGTTGCCATATAACATTATTAGAGGGCAGCAGCATCAACATAAATCCAAAGAGAGGCTTTAAATCTGCTTGCTGAACTAGCTCTTGTTCTTGTTGAATTTTGTAGAGCCTGTAGAATGGAGGAGTGGAATGACTGAGTGAATGAGTATCGAGGAATGATTGGACTGTATTTGGGGTGAAGGGGTTGCAGGATTTGGAAGGAAAACTGAATTAAAAGCAAAGTGATTAATGCAGATATGCTTGCTGAGAGACTGAGTGTGTCATCTGTCAGGCCTGGGAATTGAACCCTGCTTCTCTGGGTGAAAGGCAGGAACTTACCCACTGGACCAGACAGGCTTCCCTATCTCTAGCTGGTCAAATCTTCCCTATATCATGGTTATGATGTGTCCTTTGCAGTGGCAGCCATTGGCAATGACACCAAAGCCTGTCAGATGCTGATAGGGGATCTTGCACAACTGAAACCCATCAAGAGCCTGTAGCTCAGTGGCAAAGTCTAGTGCCTTTGGTGCAGGAACCTACCCCTGGACAGGGTTCAAATCCAGCCACCACCGTTGTAGTATGTTTAGATGGAAAAAATACAGTATTTGATTTTTTGCACGTAAAAAGAATATTTGTACTTAAAAAAAATACAGGAACAATTTAAGTCATTTTTTGATTGCATTAGTTGGGCACATTTACAAATCTTGCCACCCCCACCACCACCTGCCACCTCCCTCCTTTTGCTCAAGTATTTTAAATAGGAGCAAGGCCTTATCTTCATTTATGAATGTATTTGTTGTTTCTTCAAAATGGTGTTCTGGAGAGCACAAATATGGCCTAAGGGGGGGCAGAATTGAGCTGTATTATGTGAGGAAGGTGCCATTCAGATAATAAAATAGGTTGAATGGTGTTGATTTAATGCAGGGTAAAAAAATTTGCAGGTGAAAGCGCCCTTATTAGCTGCAGTCTGAAGGTAGCATGTTGAATTTTGAAGTGATAGAAAAGGACAAAGTCATGCCTCTTATTGACTATGTCTTGAAAATGCATAATGCAGCAAGTGTGGGGAAGAGGCAGTTGGTTTGCAAGGATTTGCATGGCCAGGTCTGGCATGCTATGTTATGCTGTGCCTCTGACAGTGAGACCAGGACTGGGACTTTAGACATCACAGTTTTAGCATGCAGTCTTTACAGTAGGCCCACGTAGGCCCACGAACGCCCATGTTCTGTATAGAGGATTACTGCAGGTAATTCTGGACCCTGCTAAGTGAGGGTGGGGTCCTTATCGGAAGGCCTTCGCCTGGAACAATCCTTAGCCTAAGACCATTTGGCAACTTTAGAAATCTGCTGAAGACCATTTGTTGAAGGTCCTATCATCGCACCAGTACGGAAGCTCAGAGAAGTAATCATGGGAGGAGATTATTTGCATAGGACTGCCCCTTTCTCAATCCTGTGATTATGCTGCAGTTGCCATATAACATTACTAGAGGGCAGCAGCATCAACATAAATCCAAAGAGAGGCTGTAAATCTGCTTGCTGAACTAGCTCTTGTTCTTGTTGAATTTTGTAGAGCCTGTAGAATGGAGGAGTGGAATGACTATCGAGGAATGATTGGACTGTATTTGGGGTGAAGGGGTTGCAGGATTTGGAAGGAAAACTGAATTAAAAGCAAAGTGATTAATGCAGATATGCTTGCTGAGAGACTGAGTGTGTCATCTGTCAGGCCTGGGAATTGAACCCTGCTTGTCTGGGTGAAAGGCAGGAACTTACCCACTGGACCAGACAGGCTTCCCTATCTCTAGCTGGTCAAATCTTCCCTATATCATGGTTATGATGTGTCCTTTGCAGTGGCAGCCATTGGCAATGACACCAAAGCCTGTCAGATGCTGATAGGGGATCTTGCACAACTGAATCCCATCAAGAGCCTGTAGCTCAGTGGCAAAGTCTAGCTCCTTTGGTGCAGGAACCTACCCCTGGACAGGGTTCAAATCCAGCCACCACTGTTATAGTATGTTTAGATGGAAAAAATACTGTATTTGATTTTTTGCACGTAAAAAGAATATTTTTACTTTAAAAAAAATACAGGAACAATTTAAGTCATTTTTTGATTGCATTAGTTGGGCACATTTACAAATCTTGCCACCCCCACCACCACCTGCCACCTCCCTCCTTTTGCTCCAGTAGTTTAAATAGGAGCAAGGCCTTATCTTCATTTATGAATGTATTCGTTGTTTCTTCAAAATGGTGTTCTGGAGAGCACAAATATGGCCTAAGGGGGGTAGAATTGAGCTGTATTATGTGAGGAAGGTGCCATGCAGATAATAAAATAGGTTGAATGGTGTTGATTTAATGCAGGGTAAAATTTTGTGCAGGTGAAACCGCCCTTATTAGCTGCAGTCAGAAGGTAGCATGTTGAATTTTGAAGTGATAGAAAAGGACAAAGTCATGCCTCTTATTGACTATGTCTTGAAAATGCATAATGCAGCAAGTGTGGGGAAGAGGCAGTTGGTTTGCAAGGATGTGCATGGCCAGGTCTGGCATGCTATGTTATGCTGTGCCTCTGACAGTGAGACCAGGACTGGGACTTTAGACATCACAGTTTTAGCATGCAGTCTTTACAGTAGGCCCACGTAGGCCCACAAACGCCCACGAACGCCCATGTTCTGTATAGAGGATTACTGCAGGTAATTCTGGACCCTGCTAAGTGAGGGTGGGGTCCTTATCGGAAGGCCTTCGACTGGAACAATCCTTAGCCTAAGACAATTTGGCAACTTTAGAAATCTGCTGAAGACCATTTGTTGAAGGTCCTATCATCGCACCACTACGGAAGCTCAGAGAAGTAATCATGGGAGGAGATTATTTGCATAGGACTGCCCCTTTCTCAATCCTGTGATTATGCTGCAGTTGCCATATAACATTACTAGAGGGCAGCAGCATCAACATAAATCCAAAGAGAGGCTTTAAATCTGCTTGCTGAACTAGCTCTTGTTCTTGTTGAATTTTGTAGAGCCTGTAGAATGGAGGAGTGGAATGACTGAGTGAATGAGTATCGAGGAATGATTGGACTGTATTTGGGGTGAAGGGGTTGCAGGATTTGGAAGGAAAACTGAATTAAAAGCAAAGTGATTAATGCAGATATGCTTGCTGAGAGACTGAGTGTGTCATCTGTCAGGCCTGGGAATTGAACCCTGCTTGTCTGGGTGAAAGGCAGGAACTTACCCACTGGACCAGACAGGCTTCCCTATCTCTAGCTGGTCAAATCTTCCCTATATCATGGTTATGATGTGTCCTTTGCAGTGGCAGCCATTGGCAATGACACCAAAGCCTGTCAGATGCTGATAGGGGATCTTGCACAACTGAAACCCATCAAGAGCCTGTAGCTCAGTGGCAAAGTCTAGTGCCTTTGGTGCAGGAACCTACCCCTGGACAGGGTTCAAATCCAGCCACCACCGTTGTAGTATGTTTAGATGGAAAAAATACAGTATTTGATTTTTTGCACGTAAAAAGAATATTTGTACTTAAAAAAAATACAGGAACAATTTAAGTCATTTTTTGATTGCATTAGTTGGGCACATTTACAAATCTTGCCACCCCCACCACCACCTGCCACCTCCCTCCTTTTGCTCCAGTAGTTTAAATAGGAGCAAGGCCTTATCTTCATTTATGAATGTATTCGTTGTTTCTTCAAAATGGTGTTCTGGAGAGCACAAATATGGCCTAAGGGGGGGCAGAATTGAGCTGTATTATGTGAGGAAGGTGCCATGCAGATAATAAAATAGGTTGAATGGTGTTGATTTAATGCAGGGTAAAATTTTGTGCAGGTGAAAGCGCCCTTATTAGCTGCAGTCAGAAGGTAGCATGTTGAATTTTGAAGTGATAGAAAAGGACAAAGTCATGCCTCTTATTGACTATGTCTTGAAAATGCATAATGCAGCAAGTGTGGGGAAGAAGCAGTTGGTTTGCAAGGATTTGCATGGCCAGGTCTGGCATGCTATGTTATGCTGTGCCTCTGACAGTGAGACCAGGACTGGGACTTTAGACATCACAGTTTTAGCATGCAGTCTTTACAGTAGGCCCACGAACGCCCATGTTCTGTATAGAGGATTACTGCAGGTAATTCTGGACCCTGCTAAGTGAGGGTGGGGTCCTTATCGGAAGGCCTTCGACTGGAACAATCCTTAGCCTAAGACCATTTGGCAACTTTAGAAATCTGCTGAAGACCATTTGTTGAAGGTCCTATCATCGCACCACTACGGAAGCTCAGAGAAGTAATCATGGGAGGAGATTATTTGCATAGGACTGCCCCTTTCTCAATCCTGTGATTATGCTGCAGTTGCCATATAACATTATTAGAGGGCAGCAGCATCAACATAAATCCAAAGAGAGGCTTTAAATCTGCTTGCTGAACTAGCTCTTGTTCTTGTTGAATTTTGTAGAGCCTGTAGAATGGAGGAGTGGAATGACTGAGTGAATGAGTATCGAGGAATGATTGGACTGTATTTGGGGTGAAGGGGTTGCAGGATTTGGAAGGAAAACTGAATTAAAAGCAAAGTGATTAATGCAGATATGCTTGCTGAGAGACTGAGTGTGTCATCTGTCAGGCCTGGGAATTGAACCCTGCTTCTCTGGGTGAAAGGCAGGAACTTACCCACTGGACCAGACAGGCTTCCCTATCTCTAGCTGGTCAAATCTTCCCTATATCATGGTTATGATGTGTCCTTTGCAGTGGCAGCCATTGGCAATGACACCAAAGCCTGTCAGATGCTGATAGGGGATCTTGCACAACTGAAACCCATCAAGAGCCTGTAGCTCAGTGGCAAAGTCTAGTGCCTTTGGTGCAGGAACCTACCCCTGGACAGGGTTCAAATCCAGCCACCACCGTTGTAGTATGTTTAGATGGAAAAAATACAGTATTTGATTTTTTGCACGTAAAAAGAATATTTGTACTTAAAAAAAATACAGGAACAATTTAAGTCATTTTTTGATTGCATTAGTTGGGCACATTTACAAATCTTGCCACCCCCACCACCACCTGCCACCTCCCTCCTTTTGCTCAAGTATTTTAAATAGGAGCAAGGCCTTATCTTCATTTATGAATGTATTTGTTGTTTCTTCAAAATGGTGTTCTGGAGAGCACAAATATGGCCTAAGGGGGGGCAGAATTGAGCTGTATTATGTGAGGAAGGTGCCATTCAGATAATAAAATAGGTTGAATGGTGTTGATTTAATGCAGGGTAAAAAAATTTGCAGGTGAAAGCGCCCTTATTAGCTGCAGTCTGAAGGTAGCATGTTGAATTTTGAAGTGATAGAAAAGGACAAAGTCATGCCTCTTATTGACTATGTCTTGAAAATGCATAATGCAGCAAGTGTGGGGAAGAGGCAGTTGGTTTGCAAGGATTTGCATGGCCAGGTCTGGCATGCTATGTTATGCTGTGCCTCTGACAGTGAGACCAGGACTGGGACTTTAGACATCACAGTTTTAGCATGCAGTCTTTACAGTAGGCCCACGTAGGCCCACGAACGCCCATGTTCTGTATAGAGGATTACTGCAGGTAATTCTGGACCCTGCTAAGTGAGGGTGGGGTCCTTATCGGAAGGCCTTCGCCTGGAACAATCCTTAGCCTAAGACCATTTGGCAACTTTAGAAATCTGCTGAAGACCATTTGTTGAAGGTCCTATCATCGCACCAGTACGGAAGCTCAGAGAAGTAATCATGGGAGGAGATTATTTGCATAGGACTGCCCCTTTCTCAATCCTGTGATTATGCTGCAGTTGCCATATAACATTACTAGAGGGCAGCAGCATCAACATAAATCCAAAGAGAGGCTGTAAATCTGCTTGCTGAACTAGCTCTTGTTCTTGTTGAATTTTGTAGAGCCTGTAGAATGGAGGAGTGGAATGACTATCGAGGAATGATTGGACTGTATTTGGGGTGAAGGGGTTGCAGGATTTGGAAGGAAAACTGAATTAAAAGCAAAGTGATTAATGCAGATATGCTTGCTGAGAGACTGAGTGTGTCATCTGTCAGGCCTGGGAATTGAACCCTGCTTGTCTGGGTGAAAGGCAGGAACTTACCCACTGGACCAGACAGGCTTCCCTATCTCTAGCTGGTCAAATCTTCCCTATATCATGGTTATGATGTGTCCTTTGCAGTGGCAGCCATTGGCAATGACACCAAAGCCTGTCAGATGCTGATAGGGGATCTTGCACAACTGAATCCCATCAAGAGCCTGTAGCTCAGTGGCAAAGTCTAGCTCCTTTGGTGCAGGAACCTACCCCTGGACAGGGTTCAAATCCAGCCACCACTGTTATAGTATGTTTAGATGGAAAAAATACTGTATTTGATTTTTTGCACGTAAAAAGAATATTTTTACTTTAAAAAAAATACAGGAACAATTTAAGTCATTTTTTGATTGCATTAGTTGGGCACATTTACAAATCTTGCCACCCCCACCACCACCTGCCACCTCCCTCCTTTTGCTCCAGTAGTTTAAATAGGAGCAAGGCCTTATCTTCATTTATGAATGTATTCGTTGTTTCTTCAAAATGGTGTTCTGGAGAGCACAAATATGGCCTAAGGGGGGTAGAATTGAGCTGTATTATGTGAGGAAGGTGCCATGCAGATAATAAAATAGGTTGAATGGTGTTGATTTAATGCAGGGTAAAATTTTGTGCAGGTGAAACCGCCCTTATTAGCTGCAGTCAGAAGGTAGCATGTTGAATTTTGAAGTGATAGAAAAGGACAAAGTCATGCCTCTTATTGACTATGTCTTGAAAATGCATAATGCAGCAAGTGTGGGGAAGAGGCAGTTGGTTTGCAAGGATGTGCATGGCCAGGTCTGGCATGCTATGTTATGCTGTGCCTCTGACAGTGAGACCAGGACTGGGACTTTAGACATCACAGTTTTAGCATGCAGTCTTTACAGTAGGCCCACGTAGGCCCACAAACGCCCACGAACGCCCATGTTCTGTATAGAGGATTACTGCAGGTAATTCTGGACCCTGCTAAGTGAGGGTGGGGTCCTTATCGGAAGGCCTTCGACTGGAACAATCCTTAGCCTAAGACAATTTGGCAACTTTAGAAATCTGCTGAAGACCATTTGTTGAAGGTCCTATCATCGCACCACTACGGAAGCTCAGAGAAGTAATCATGGGAGGAGATTATTTGCATAGGACTGCCCCTTTCTCAATCCTGTGATTATGCTGCAGTTGCCATATAACATTACTAGAGGGCAGCAGCATCAACATAAATCCAAAGAGAGGCTTTAAATCTGCTTGCTGAACTAGCTCTTGTTGTTGTTGAATTTTGTAGAGCCTGTAGAATGGAGGAGTGGAATGACTGAGTGAATGAGTATCGAGGAATGATTGGACTGTATTTGGGGTGAAGGGGTTGCAGGATTTGGAAGGAAAACTGAATTAAAAGCAAAGTGATTAATGCAGATATGCTTGCTGAGAGACTGAGTGTGTCATCTGTCAGGCCTGGGAATTGAACCCTGCTTGTCTGGGTGAAAGGCAGGAACTTACCCACTGGACCAGACAGGCTTCCCTATCTCTAGCTGGTCAAATCTTCCCTATATCATGGTTATGATGTGTCCTTTGCAGTGGCAGCCATTGGCAATGACACCAAAGCCTGTCAGATGCTGATAGGGGATCTTGCACAACTGAAACCCATCAAGAGCCTGTAGCTCAGTGGCAAAGTCTAGTGCCTTTGGTGCAGGAACCTACCCCTGGACAGGGTTCAAATCCAGCCACCACCGTTGTAGTATGTTTAGATGGAAAAAATACAGTATTTGATTTTTTGCACGTAAAAAGAATATTTGTACTTAAAAAAAATACAGGAACAATTTAAGTCATTTTTTGATTGCATTAGTTGGGCACATTTACAAATCTTGCCACCCCCACCACCACCTGCCACCTCCCTCCTTTTGCTCCAGTAGTTTAAATAGGAGCAAGGCCTTATCTTCATTTATGAATGTATTCGTTGTTTCTTCAAAATGGTGTTCTGGAGAGCACAAATATGGCCTAAGGGGGGGCAGAATTGAGCTGTATTATGTGAGGAAGGTGCCATGCAGATAATAAAATAGGTTGAATGGTGTTGATTTAATGCAGGGTAAAATTTTGTGCAGGTGAAAGCGCCCTTATTAGCTGCAGTCAGAAGGTAGCATGTTGAATTTTGAAGTGATAGAAAAGGACAAAGTCATGCCTCTTATTGACTATGTCTTGAAAATGCATAATGCAGCAAGTGTGGGGAAGAAGCAGTTGGTTTGCAAGGATTTGCATGGCCAGGTCTGGCATGCTATGTTATGCTGTGCCTCTGACAGTGAGACCAGGACTGGGACTTTAGACATCACAGTTTTAGCATGCAGTCTTTACAGTAGGCCCACGAACGCCCATGTTCTGTATAGAGGATTACTGCAGGTAATTCTGGACCCTGCTAAGTGAGGGTGGGGTCCTTATCGGAAGGCCTTCGACTGGAACAATCCTTAGCCTAAGACCATTTGGCAACTTTAGAAATCTGCTGAAGACCATTTGTTGAAGGTCCTATCATCGCACCACTACGGAAGCTCAGAGAAGTAATCATGGGAGGAGATTATTTGCATAGGACTGCCCCTTTCTCAATCCTGTGATTATGCTGCAGTTGCCATATAACATTATTAGAGGGCAGCAGCATCAACATAAATCCAAAGAGAGGCTTTAAATCTGCTTGCTGAACTAGCTCTTGTTCTTGTTGAATTTTGTAGAGCCTGTAGAATGGAGGAGTGGAATGACTGAGTGAATGAGTATCGAGGAATGATTGGACTGTATTTGGGGTGAAGGGGTTGCAGGATTTGGAAGGAAAACTGAATTAAAAGCAAAGTGATTAATGCAGATATGCTTGCTGAGAGACTGAGTGTGTCATCTGTCAGGCCTGGGAATTGAACCCTGCTTGTCTGGGTGAAAGGCAGGAACTTACCCACTGGACCAGACAGGCTTCCCTATCTCTAGCTGGTCAAATCTTCCCTATATCATGGTTATGATGTGTCCTTTGCAGTGGCAGCCATTGGCAATGACACCAAAGCCTGTCAGATGCTGATAGGGGATCTTGCACAACTGAAACCCATCAAGAGCCTGTAGCTCAGTGGCAAAGTCTAGTGCCTTTGGTGCAGGAACCTACCCCTGGACAGGGTTCAAATCCAGCCACCACCGTTGTAGTATGTTTAGATGGAAAAAATACAGTATTTGATTTTTTGCACGTAAAAAGAATATTTGTACTTAAAAAAAATACAGGAACAATTTAAGTCATTTTTTGATTGCATTAGTTGGGCACATTTACAAATCTTGCCACCCCCACCACCACCTGCCACCTCCCTCCTTTTGCTCAAGTATTTTAAATAGGAGCAAGGCCTTATCTTCATTTATGAATGTATTTGTTGTTTCTTCAAAATGGTGTTCTGGAGAGCACAAATATGGCCTAAGGGGGGGCAGAATTGAGCTGTATTATGTGAGGAAGGTGCCATTCAGATAATAAAATAGGTTGAATGGTGTTGATTTAATGCAGGGTAAAAAAATTTGCAGGTGAAAGCGCCCTTATTAGCTGCAGTCTGAAGGTAGCATGTTGAATTTTGAAGTGATAGAAAAGGACAAAGTCATGCCTCTTATTGACTATGTCTTGAAAATGCATAATGCAGCAAGTGTGGGGAAGAGGCAGTTGGTTTGCAAGGATTTGCATGGCCAGGTCTGGCATGCTATGTTATGCTGTGCCTCTGACAGTGAGACCAGGACTGGGACTTTAGACATCACAGTTTTAGCATGCAGTCTTTACAGTAGGCCCACGTAGGCCCACGAACGCCCATGTTCTGTATAGAGGATTACTGCAGGTAATTCTGGACCCTGCTAAGTGAGGGTGGGGTCCTTATCGGAAGGCCTTCGCCTGGAACAATCCTTAGCCTAAGACCATTTGGCAACTTTAGAAATCTGCTGAAGACCATTTGTTGAAGGTCCTATCATCGCACCAGTACGGAAGCTCAGAGAAGTAATCATGGGAGGAGATTATTTGCATAGGACTGCCCCTTTCTCAATCCTGTGATTATGCTGCAGTTGCCATATAACATTACTAGAGGGCAGCAGCATCAACATAAATCCAAAGAGAGGCTGTAAATCTGCTTGCTGAACTAGCTCTTGTTCTTGTTGAATTTTGTAGAGCCTGTAGAATGGAGGAGTGGAATGACTATCGAGGAATGATTGGACTGTATTTGGGGTGAAGGGGTTGCAGGATTTGGAAGGAAAACTGAATTAAAAGCAAAGTGATTAATGCAGATATGCTTGCTGAGAGACTGAGTGTGTCATCTGTCAGGCCTGGGAATTGAACCCTGCTTGTCTGGGTGAAAGGCAGGAACTTACCCACTGGACCAGACAGGCTTCCCTATCTCTAGCTGGTCAAATCTTCCCTATATCATGGTTATGATGTGTCCTTTGCAGTGGCAGCCATTGGCAATGACACCAAAGCCTGTCAGATGCTGATAGGGGATCTTGCACAACTGAATCCCATCAAGAGCCTGTAGCTCAGTGGCAAAGTCTAGCTCCTTTGGTGCAGGAACCTACCCCTGGACAGGGTTCAAATCCAGCCACCACTGTTATAGTATGTTTAGATGGAAAAAATACTGTATTTGATTTTTTGCACGTAAAAAGAATATTTTTACTTTAAAAAAAATACAGGAACAATTTAAGTCATTTTTTGATTGCATTAGTTGGGCACATTTACAAATCTTGCCACCCCCACCACCACCTGCCACCTCCCTCCTTTTGCTCCAGTAGTTTAAATAGGAGCAAGGCCTTATCTTCATTTATGAATGTATTCGTTGTTTCTTCAAAATGGTGTTCTGGAGAGCACAAATATGGCCTAAGGGGGGTAGAATTGAGCTGTATTATGTGAGGAAGGTGCCATGCAGATAATAAAATAGGTTGAATGGTGTTGATTTAATGCAGGGTAAAATTTTGTGCAGGTGAAACCGCCCTTATTAGCTGCAGTCAGAAGGTAGCATGTTGAATTTTGAAGTGATAGAAAAGGACAAAGTCATGCCTCTTATTGACTATGTCTTGAAAATGCATAATGCAGCAAGTGTGGGGAAGAGGCAGTTGGTTTGCAAGGATGTGCATGGCCAGGTCTGGCATGCTATGTTATGCTGTGCCTCTGACAGTGAGACCAGGACTGGGACTTTAGACATCACAGTTTTAGCATGCAGTCTTTACAGTAGGCCCACGTAGGCCCACAAACGCCCACGAACGCCCATGTTCTGTATAGAGGATTACTGCAGGTAATTCTGGACCCTGCTAAGTGAGGGTGGGGTCCTTATCGGAAGGCCTTCGACTGGAACAATCCTTAGCCTAAGACAATTTGGCAACTTTAGAAATCTGCTGAAGACCATTTGTTGAAGGTCCTATCATCGCACCACTACGGAAGCTCAGAGAAGTAATCATGGGAGGAGATTATTTGCATAGGACTGCCCCTTTCTCAATCCTGTGATTATGCTGCAGTTGCCATATAACATTACTAGAGGGCAGCAGCATCAACATAAATCCAAAGAGAGGCTTTAAATCTGCTTGCTGAACTAGCTCTTGTTCTTGTTGAATTTTGTAGAGCCTGTAGAATGGAGGAGTGGAATGACTGAGTGAATGAGTATCGAGGAATGATTGGACTGTATTTGGGGTGAAGGGGTTGCAGGATTTGGAAGGAAAACTGAATTAAAAGCAAAGTGATTAATGCAGATATGCTTGCTGAGAGACTGAGTGTGTCATCTGTCAGGCCTGGGAATTGAACCCTGCTTGTCTGGGTGAAAGGCAGGAACTTACCCACTGGACCAGACAGGCTTCCCTATCTCTAGCTGGTCAAATCTTCCCTATATCATGGTTATGATGTGTCCTTTGCAGTGGCAGCCATTGGCAATGACACCAAAGCCTGTCAGATGCTGATAGGGGATCTTGCACAACTGAAACCCATCAAGAGCCTGTAGCTCAGTGGCAAAGTCTAGTGCCTTTGGTGCAGGAACCTACCCCTGGACAGGGTTCAAATCCAGCCACCACCGTTGTAGTATGTTTAGATGGAAAAAATACAGTATTTGATTTTTTGCACGTAAAAAGAATATTTGTACTTAAAAAAAATACAGGAACAATTTAAGTCATTTTTTGATTGCATTAGTTGGGCACATTTACAAATCTTGCCACCCCCACCACCACCTGCCACCTCCCTCCTTTTGCTCCAGTAGTTTAAATAGGAGCAAGGCCTTATCTTCATTTATGAATGTATTCGTTGTTTCTTCAAAATGGTGTTCTGGAGAGCACAAATATGGCCTAAGGGGGGGCAGAATTGAGCTGTATTATGTGAGGAAGGTGCCATGCAGATAATAAAATAGGTTGAATGGTGTTGATTTAATGCAGGGTAAAATTTTGTGCAGGTGAAAGCGCCCTTATTAGCTGCAGTCAGAAGGTAGCATGTTGAATTTTGAAGTGATAGAAAAGGACAAAGTCATGCCTCTTATTGACTATGTCTTGAAAATGCATAATGCAGCAAGTGTGGGGAAGAAGCAGTTGGTTTGCAAGGATTTGCATGGCCAGGTCTGGCATGCTATGTTATGCTGTGCCTCTGACAGTGAGACCAGGACTGGGACTTTAGACATCACAGTTTTAGCATGCAGTCTTTACAGTAGGCCCACGAACGCCCATGTTCTGTATAGAGGATTACTGCAGGTAATTCTGGACCCTGCTAAGTGAGGGTGGGGTCCTTATCGGAAGGCCTTCGACTGGAACAATCCTTAGCCTAAGACCATTTGGCAACTTTAGAAATCTGCTGAAGACCATTTGTTGAAGGTCCTATCATCGCACCACTACGGAAGCTCAGAGAAGTAATCATGGGAGGAGATTATTTGCATAGGACTGCCCCTTTCTCAATCCTGTGATTATGCTGCAGTTGCCATATAACATTATTAGAGGGCAGCAGCATCAACATAAATCCAAAGAGAGGCTTTAAATCTGCTTGCTGAACTAGCTCTTGTTCTTGTTGAATTTTGTAGAGCCTGTAGAATGGAGGAGTGGAATGACTGAGTGAATGAGTATCGAGGAATGATTGGACTGTATTTGGGGTGAAGGGGTTGCAGGATTTGGAAGGAAAACTGAATTAAAAGCAAAGTGATTAATGCAGATATGCTTGCTGAGAGACTGAGTGTGTCATCTGTCAGGCCTGGGAATTGAACCCTGCTTCTCTGGGTGAAAGGCAGGAACTTACCCACTGGACCAGACAGGCTTCCCTATCTCTAGCTGGTCAAATCTTCCCTATATCATGGTTATGATGTGTCCTTTGCAGTGGCAGCCATTGGCAATGACACCAAAGCCTGTCAGATGCTGATAGGGGATCTTGCACAACTGAAACCCATCAAGAGCCTGTAGCTCAGTGGCAAAGTCTAGTGCCTTTGGTGCAGGAACCTACCCCTGGACAGGGTTCAAATCCAGCCACCACCGTTGTAGTATGTTTAGATGGAAAAAATACAGTATTTGATTTTTTGCACGTAAAAAGAATATTTGTACTTAAAAAAAATACAGGAACAATTTAAGTCATTTTTTGATTGCATTAGTTGGGCACATTTACAAATCTTGCCACCCCCACCACCACCTGCCACCTCCCTCCTTTTGCTCAAGTATTTTAAATAGGAGCAAGGCCTTATCTTCATTTATGAATGTATTTGTTGTTTCTTCAAAATGGTGTTCTGGAGAGCACAAATATGGCCTAAGGGGGGGCAGAATTGAGCTGTATTATGTGAGGAAGGTGCCATTCAGATAATAAAATAGGTTGAATGGTGTTGATTTAATGCAGGGTAAAAAAATTTGCAGGTGAAAGCGCCCTTATTAGCTGCAGTCTGAAGGTAGCATGTTGAATTTTGAAGTGATAGAAAAGGACAAAGTCATGCCTCTTATTGACTATGTCTTGAAAATGCATAATGCAGTAAGTGTGGGGAAGAGGCAGTTGGTTTGCAAGGATTTGCATGGCCAGGTCTGGCATGCTATGTTATGCTGTGCCTCTGACAGTGAGACCAGGACTGGGACTTTAGACATCACAGTTTTAGCATGCAGTCTTTACAGTAGGCCCACGTAGGCCCACGAACGCCCATGTTCTGTATAGAGGATTACTGCAGGTAATTCTGGACCCTGCTAAGTGAGGGTGGGGTCCTTATCGGAAGGCCTTCGCCTGGAACAATCCTTAGCCTAAGACCATTTGGCAACTTTAGAAATCTGCTGAAGACCATTTGTTGAAGGTCCTATCATCGCACCAGTACGGAAGCTCAGAGAAGTAATCATGGGAGGAGATTATTTGCATAGGACTGCCCCTTTCTCAATCCTGTGATTATGCTGCAGTTGCCATATAACATTACTAGAGGGCAGCAGCATCAACATAAATCCAAAGAGAGGCTGTAAATCTGCTTGCTGAACTAGCTCTTGTTCTTGTTGAATTTTGTAGAGCCTGTAGAATGGAGGAGTGGAATGACTATCGAGGAATGATTGGACTGTATTTGGGGTGAAGGGGTTGCAGGATTTGGAAGGAAAACTGAATTAAAAGCAAAGTGATTAATGCAGATATGCTTGCTGAGAGACTGAGTGTGTCATCTGTCAGGCCTGGGAATTGAACCCTGCTTGTCTGGGTGAAAGGCAGGAACTTACCCACTGGACCAGACAGGCTTCCCTATCTCTAGCTGGTCAAATCTTCCCTATATCATGGTTATGATGTGTCCTTTGCAGTGGCAGCCATTGGCAATGACACCAAAGCCTGTCAGATGCTGATAGGGGATCTTGCACAACTGAAACCATCAAGAGCCTGTAGCTCAGTGGCAAAGTCTAGTGCCTTTGGTGCAGGAACCTACCCCTGGACAGGGTTCGAATCCAGCCACCACCGTTAAAGTATATTTAGATGGAAAAAATACAGTGTTTGATTTTTTGCACGTAAAAAGAATATTTTTACTTAAAAAAAATACAGGAACAATTTAAGTCATTTTTTGATTGCATTAGTTGGGCACATTTACAAATCTTGCCACCCCCACCACCACCTGCCACCTCCCTCCTTTTGCTCAAGTAGTTTAAATAGGAGCAAGGCCTTATCTTCATTTATGAATGTATTTGTTGTTTCTTCAAAATGGTGTTCTGGAGAGCACAAATATGGCCTAAGGGGGGGCAGAATTGAGCTGTATTATGTGAGGAAGGTGCCATTCAGATAATAAAATAGGTTGAATGGTGTTGATTTAATGCAGGGTAAAATTTTGTGCAGGTGAAAGCGCCCTTATTAGCTGCAGTCAGAAGGTAGCATGTTGAATTTTGAAGTGATAGAAAAGGACAAAGTCATGCCTCTTATTGACTATGTCTTGAAAATGCATAATGCAGCAAGTGTGGGGAAGAAGCAGTTGGTTTGCAAGGATTTGCATGGCCAGGTCTGGCATGCTATGTTATGCTGTGCCTCTGACAGTGAGACCAGGACTGGGACTTTAGACATCACAGTTTTAGCATGCAGTCTTTACAGTAGGCCCACGAACGCCCATGTTCTGTATAGAGGATTACTGCAGGTAATTCTGGACCCTGCTAAGTGAGGGTGGGGTCCTTATCGGAAGGCCTTCGACTGGAACTATCCTTAGCCTAAGACAATTTGGCAACTTTAGAAATCTGCTGAAGACCATTTGTTGAAGGTCCTATCATCGCACCACTACGGAAGCTCAGAGAAGTAATCATGGGAGGAGATTATTTGCATAGGACTGCCCCTTTCTCAATCCTGTGATTGTGCTGCAGTTGCCATATAACATTACTAGAGGGCAGCAGCATCAACATAAATCCAAAGAGAGGCTTTAAATCTGCTTGCTGAACTAGCTCTTGTTCTTGTTGAATTTTGTAGAGCCTGTAGAATGGAGGAGTGGAATGACTGAGTGAATGAGTATCGAGGAATGATTGGACTGTATTTGGGGTGAAGGGGTTGCAGGATTTGGAAGGAAAACTGAATTAAAAGCAAAGTGATTAATGCAGATATGCTTGCTGAGAGACTGAGTGTGTCATCTGTCAGGCCTGGGAATTGAACCCTGCTTGTCTGGGTAAAAGGCAGGAACTTACCCACTGGACCAGACAGGCTTCCCTATCTCTAGCTGGTCACATCTTCCCTATATCATGGTTATGATGTGTCCTTTGCAGTGGCAGCCATTGGCAATGACACCAAAGCCTGTCAGATGCTGATAGGGGATCTTGCACAACTGAATCCCATCAAGAGCCTGTAGCTCAGTGGCAAAGTCTAGCTCCTTTGGTGCAGGAACCTACCCCTGGACAGGGTTCAAATCCAGCCACCACTGTTATAGTATGTTTAGATGGAAAAAATACTGTATTTGATTTTTTGCACGTAAAAAGAATATTTTTACTTTAAAAAAAATACAGGAACAATTTAAGTCATTTTTTGATTGCATTAGTTGGGCACATTTACAAATCTTGCCACCCCCACCACCACCTGCCACCTCCCTCCTTTTGCTCCAGTAGTTTAAATAGGAGCAAGGCCTTATCTTCATTTATGAATGTATTCGTTGTTTCTTCAAAATGGTGTTCTGGAGAGCACAAATATGGCCTAAGGTGGTAGAATTGAGCTGTATTATGTGAGGAAGGTGCCATGCAGATAATAAAATAGGTTGAATGGTGTTGATTTAATGCAGGGTAAAATTTTGTGCAGGTGAAACCGCCCTTATTAGCTGCAGTCAGAAGGTAGCATGTTGAATTTTGAAGTGATAGAAAAGGACAAAGTCATGCCTCTTATTGACTATGTCTTGAAAATGCATAATGCAGCAAGTGTGGGGAAGAGGCAGTTGGTTTGCAAGGATGTGCATGGCCAGGTCTGGCATGCTATGTTATGCTGTGCCTCTGACAGTGAGACCAGGACTGGGACTTTAGACATCACAGTTTTAGCATGCAGTCTTTACAGTAGGCCCACGTAGGCCCACGAACGCCCATGTTCTGTATAGAGGATTACTGCAGGTAATTCTGGACCCTGCTAAGTGAGGGTGGGGTCCTTATCGGAAGGCCTTCGACTGGAACAATCCTTAGCCTAAGACCATTTGGCAACTTTAGAAATCTGCTGAAGACCATTTGTTGAAGGTCCTATCATCGCACCACTACGGAAGCTCAGAGAAGTAATCATGGGAGGAGATTATTTGCATAGGACTGCCCCTTTCTCAATCCTGTGATTATGCTGCAGTTGCCATATAACATTATTAGAGGGCAGCAGCATCAACATAAATCCAAAGAGAGGCTTTAAATCTGCTTGCTGAACTAGCTCTTGTTCTTGTTGAATTTTGTAGAGCCTGTAGAATGGAGGAGTGGAATGACTGAGTGAATGAGTATCGAGGAATGATTGGACTGTATTTGGGGTGAAGGGGTTGCAGGATTTGGAAGGAAAACTGAATTAAAAGCAAAGTGATTAATGCAGATATGCTTGCTGAGAGACTGAGTGTGTCATCTGTCAGGCCTGGGAATTGAACCCTGCTTCTCTGGGTGAAAGGCAGGAACTTACCCACTGGACCAGACAGGCTTCCCTATCTCTAGCTGGTCAAATCTTCCCTATATCATGGTTATGATGTGTCCTTTGCAGTGGCAGCCATTGGCAATGACACCAAAGCCTGTCAGATGCTGATAGGGGATCTTGCACAACTGAAACCCATCAAGAGCCTGTAGCTCAGTGGCAAAGTCTAGTGCCTTTGGTGCAGGAACCTACCCCTGGACAGGGTTCAAATCCAGCCACCACCGTTGTAGTATGTTTAGATGGAAAAAATACAGTATTTGATTTTTTGCACGTAAAAAGAATATTTGTACTTAAAAAAAATACAGGAACAATTTAAGTCATTTTTTGATTGCATTAGTTGGGCACATTTACAAATCTTGCCACCCCCACCACCACCTGCCACCTCCCTCCTTTTGCTCAAGTATTTTAAATAGGAGCAAGGCCTTATCTTCATTTATGAATGTATTTGTTGTTTCTTCAAAATGGTGTTCTGGAGAGCACAAATATGGCCTAAGGGGGGGCAGAATTGAGCTGTATTATGTGAGGAAGGTGCCATTCAGATAATAAAATAGGTTGAATGGTGTTGATTTAATGCAGGGTAAAAAAAATTTGCAGGTGAAAGCGCCCTTATTAGCTGCAGTCTGAAGGTAGCATGTTGAATTTTGAAGTGATAGAAAAGGACAAAGTCATGCCTCTTATTGACTATGTCTTGAAAATGCATAATGCAGCAAGTGTGGGGAAGAGGCAGTTGGTTTGCAAGGATTTGCATGGCCAGGTCTGGCATGCTATGTTATGCTGTGCCTCTGACAGTGAGACCAGGACTGGGACTTTAGACATCACAGTTTTAGCATGCAGTCTTTACAGTAGGCCCACGTAGGCCCACGAACGCCCATGTTCTGTATAGAGGATTACTGCAGGTAATTCTGGACCCTGCTAAGTGAGGGTGGGGTCCTTATCGGAAGGCCTTCGCCTGGAACAATCCTTAGCCTAAGACCATTTGGCAACTTTAGAAATCTGCTGAAGACCATTTGTTGAAGGTCCTATCATCGCACCAGTACGGAAGCTCAGAGAAGTAATCATGGGAGGAGATTATTTGCATAGGACTGCCCCTTTCTCAATCCTGTGATTATGCTGCAGTTGCCATATAACATTACTAGAGGGCAGCAGCATCAACATAAATCCAAAGAGAGGCTGTAAATCTGCTTGCTGAACTAGCTCTTGTTCTTGTTGAATTTTGTAGAGCCTGTAGAATGGAGGAGTGGAATGACTATCGAGGAATGATTGGACTGTATTTGGGGTGAAGGGGTTGCAGGATTTGGAAGGAAAACTGAATTAAAAGCAAAGTGATTAATGCAGATATGCTTGCTGAGAGACTGAGTGTGTCATCTGTCAGGCCTGGGAATTGAACCCTGCTTGTCTGGGTGAAAGGCAGGAACTTACCCACTGGACCAGACAGGCTTCCCTATCTCTAGCTGGTCAAATCTTCCCTATATCATGGTTATGATGTGTCCTTTGCAGTGGCAGCCATTGGCAATGACACCAAAGCCTGTCAGATGCTGATAGGGGATCTTGCACAACTGAATCCCATCAAGAGCCTGTAGCTCAGTGGCAAAGTCTAGCTCCTTTGGTGCAGGAACCTACCCCTGGACAGGGTTCAAATCCAGCCACCACTGTTATAGTATGTTTAGATGGAAAAAATACTGTATTTGATTTTTTGCACGTAAAAAGAATATTTTTACTTTAAAAAAAATACAGGAACAATTTAAGTCATTTTTTGATTGCATTAGTTGGGCACATTTACAAATCTTGCCACCCCCACCACCACCTGCCACCTCCCTCCTTTTGCTCCAGTAGTTTAAATAGGAGCAAGGCCTTATCTTCATTTATGAATGTATTCGTTGTTTCTTCAAAATGGTGTTCTGGAGAGCACAAATATGGCCTAAGGGGGGTAGAATTGAGCTGTATTATGTGAGGAAGGTGCCATGCAGATAATAAAATAGGTTGAATGGTGTTGATTTAATGCAGGGTAAAATTTTGTGCAGGTGAAACCGCCCTTATTAGCTGCAGTCAGAAGGTAGCATGTTGAATTTTGAAGTGATAGAAAAGGACAAAGTCATGCCTCTTATTGACTATGTCTTGAAAATGCATAATGCAGCAAGTGTGGGGAAGAGGCAGTTGGTTTGCAAGGATGTGCATGGCCAGGTCTGGCATGCTATGTTATGCTGTGCCTCTGACAGTGAGACCAGGACTGGGACTTTAGACATCACAGTTTTAGCATGCAGTCTTTACAGTAGGCCCACGTAGGCCCACAAACGCCCACGAACGCCCATGTTCTGTATAGAGGATTACTGCAGGTAATTCTGGACCCTGCTAAGTGAGGGTGGGGTCCTTATCGGAAGGCCTTCGACTGGAACAATCCTTAGCCTAAGACAATTTGGCAACTTTAGAAATCTGCTGAAGACCATTTGTTGAAGGTCCTATCATCGCACCACTACGGAAGCTCAGAGAAGTAATCATGGGAGGAGATTATTTGCATAGGACTGCCCCTTTCTCAATCCTGTGATTATGCTGCAGTTGCCATATAACATTACTAGAGGGCAGCAGCATCAACATAAATCCAAAGAGAGACTTTAAATCTGCTTGCTGAACTAGCTCTTGTTCTTGTTGAATTTTGTAGAGCCTGTAGAATGGAGGAGTGGAATGACTGAGTGAATGAGTATCGAGGAATGATTGGACTGTATTTGGGGTGAAGGGGTTGCAGGATTTGGAAGGAAAACTGAATTAAAAGCAAAGTGATTAATGCAGATATGCTTGCTGAGAGACTGAGTGTGTCATCTGTCAGGCCTGGGAATTGAACCCTGCTTGTCTGGGTGAAAGGCAGGAACTTACCCACTGGACCAGACAGGCTTCCCTATCTCTAGCTGGTCAAATCTTCCCTATATCATGGTTATGATGTGTCCTTTGCAGTGGCAGCCATTGGCAATGACACCAAAGCCTGTCAGATGCTGATAGGGGATCTTGCACAACTGAAACCCATCAAGAGCCTGTAGCTCAGTGGCAAAGTCTAGTGCCTTTGGTGCAGGAACCTACCCCTGGACAGGGTTCAAATCCAGCCACCACCGTTGTAGTATGTTTAGATGGAAAAAATACAGTATTTGATTTTTTGCACGTAAAAAGAATATTTGTACTTAAAAAAAATACAGGAACAATTTAAGTCATTTTTTGATTGCATTAGTTGGGCACATTTACAAATCTTGCCACCCCCACCACCACCTGCCACCTCCCTCCTTTTGCTCCAGTAGTTTAAATAGGAGCAAGGCCTTATCTTCATTTATGAATGTATTCGTTGTTTCTTCAAAATGGTGTTCTGGAGAGCACAAATATGGCCTAAGGGGGGGCAGAATTGAGCTGTATTATGTGAGGAAGGTGCCATGCAGATAATAAAATAGGTTGAATGGTGTTGATTTAATGCAGGGTAAAATTTTGTGCAGGTGAAAGCGCCCTTATTAGCTGCAGTCAGAAGGTAGCATGTTGAATTTTGAAGTGATAGAAAAGGACAAAGTCATGCCTCTTATTGACTATGTCTTGAAAATGCATAATGCAGCAAGTGTGGGGAAGAAGCAGTTGGTTTGCAAGGATTTGCATGGCCAGGTCTGGCATGCTATGTTATGCTGTGCCTCTGACAGTGAGACCAGGACTGGGACTTTAGACATCACAGTTTTAGCATGCAGTCTTTACAGTAGGCCCACGAACGCCCATGTTCTGTATAGAGGATTACTGCAGGTAATTCTGGACCCTGCTAAGTGAGGGTGGGGTCCTTATCGGAAGGCCTTCGACTGGAACAATCCTTAGCCTAAGACCATTTGGCAACTTTAGAAATCTGCTGAAGACCATTTGTTGAAGGTCCTATCATCGCACCACTACGGAAGCTCAGAGAAGTAATCATGGGAGGAGATTATTTGCATAGGACTGCCCCTTTCTCAATCCTGTGATTATGCTGCAGTTGCCATATAACATTATTAGAGGGCAGCAGCATCAACATAAATCCAAAGAGAGGCTTTAAATCTGCTTGCTGAACTAGCTCTTGTTCTTGTTGAATTTTGTAGAGCCTGTAGAATGGAGGAGTGGAATGACTGAGTGAATGAGTATCGAGGAATGATTGGACTGTATTTGGGGTGAAGGGGTTGCAGGATTTGGAAGGAAAACTGAATTAAAAGCAAAGTGATTAATGCAGATATGCTTGCTGAGAGACTGAGTGTGTCATCTGTCAGGCCTGGGAATTGAACCCTGCTTCTCTGGGTGAAAGGCAGGAACTTACCCACTGGACCAGACAGGCTTCCCTATCTCTAGCTGGTCAAATCTTCCCTATATCATGGTTATGATGTGTCCTTTGCAGTGGCAGCCATTGGCAATGACACCAAAGCCTGTCAGATGCTGATAGGGGATCTTGCACAACTGAAACCCATCAAGAGCCTGTAGCTCAGTGGCAAAGTCTAGTGCCTTTGGTGCAGGAACCTACCCCTGGACAGGGTTCAAATCCAGCCACCACCGTTGTAGTATGTTTAGATGGAAAAAATACAGTATTTGATTTTTTGCACGTAAAAAGAATATTTGTACTTAAAAAAAATACAGGAACAATTTAAGTCATTTTTTGATTGCATTAGTTGGGCACATTTACAAATCTTGCCACCCCCACCACCACCTGCCACCTCCCTCCTTTTGCTCAAGTATTTTAAATAGGAGCAAGGCCTTATCTTCATTTATGAATGTATTTGTTGTTTCTTCAAAATGGTGTTCTGGAGAGCACAAATATGGCCTAAGGGGGGGCAGAATTGAGCTGTATTATGTGAGGAAGGTGCCATTCAGATAATAAAATAGGTTGAATGGTGTTGATTTAATGCAGGGTAAAAAAATTTGCAGGTGAAAGCGCCCTTATTAGCTGCAGTCTGAAGGTAGCATGTTGAATTTTGAAGTGATAGAAAAGGACAAAGTCATGCCTCTTATTGACTATGTCTTGAAAATGCATAATGCAGTAAGTGTGGGGAAGAGGCAGTTGGTTTGCAAGGATTTGCATGGCCAGGTCTGGCATGCTATGTTATGCTGTGCCTCTGACAGTGAGACCAGGACTGGGACTTTAGACATCACAGTTTTAGCATGCAGTCTTTACAGTAGGCCCACGTAGGCCCACGAACGCCCATGTTCTGTATAGAGGATTACTGCAGGTAATTCTGGACCCTGCTAAGTGAGGGTGGGGTCCTTATCGGAAGGCCTTCGCCTGGAACAATCCTTAGCCTAAGACCATTTGGCAACTTTAGAAATCTGCTGAAGACCATTTGTTGAAGGTCCTATCATCGCACCAGTACGGAAGCTCAGAGAAGTAATCATGGGAGGAGATTATTTGCATAGGACTGCCCCTTTCTCAATCCTGTGATTATGCTGCAGTTGCCATATAACATTACTAGAGGGCAGCAGCATCAACATAAATCCAAAGAGAGGCTGTAAATCTGCTTGCTGAACTAGCTCTTGTTCTTGTTGAATTTTGTAGAGCCTGTAGAATGGAGGAGTGGAATGACTATCGAGGAATGATTGGACTGTATTTGGGGTGAAGGGGTTGCAGGATTTGGAAGGAAAACTGAATTAAAAGCAAAGTGATTAATGCAGATATGCTTGCTGAGAGACTGAGTGTGTCATCTGTCAGGCCTGGGAATTGAACCCTGCTTGTCTGGGTGAAAGGCAGGAACTTACCCACTGGACCAGACAGGCTTCCCTATCTCTAGCTGGTCAAATCTTCCCTATATCATGGTTATGATGTGTCCTTTGCAGTGGCAGCCATTGGCAATGACACCAAAGCCTGTCAGATGCTGATAGGGGATCTTGCACAACTGAAACCATCAAGAGCCTGTAGCTCAGTGGCAAAGTCTAGTGCCTTTGGTGCAGGAACCTACCCCTGGACAGGGTTCGAATCCAGCCACCACCGTTAAAGTATATTTAGATGGAAAAAATACAGTGTGTGATTTTTTGCACGTAAAAAGAATATTTTTACTTAAAAAAAATACAGGAACAATTTAAGTCATTTTTTGATTGCATTAGTTGGGCACATTTACAAATCTTGCCACCCCCACCACCACCTGCCACCTCCCTCCTTTTGCTCAAGTAGTTTAAATAGGAGCAAGGCCTTATCTTCATTTATGAATGTATTTGTTGTTTCTTCAAAATGGTGTTCTGGAGAGCACAAATATGGCCTAAGGGGGGGCAGAATTGAGCTGTATTATGTGAGGAAGGTGCCATTCAGATAATAAAATAGGTTGAATGGTGTTGATTTAATGCAGGGTAAAATTTTGTGCAGGTGAAAGCGCCCTTATTAGCTGCAGTCAGAAGGTAGCATGTTGAATTTTGAAGTGATAGAAAAGGACAAAGTCATGCCTCTTATTGACTATGTCTTGAAAATGCATAATGCAGCAAGTGTGGGGAAGAAGCAGTTGGTTTGCAAGGATTTGCATGGCCAGGTCTGGCATGCTATGTTATGCTGTGCCTCTGACAGTGAGACCAGGACTGGGACTTTAGACATCACAGTTTTAGCATGCAGTCTTTACAGTAGGCCCACGAACGCCCATGTTCTGTATAGAGGATTACTGCAGGTAATTCTGGACCCTGCTAAGTGAGGGTGGGGTCCTTATCGGAAGGCCTTCGACTGGAACTATCCTTAGCCTAAGACAATTTGGCAACTTTAGAAATCTGCTGAAGACCATTTGTTGAAGGTCCTATCATCGCACCACTACGGAAGCTCAGAGAAGTAATCATGGGAGGAGATTATTTGCATAGGACTGCCCCTTTCTCAATCCTGTGATTGTGCTGCAGTTGCCATATAACATTACTAGAGGGCAGCAGCATCAACATAAATCCAAAGAGAGGCTTTAAATCTGCTTGCTGAACTAGCTCTTGTTCTTGTTGAATTTTGTAGAGCCTGTAGAATGGAGGAGTGGAATGACTGAGTGAATGAGTATCGAGGAATGATTGGACTGTATTTGGGGTGAAGGGGTTGCAGGATTTGGAAGGAAAACTGAATTAAAAGCAAAGTGATTAATGCAGATATGCTTGCTGAGAGACTGAGTGTGTCATCTGTCAGGCCTGGGAATTGAACCCTGCTTGTCTGGGTAAAAGGCAGGAACTTACCCACTGGACCAGACAGGCTTCCCTATCTCTAGCTGGTCACATCTTCCCTATATCATGGTTATGATGTGTCCTTTGCAGTGGCAGCCATTGGCAATGACACCAAAGCCTGTCAGATGCTGATAGGGGATCTTGCACAACTGAATCCCATCAAGAGCCTGTAGCTCAGTGGCAAAGTCTAGCTCCTTTGGTGCAGGAACCTACCCCTGGACAGGGTTCAAATCCAGCCACCACTGTTATAGTATGTTTGGATGGAAAAAATACTGTATTTGATTTTTTGCACGTAAAAAGAATATTTTTACTTTAAAAAAAATACAGGAACAATTTAAGTCATTTTTTGATTGCATTAGTTGGGCACATTTACAAATCTTGCCACCCCCACCACCACCTGCCACCTCCCTCCTTTTGCTCCAGTAGTTTAAATAGGAGCAAGGCCTTATCTTCATTTATGAATGTATTCGTTGTTTCTTCAAAATGGTGTTCTGGAGAGCACAAATATGGCCTAAGGTGGTAGAATTGAGCTGTATTATGTGAGGAAGGTGCCATGCAGATAATAAAATAGGTTGAATGGTGTTGATTTAATGCAGGGTAAAATTTTGTGCAGGTGAAACCGCCCTTATTAGCTGCAGTCAGAAGGTAGCATGTTGAATTTTGAAGTGATAGAAAAGGACAAAGTCATGCCTCTTATTGACTATGTCTTGAAAATGCATAATGCAGCAAGTGTGGGGAAGAGGCAGTTGGTTTGCAAGGATGTGCATGGCCAGGTCTGGCATGCTATGTTATGCTGTGCCTCTGACAGTGAGACCAGGACTGGGACTTTAGACATCACAGTTTTAGCATGCAGTCTTTACAGTAGGCCCACGTAGGCCCACGAACGCCCATGTTCTGTATAGAGGATTACTGCAGGTAATTCTGGACCCTGCTAAGTGAGGGTGGGGTCCTTATCGGAAGGCCTTCGACTGGAACAATCCTTAGCCTAAGACCATTTGGCAACTTTAGAAATCTGCTGAAGACCATTTGTTGAAGGTCCTATCATCGCACCACTACGGAAGCTCAGAGAAGTAATCATGGGAGGAGATTATTTGCATAGGACTGCCCCTTTCTCAATCCTGTGATTATGCTGCAGTTGCCATATAACATTATTAGAGGGCAGCAGCATCAACATAAATCCAAAGAGAGGCTTTAAATCTGCTTGCTGAACTAGCTCTTGTTCTTGTTGAATTTTGTAGAGCCTGTAGAATGGAGGAGTGGAATGACTGAGTGAATGAGTATCGAGGAATGATTGGACTGTATTTGGGGTGAAGGGGTTGCAGGATTTGGAAGGAAAACTGAATTAAAAGCAAAGTGATTAATGCAGATATGCTTGCTGAGAGACTGAGTGTGTCATCTGTCAGGCCTGGGAATTGAACCCTGCTTCTCTGGGTGAAAGGCAGGAACTTACCCACTGGACCAGACAGGCTTCCCTATCTCTAGCTGGTCAAATCTTCACTATATCATGGTTATGATGTGTCCTTTGCAGTGGCAGCCATTGGCAATGACACCAAAGCCTGTCAGATGCTGATAGGGGATCTTGCACAACTGAAACCCATCAAGAGCCTGTAGCTCAGTGGCAAAGTCTAGTGCCTTTGGTGCAGGAACCTACCCCTGGACAGGGTTCAAATCCAGCCACCACCGTTGTAGTATGTTTAGATGGAAAAAATACAGTATTTGATTTTTTGCACGTAAAAAGAATATTTGTACTTAAAAAAAATACAGGAACAATTTAAGTCATTTTTTGATTGCATTAGTTGGGCACATTTACAAATCTTGCCACCCCCACCACCACCTGCCACCTCCCTCCTTTTGCTCAAGTATTTTAAATAGGAGCAAGGCCTTATCTTCATTTATGAATGTATTTGTTGTTTCTTCAAAATGGTGTTCTGGAGAGCACAAATATGGCCTAAGGGGGGGCAGAATTGAGCTGTATTATGTGAGGAAGGTGCCATTCAGATAATAAAATAGGTTGAATGGTGTTGATTTAATGCAGGGTAAAAAAAATTTGCAGGTGAAAGCGCCCTTATTAGCTGCAGTCTGAAGGTAGCATGTTGAATTTTGAAGTGATAGAAAAGGACAAAGTCATGCCTCTTATTGACTATGTCTTGAAAATGCATAATGCAGCAAGTGTGGGGAAGAGGCAGTTGGTTTGCAAGGATTTGCATGGCCAGGTCTGGCATGCTATGTTATGCTGTGCCTCTGACAGTGAGACCAGGACTGGGACTTTAGACATCACAGTTTTAGCATGCAGTCTTTACAGTAGGCCCACGTAGGCCCACGAACGCCCATGTTCTGTATAGAGGATTACTGCAGGTAATTCTGGACCCTGCTAAGTGAGGGTGGGGTCCTTATCGGAAGGCCTTCGCCTGGAACAATCCTTAGCCTAAGACCATTTGGCAACTTTAGAAATCTGCTGAAGACCATTTGTTGAAGGTCCTATCATCGCACCAGTACGGAAGCTCAGAGAAGTAATCATGGGAGGAGATTATTTGCATAGGACTGCCCCTTTCTCAATCCTGTGATTATGCTGCAGTTGCCATATAACATTACTAGAGGGCAGCAGCATCAACATAAATCCAAAGAGAGGCTGTAAATCTGCTTGCTGAACTAGCTCTTGTTCTTGTTGAATTTTGTAGAGCCTGTAGAATGGAGGAGTGGAATGACTATCGAGGAATGATTGGACTGTATTTGGGGTGAAGGGGTTGCAGGATTTGGAAGGAAAACTGAATTAAAAGCAAAGTGATTAATGCAGATATGCTTGCTGAGAGACTGAGTGTGTCATCTGTCAGGCCTGGGAATTGAACCCTGCTTGTCTGGGTGAAAGGCAGGAACTTACCCACTGGACCAGACAGGCTTCCCTATCTCTAGCTGGTCAAATCTTCCCTATATCATGGTTATGATGTGTCCTTTGCAGTGGCAGCCATTGGCAATGACACCAAAGCCTGTCAGATGCTGATAGGGGATCTTGCACAACTGAATCTCATCAAGAGCCTGTAGCTCAGTGGCAAAGTCTAGCTCCTTTGGTGCAGGAACCTACCCCTGGACAGGGTTCAAATCCAGCCACCACTGTTATAGTATGTTTAGATGGAAAAAATACTGTATTTGATTTTTTGCACGTAAAAAGAATATTTTTACTTTAAAAAAAATACAGGAACAATTTAAGTCATTTTTTGATTGCATTAGTTGGGCACATTTACAAATCTTGCCACCCCCACCACCACCTGCCACCTCCCTCCTTTTGCTCCAGTAGTTTAAATAGGAGCAAGGCCTTATCTTCATTTATGAATGTATTCGTTGTTTCTTCAAAATGGTGTTCTGGAGAGCACAAATATGGCCTAAGGGGGGTAGAATTGAGCTGTATTATGTGAGGAAGGTGCCATGCAGATAATAAAATAGGTTGAATGGTGTTGATTTAATGCAGGGTAAAATTTTGTGCAGGTGAAACCGCCCTTATTAGCTGCAGTCAGAAGGTAGCATGTTGAATTTTGAAGTGATAGAAAAGGACAAAGTCATGCCTCTTATTGACTATGTCTTGAAAATGCATAATGCAGCAAGTGTGGGGAAGAGGCAGTTGGTTTGCAAGGATGTGCATGGCCAGGTCTGGCATGCTATGTTATGCTGTGCCTCTGACAGTGAGACCAGGACTGGGACTTTAGACATCACAGTTTTAGCATGCAGTCTTTACAGTAGGCCCACGTAGGCCCACAAACGCCCACGAACGCCCATGTTCTGTATAGAGGATTACTGCAGGTAATTCTGGACCCTGCTAAGTGAGGGTGGGGTCCTTATCGGAAGGCCTTCGACTGGAACAATCCTTAGCCTAAGACAATTTGGCAACTTTAGAAATCTGCTGAAGACCATTTGTTGAAGGTCCTATCATCGCACCACTACGGAAGCTCAGAGAAGTAATCATGGGAGGAGATTATTTGCATAGGACTGCCCCTTTCTCAATCCTGTGATTATGCTGCAGTTGCCATATAACATTACTAGAGGGCAGCAGCATCAACATAAATCCAAAGAGAGACTTTAAATCTGCTTGCTGAACTAGCTCTTGTTCTTGTTGAATTTTGTAGAGCCTGTAGAATGGAGGAGTGGAATGACTGAGTGAATGAGTATCGAGGAATGATTGGACTGTATTTGGGGTGAAGGGGTTGCAGGATTTGGAAGGAAAACTGAATTAAAAGCAAAGTGATTAATGCAGATATGCTTGCTGAGAGACTGAGTGTGTCATCTGTCAGGCCTGGGAATTGAACCCTGCTTGTCTGGGTGAAAGGCAGGAACTTACCCACTGGACCAGACAGGCTTCCCTATCTCTAGCTGGTCAAATCTTCCCTATATCATGGTTATGATGTGTCCTTTGCAGTGGCAGCCATTGGCAATGACACCAAAGCCTGTCAGATGCTGATAGGGGATCTTGCACAACTGAAACCCATCAAGAGCCTGTAGCTCAGTGGCAAAGTCTAGTGCCTTTGGTGCAGGAACCTACCCCTGGACAGGGTTCAAATCCAGCCACCACCGTTGTAGTATGTTTAGATGGAAAAAATACAGTATTTGATTTTTTGCACGTAAAAAGAATATTTGTACTTAAAAAAAATACAGGAACAATTTAAGTCATTTTTTGATTGCATTAGTTGGGCACATTTACAAATCTTGCCACCCCCACCACCACCTGCCACCTCCCTCCTTTTGCTCCAGTAGTTTAAATAGGAGCAAGGCCTTATCTTCATTTATGAATGTATTCGTTGTTTCTTCAAAATGGTGTTCTGGAGAGCACAAATATGGCCTAAGGGGGGGCAGAATTGAGCTGTATTATGTGAGGAAGGTGCCATGCAGATAATAAAATAGGTTGAATGGTGTTGATTTAATGCAGGGTAAAATTTTGTGCAGGTGAAAGCGCCCTTATTAGCTGCAGTCAGAAGGTAGCATGTTGAATTTTGAAGTGATAGAAAAGGACAAAGTCATGCCTCTTATTGACTATGTCTTGAAAATGCATAATGCAGCAAGTGTGGGGAAGAAGCAGTTGGTTTGCAAGGATTTGCATGGCCAGGTCTGGCATGCTATGTTATGCTGTGCCTCTGACAGTGAGACCAGGACTGGGACTTTAGACATCACAGTTTTAGCATGCAGTCTTTACAGTAGGCCCACGAACGCCCATGTTCTGTATAGAGGATTACTGCAGGTAATTCTGGACCCTGCTAAGTGAGGGTGGGGTCCTTATCGGAAGGCCTTCGACTGGAACAATCCTTAGCCTAAGACCATTTGGCAACTTTAGAAATCTGCTGAAGACCATTTGTTGAAGGTCCTATCATCGCACCACTACGGAAGCTCAGAGAAGTAATCATGGGAGGAGATTATTTGCATAGGACTGCCCCTTTCTCAATCCTGTGATTATGCTGCAGTTGCCATATAACATTATTAGAGGGCAGCAGCATCAACATAAATCCAAAGAGAGGCTTTAAATCTGCTTGCTGAACTAGCTCTTGTTCTTGTTGAATTTTGTAGAGCCTGTAGAATGGAGGAGTGGAATGACTGAGTGAATGAGTATCGAGGAATGATTGGACTGTATTTGGGGTGAAGGGGTTGCAGGATTTGGAAGGAAAACTGAATTAAAAGCAAAGTGATTAATGCAGATATGCTTGCTGAGAGACTGAGTGTGTCATCTGTCAGGCCTGGGAATTGAACCCTGCTTCTCTGGGTGAAAGGCAGGAACTTACCCACTGGACCAGACAGGCTTCCCTATCTCTAGCTGGTCAAATCTTCCCTATATCATGGTTATGATGTGTCCTTTGCAGTGGCAGCCATTGGCAATGACACCAAAGCCTGTCAGATGCTGATAGGGGATCTTGCACAACTGAAACCCATCAAGAGCCTGTAGCTCAGTGGCAAAGTCTAGTGCCTTTGGTGCAGGAACCTACCCCTGGACAGGGTTCAAATCCAGCCACCACCGTTGTAGTATGTTTAGATGGAAAAAATACAGTATTTGATTTTTTGCACGTAAAAAGAATATTTGTACTTAAAAAAAATACAGGAACAATTTAAGTCATTTTTTGATTGCATTAGTTGGGCACATTTACAAATCTTGCCACCCCCACCACCACCTGCCACCTCCCTCCTTTTGCTCAAGTATTTTAAATAGGAGCAAGGCCTTATCTTCATTTATGAATGTATTTGTTGTTTCTTCAAAATGGTGTTCTGGAGAGCACAAATATGGCCTAAGGGGGGGCAGAATTGAGCTGTATTATGTGAGGAAGGTGCCATTCAGATAATAAAATAGGTTGAATGGTGTTGATTTAATGCAGGGTAAAAAAATTTGCAGGTGAAAGCGCCCTTATTAGCTGCAGTCTGAAGGTAGCATGTTGAATTTTGAAGTGATAGAAAAGGACAAAGTCATGCCTCTTATTGACTATGTCTTGAAAATGCATAATGCAGTAAGTGTGGGGAAGAGGCAGTTGGTTTGCAAGGATTTGCATGGCCAGGTCTGGCATGCTATGTTATGCTGTGCCTCTGACAGTGAGACCAGGACTGGGACTTTAGACATCACAGTTTTAGCATGCAGTCTTTACAGTAGGCCCACGTAGGCCCACGAACGCCCATGTTCTGTATAGAGGATTACTGCAGGTAATTCTGGACCCTGCTAAGTGAGGGTGGGGTCCTTATCGGAAGGCCTTCGCCTGGAACAATCCTTAGCCTAAGACCATTTGGCAACTTTAGAAATCTGCTGAAGACCATTTGTTGAAGGTCCTATCATCGCACCAGTACGGAAGCTCAGAGAAGTAATCATGGGAGGAGATTATTTGCATAGGACTGCCCCTTTCTCAATCCTGTGATTATGCTGCAGTTGCCATATAACATTACTAGAGGGCAGCAGCATCAACATAAATCCAAAGAGAGGCTGTAAATCTGCTTGCTGAACTAGCTCTTGTTCTTGTTGAATTTTGTAGAGCCTGTAGAATGGAGGAGTGGAATGACTATCGAGGAATGATTGGACTGTATTTGGGGTGAAGGGGTTGCAGGATTTGGAAGGAAAACTGAATTAAAAGCAAAGTGATTAATGCAGATATGCTTGCTGAGAGACTGAGTGTGTCATCTGTCAGGCCTGGGAATTGAACCCTGCTTGTCTGGGTGAAAGGCAGGAACTTACCCACTGGACCAGACAGGCTTCCCTATCTCTAGCTGGTCAAATCTTCCCTATATCATGGTTATGATGTGTCCTTTGCAGTGGCAGCCATTGGCAATGACACCAAAGCCTGTCAGATGCTGATAGGGGATCTTGCACAACTGAAACCATCAAGAGCCTGTAGCTCAGTGGCAAAGTCTAGTGCCTTTGGTGCAGGAACCTACCCCTGGACAGGGTTCGAATCCAGCCACCACCGTTAAAGTATATTTAGATGGAAAAAATACAGTGTGTGATTTTTTGCACGTAAAAAGAATATTTTTACTTAAAAAAAATACAGGAACAATTTAAGTCATTTTTTGATTGCATTAGTTGGGCACATTTACAAATCTTGCCACCCCCACCACCACCTGCCACCTCCCTCCTTTTGCTCAAGTAGTTTAAATAGGAGCAAGGCCTTATCTTCATTTATGAATGTATTTGTTGTTTCTTCAAAATGGTGTTCTGGAGAGCACAAATATGGCCTAAGGGGGGGCAGAATTGAGCTGTATTATGTGAGGAAGGTGCCATTCAGATAATAAAATAGGTTGAATGGTGTTGATTTAATGCAGGGTAAAATTTTGTGCAGGTGAAAGCGCCCTTATTAGCTGCAGTCAGAAGGTAGCATGTTGAATTTTGAAGTGATAGAAAAGGACAAAGTCATGCCTCTTATTGACTATGTCTTGAAAATGCATAATGCAGCAAGTGTGGGGAAGAAGCAGTTGGTTTGCAAGGATTTGCATGGCCAGGTCTGGCATGCTATGTTATGCTGTGCCTCTGACAGTGAGACCAGGACTGGGACTTTAGACATCACAGTTTTAGCATGCAGTCTTTACAGTAGGCCCACGAACGCCCATGTTCTGTATAGAGGATTACTGCAGGTAATTCTGGACCCTGCTAAGTGAGGGTGGGGTCCTTATCGGAAGGCCTTCGACTGGAACTATCCTTAGCCTAAGACAATTTGGCAACTTTAGAAATCTGCTGAAGACCATTTGTTGAAGGTCCTATCATCGCACCACTACGGAAGCTCAGAGAAGTAATCATGGGAGGAGATTATTTGCATAGGACTGCCCCTTTCTCAATCCTGTGATTGTGCTGCAGTTGCCATATAACATTACTAGAGGGCAGCAGCATCAACATAAATCCAAAGAGAGGCTTTAAATCTGCTTGCTGAACTAGCTCTTGTTCTTGTTGAATTTTGTAGAGCCTGTAGAATGGAGGAGTGGAATGACTGAGTGAATGAGTATCGAGGAATGATTGGACTGTATTTGGGGTGAAGGGGTTGCAGGATTTGGAAGGAAAACTGAATTAAAAGCAAAGTGATTAATGCAGATATGCTTGCTGAGAGACTGAGTGTGTCATCTGTCAGGCCTGGGAATTGAACCCTGCTTGTCTGGGTAAAAGGCAGGAACTTACCCACTGGACCAGACAGGCTTCCCTATCTCTAGCTGGTCACATCTTCCCTATATCATGGTTATGATGTGTCCTTTGCAGTGGCAGCCATTGGCAATGACACCAAAGCCTGTCAGATGCTGATAGGGGATCTTGCACAACTGAATCCCATCAAGAGCCTGTAGCTCAGTGGCAAAGTCTAGCTCCTTTGGTGCAGGAACCTACCCCTGGACAGGGTTCAAATCCAGCCACCACTGTTATAGTATGTTTGGATGGAAAAAATACTGTATTTGATTTTTTGCACGTAAAAAGAATATTTTTACTTTAAAAAAAATACAGGAACAATTTAAGTCATTTTTTGATTGCATTAGTTGGGCACATTTACAAATCTTGCCACCCCCACCACCACCTGCCACCTCCCTCCTTTTGCTCCAGTAGTTTAAATAGGAGCAAGGCCTTATCTTCATTTATGAATGTATTCGTTGTTTCTTCAAAATGGTGTTCTGGAGAGCACAAATATGGCCTAAGGTGGTAGAATTGAGCTGTATTATGTGAGGAAGGTGCCATGCAGATAATAAAATAGGTTGAATGGTGTTGATTTAATGCAGGGTAAAATTTTGTGCAGGTGAAACCGCCCTTATTAGCTGCAGTCAGAAGGTAGCATGTTGAATTTTGAAGTGATAGAAAAGGACAAAGTCATGCCTCTTATTGACTATGTCTTGAAAATGCATAATGCAGCAAGTGTGGGGAAGAGGCAGTTGGTTTGCAAGGATGTGCATGGCCAGGTCTGGCATGCTATGTTATGCTGTGCCTCTGACAGTGAGACCAGGACTGGGACTTTAGACATCACAGTTTTAGCATGCAGTCTTTACAGTAGGCCCACGTAGGCCCACGAACGCCCATGTTCTGTATAGAGGATTACTGCAGGTAATTCTGGACCCTGCTAAGTGAGGGTGGGGTCCTTATCGGAAGGCCTTCGACTGGAACAATCCTTAGCCTAAGACCATTTGGCAACTTTAGAAATCTGCTGAAGACCATTTGTTGAAGGTCCTATCATCGCACCACTACGGAAGCTCAGAGAAGTAATCATGGGAGGAGATTATTTGCATAGGACTGCCCCTTTCTCAATCCTGTGATTATGCTGCAGTTGCCATATAACATTATTAGAGGGCAGCAGCATCAACATAAATCCAAAGAGAGGCTTTAAATCTGCTTGCTGAACTAGCTCTTGTTCTTGTTGAATTTTGTAGAGCCTGTAGAATGGAGGAGTGGAATGACTGAGTGAATGAGTATCGAGGAATGATTGGACTGTATTTGGGGTGAAGGGGTTGCAGGATTTGGAAGGAAAACTGAATTAAAAGCAAAGTGATTAATGCAGATATGCTTGCTGAGAGACTGAGTGTGTCATCTGTCAGGCCTGGGAATTGAACCCTGCTTCTCTGGGTGAAAGGCAGGAACTTACCCACTGGACCAGACAGGCTTCCCTATCTCTAGCTGGTCAAATCTTCACTATATCATGGTTATGATGTGTCCTTTGCAGTGGCAGCCATTGGCAATGACACCAAAGCCTGTCAGATGCTGATAGGGGATCTTGCACAACTGAAACCCATCAAGAGCCTGTAGCTCAGTGGCAAAGTCTAGTGCCTTTGGTGCAGGAACCTACCCCTGGACAGGGTTCAAATCCAGCCACCACCGTTGTAGTATGTTTAGATGGAAAAAATACAGTATTTGATTTTTTGCACGTAAAAAGAATATTTGTACTTAAAAAAAATACAGGAACAATTTAAGTCATTTTTTGATTGCATTAGTTGGGCACATTTACAAATCTTGCCACCCCCACCACCACCTGCCACCTCCCTCCTTTTGCTCAAGTATTTTAAATAGGAGCAAGGCCTTATCTTCATTTATGAATGTATTTGTTGTTTCTTCAAAATGGTGTTCTGGAGAGCACAAATATGGCCTAAGGGGGGGCAGAATTGAGCTGTATTATGTGAGGAAGGTGCCATTCAGATAATAAAATAGGTTGAATGGTGTTGATTTAATGCAGGGTAAAAAAAATTTGCAGGTGAAAGCGCCCTTATTAGCTGCAGTCTGAAGGTAGCATGTTGAATTTTGAAGTGATAGAAAAGGACAAAGTCATGCCTCTTATTGACTATGTCTTGAAAATGCATAATGCAGCAAGTGTGGGGAAGAGGCAGTTGGTTTGCAAGGATTTGCATGGCCAGGTCTGGCATGCTATGTTATGCTGTGCCTCTGACAGTGAGACCAGGACTGGGACTTTAGACATCACAGTTTTAGCATGCAGTCTTTACAGTAGGCCCACGTAGGCCCACGAACGCCCATGTTCTGTATAGAGGATTACTGCAGGTAATTCTGGACCCTGCTAAGTGAGGGTGGGGTCCTTATCGGAAGGCCTTCGCCTGGAACAATCCTTAGCCTAAGACCATTTGGCAACTTTAGAAATCTGCTGAAGACCATTTGTTGAAGGTCCTATCATCGCACCAGTACGGAAGCTCAGAGAAGTAATCATGGGAGGAGATTATTTGCATAGGACTGCCCCTTTCTCAATCCTGTGATTATGCTGCAGTTGCCATATAACATTACTAGAGGGCAGCAGCATCAACATAAATCCAAAGAGAGGCTGTAAATCTGCTTGCTGAACTAGCTCTTGTTCTTGTTGAATTTTGTAGAGCCTGTAGAATGGAGGAGTGGAATGACTATCGAGGAATGATTGGACTGTATTTGGGGTGAAGGGGTTGCAGGATTTGGAAGGAAAACTGAATTAAAAGCAAAGTGATTAATGCAGATATGCTTGCTGAGAGACTGAGTGTGTCATCTGTCAGGCCTGGGAATTGAACCCTGCTTGTCTGGGTGAAAGGCAGGAACTTACCCACTGGACCAGACAGGCTTCCCTATCTCTAGCTGGTCAAATCTTCCCTATATCATGGTTATGATGTGTCCTTTGCAGTGGCAGCCATTGGCAATGACACCAAAGCCTGTCAGATGCTGATAGGGGATCTTGCACAACTGAATCTCATCAAGAGCCTGTAGCTCAGTGGCAAAGTCTAGCTCCTTTGGTGCAGGAACCTACCCCTGGACAGGGTTCAAATCCAGCCACCACTGTTATAGTATGTTTAGATGGAAAAAATACTGTATTTGATTTTTTGCACGTAAAAAGAATATTTTTACTTTAAAAAAAATACAGGAACAATTTAAGTCATTTTTTGATTGCATTAGTTGGGCACATTTACAAATCTTGCCACCCCCACCACCACCTGCCACCTCCCTCCTTTTGCTCCAGTAGTTTAAATAGGAGCAAGGCCTTATCTTCATTTATGAATGTATTCGTTGTTTCTTCAAAATGGTGTTCTGGAGAGCACAAATATTGCCTAAGGGGGGTAGAATTGAGCTGTATTATGTGAGGAAGGTGCCATGCAGATAATAAAATAGGTTGAATGGTGTTGATTTAATGCAGGGTAAAATTTTGTGCAGGTGAAACCGCCCTTATTAGCTGCAGTCAGAAGGTAGCATGTTGAATTTTGAAGTGATAGAAAAGGACAAAGTCATGCCTCTTATTGACTATGTCTTGAAAATGCATAATGCAGCAAGTGTGGGGAAGAGGCAGTTGGTTTGCAAGGATGTGCATGGCCAGGTCTGGCATGCTATGTTATGCTGTGCCTCTGACAGTGAGACCAGGACTGGGACTTTAGACATCACAGTTTTAGCATGCAGTCTTTACAGTAGGCCCACGTAGGCCCACAAACGCCCACGAACGCCCATGTTCTGTATAGAGGATTACTGCAGGTAATTCTGGACCCTGCTAAGTGAGGGTGGGGTCCTTATCGGAAGGCCTTCGACTGGAACAATCCTTAGCCTAAGACAATTTGGCAACTTTAGAAATCTGCTGAAGACCATTTGTTGAAGGTCCTATCATCGCACCACTACGGAAGCTCAGAGAAGTAATCATGGGAGGAGATTATTTGCATAGGACTGCCCCTTTCTCAATCCTGTGATTATGCTGCAGTTGCCATATAACATTACTAGAGGGCAGCAGCATCAACATAAATCCAAAGAGAGGCTTTAAATCTGCTTGCTGAACTAGCTCTTGTTCTTGTTGAATTTTGTAGAGCCTGTAGAATGGAGGAGTGGAATGACTGAGTGAATGAGTATCGAGGAATGATTGGACTGTATTTGGGGTGAAGGGGTTGCAGGATTTGGAAGGAAAACTGAATTAAAAGCAAAGTGATTAATGCAGATATGCTTGCTGAGAGACTGAGTGTGTCATCTGTCAGGCCTGGGAATTGAACCCTGCTTGTCTGGGTGAAAGGCAGGAACTTACCCACTGGACCAGACAGGCTTCCCTATCTCTAGCTGGTCAAATCTTCCCTATATCATGGTTATGATGTGTCCTTTGCAGTGGCAGCCATTGGCAAGGACACCAAAGCCTGTCAGATGCTGATAGGGGATCTTGCACAACTGAAACCCATCAAGAGCCTGTAGCTCAGTGGCAAAGTCTAGTGCCTTTGGTGCAGGAACCTACCCCTGGACAGGGTTCAAATCCAGCCACCACCGTTGTAGTATGTTTAGATGGAAAAAATACAGTATTTGATTTTTTGCACGTAAAAAGAATATTTGTACTTAAAAAAAATACAGGAACAATTTAAGTCATTTTTTGATTGCATTAGTTGGGCACATTTACAAATCTTGCCACCCCCACCACCACCTGCCACCTCCCTCCTTTTGCTCCAGTAGTTTAAATAGGAGCAAGGCCTTATCTTCATTTATGAATGTATTCGTTGTTTCTTCAAAATGGTGTTCTGGAGAGCACAAATATGGCCTAAGGGGGGGCAGAATTGAGCTGTATTATGTGAGGAAGGTGCCATGCAGATAATAAAATAGGTTGAATGGTGTTGATTTAATGCAGGGTAAAATTTTGTGCAGGTGAAAGCGCCCTTATTAGCTGCAGTCAGAAGGTAGCATGTTGAATTTTGAAGTGATAGAAAAGGACAAAGTCATGCCTCTTATTGACTATGTCTTGAAAATGCATAATGCAGCAAGTGTGGGGAAGAAGCAGTTGGTTTGCAAGGATTTGCATGGCCAGGTCTGGCATGCTATGTTATGCTGTGCCTCTGACAGTGAGACCAGGACTGGGACTTTAGACATCACAGTTTTAGCATGCAGTCTTTACAGTAGGCCCACGAACGCCCATGTTCTGTATAGAGGATTACTGCAGGTAATTCTGGACCCTGCTAAGTGAGGGTGGGGTCCTTATCGGAAGGCCTTCGACTGGAACAATCCTTAGCCTAAGACCATTTGGCAACTTTAGAAATCTGCTGAAGACCATTTGTTGAAGGTCCTATCATCGCACCACTACGGAAGCTCAGAGAAGTAATCATGGGAGGAGATTATTTGCATAGGACTGCCCCTTTCTCAATCCTGTGATTATGCTGCAGTTGCCATATAACATTATTAGAGGGCAGCAGCATCAACATAAATCCAAAGAGAGGCTTTAAATCTGCTTGCTGAACTAGCTCTTGTTCTTGTTGAATTTTGTAGAGCCTGTAGAATGGAGGAGTGGAATGACTGAGTGAATGAGTATCGAGGAATGATTGGACTGTATTTGGGGTGAAGGGGTTGCAGGATTTGGAAGGAAAACTGAATTAAAAGCAAAGTGATTAATGCAGATATGCTTGCTGAGAGACTGAGTGTGTCATCTGTCAGGCCTGGGAATTGAACCCTGCTTCTCTGGGTGAAAGGCAGGAACTTACCCACTGGACCAGACAGGCTTCCCTATCTCTAGCTGGTCAAATCTTCCCTATATCATGGTTATGATGTGTCCTTTGCAGTGGCAGCCATTGGCAATGACACCAAAGCCTGTCAGATGCTGATAGGGGATCTTGCACAACTGAAACCCATCAAGAGCCTGTAGCTCAGTGGCAAAGTCTAGTGCCTTTGGTGCAGGAACCTACCCCTGGACAGGGTTCAAATCCAGCCACCACCGTTGTAGTATGTTTAGATGGAAAAAATACAGTATTTGATTTTTTGCACGTAAAAAGAATATTTGTACTTAAAAAAAATACAGGAACAATTTAAGTCATTTTTTGATTGCATTAGTTGGGCACATTTACAAATCTTGCCACCCCCACCACCACCTGCCACCTCCCTCCTTTTGCTCCAGTAGTTTAAATAGGAGCAAGGCCTTATCTTCATTTATGAATGTATTCGTTGTTTCTTCAAAATGGTGTTCTGGAGAGCACAAATATGGCCTAAGGGGGGGCAGAATTGAGCTGTATTATGTGAGGAAGGTGCCATGCAGATAATAAAATAGGTTGAATGGTGTTGATTTAATGCAGGGTAAAATTTTGTGCAGGTGAAAGCGCCCTTATTAGCTGCAGTCAGAAGGTAGCATGTTGAATTTTGAAGTGATAGAAAAGGACAAAGTCATGCCTCTTATTGACTATGTCTTGAAAATGCATAATGCAGCAAGTGTGGGGAAGAAGCAGTTGGTTTGCAAGGATTTGCATGGCCAGGTCTGGCATGCTATGTTATGCTGTGCCTCTGACAGTGAGACCAGGACTGGGACTTTAGACATCACAGTTTTAGCATGCAGTCTTTACAGTAGGCCCACGAACGCCCATGTTCTGTATAGAGGATTACTGCAGGTAATTCTGGACCCTGCTAAGTGAGGGTGGGGTCCTTATCGGAAGGCCTTCGACTGGAACAATCCTTAGCCTAAGACCATTTGGCAACTTTAGAAATCTGCTGAAGACCATTTGTTGAAGGTCCTATCATCGCACCACTACGGAAGTTCAGAGAAGTAATCATGGGAGGAGATTATTTGCATAGGACTGCCCCTTTCTCAATCCTGTGATTATGCTGCAGTTGCCATATAACATTATTAGAGGGCAGCAGCATCAACATAAATCCAAAGAGAGGCTTTAAATCTGCTTGCTGAACTAGCTCTTGTTCTTGTTGAATTTTGTAGAGCCTGTAGAATGGAGGAGTGGAATGACTGAGTGAATGAGTATCGAGGAATGATTGGACTGTATTTGGGGTGAAGGGGTTGCAGGATTTGGAAGGAAAACTGAATTAAAAGCAAAGTGATTAATGCAGATATGCTTGCTGAGAGACTGAGTGTGTCATCTGTCAGGCCTGGGAATTGAACCCTGCTTCTCTGGGTGAAAGGCAGGAACTTACCCACTGGACCAGACAGGCTTCCCTATCTCTAGCTGGTCAAATCTTCCCTATATCATGGTTATGATGTGTCCTTTGCAGTGGCAGCCATTGGCAATGACACCAAAGCCTGTCAGATGCTGATAGGGGATCTTGCACAACTGAAACCCATCAAGAGCCTGTAGCTCAGTGGCAAAGTCTAGTGCCTTTGGTGCAGGAACCTACCCCTGGACAGGGTTCAAATCCAGCCACCACCGTTGTAGTATGTTTAGATGGAAAAAATACAGTATTTGATTTTTTGCACGTAAAAAGAATATTTGTACTTAAAAAAAATACAGGAACAATTTAAGTCATTTTTTGATTGCATTAGTTGGGCACATTTACAAATCTTGCCACCCCCACCACCACCTGCCACCTCCCTCCTTTTGCTCAAGTATTTTAAATAGGAGCAAGGCCTTATCTTCATTTATGAATGTATTTGTTGTTTCTTCAAAATGGTGTTCTGGAGAGCACAAATATGGCCTAAGGGGGGGCAGAATTGAGCTGTATTATGTGAGGAAGGTGCCATTCAGATAATAAAATAGGTTGAATGGTGTTGATTTAATGCAGGGTAAAAAAATTTGCAGGTGAAAGCGCCCTTATTAGCTGCAGTCTGAAGGTAGCATGTTGAATTTTGAAGTGATAGAAAAGGACAAAGTCATGCCTCTTATTGACTATGTCTTGAAAATGCATAATGCAGCAAGTGTGGGGAAGAGGCAGTTGGTTTGCAAGGATTTGCATGGCCAGGTCTGGCATGCTATGTTATGCTGTGCCTCTGACAGTGAGACCAGGACTGGGACTTTAGACATCACAGTTTTAGCATGCAGTCTTTACAGTAGGCCCACGTAGGCCCACGAACGCCCATGTTCTGTATAGAGGATTACTGCAGGTAATTCTGGACCCTGCTAAGTGAGGGTGGGGTCTTTATCGGAAGGCCTTCGCCTGGAACAATCCTTAGCCTAAGACCATTTGGCAACTTTAGAAATCTGCTGAAGACCATTTGTTGAAGGTCCTATCATCGCACCAGTACGGAAGCTCAGAGAAGTAATCATGGGAGGAGATTATTTGCATAGGACTGCCCCTTTCTCAATCCTGTGATTATGCTGCAGTTGCCATATAACATTACTAGAGGGCAGCAGCATCAACATAAATCCAAAGAGAGGCTGTAAATCTGCTTGCTGAACTAGCTCTTGTTCTTGTTGAATTTTGTAGAGCCTGTAGAATGGAGGAGTGGAATGACTATCGAGGAATGATTGGACTGTATTTGGGGTGAAGGGGTTGCAGGATTTGGAAGGAAAACTGAATTAAAAGCAAAGTGATTAATGCAGATATGCTTGCTGAGAGACTGAGTGTGTCATCTGTCAGGCCTGGGAATTGAACCCTGCTTGTCTGGGTGAAAGGCAGGAACTTACCCACTGGACCAGACAGGCTTCCCTATCTCTAGCTGGTCAAATCTTCCCTATATCATGGTTATGATGTGTCCTTTGCAGTGGCAGCCATTGGCAATGACACCAAAGCCTGTCAGATGCTGATAGGGGATCTTGCACAACTGAATCCCATCAAGAGCCTGTAGCTCAGTGGCAAAGTCTAGCTCCTTTGGTGCAGGAACCTACCCCTGGACAGGGTTCAAATCCAGCCACCACTGTTATAGTATGTTTAGATGGAAAAAATACTGTATTTGATTTTTTGCACGTAAAAAGAATATTTTTACTTTAAAAAAAATACAGGAACAATTTAAGTCATTTTTTGATTGCATTAGTTGGGCACATTTACAAATCTTGCCACCCCCACCACCACCTGCCACCTCCCTCCTTTTGCTCCAGTAGTTTAAATAGGAGCAAGGCCTTATCTTCATTTATGAATGTATTCGTTGTTTCTTCAAAATGGTGTTCTGGAGAGCACAAATATGGCCTAAGGGGGGTAGAATTGAGCTGTATTATGTGAGGAAGGTGCCATGCAGATAATAAAATAGGTTGAATGGTGTTGATTTAATGCAGGGTAAAATTTTGTGCAGGTGAAACCGCCCTTATTAGCTGCAGTCAGAAGGTAGCATGTTGAATTTTGAAGTGATAGAAAAGGACAAAGTCATGCCTCTTATTGACTATGACTTGAAAATGCATAATGCAGCAAGTGTGGGGAAGAGGCAGTTGGTTTGCAAGGATGTGCATGGCCAGGTCTGGCATGCTATGTTATGCTGTGCCTCTGACAGTGAGACCAGGACTGGGACTTTAGACATCACAGTTTTAGCATGCAGTCTTTACAGTAGGCCCACGTAGGCCCACAAACGCCCACGAACGCCCATGTTCTGTATAGAGGATTACTGCAGGTAATTCTGGACCCTGCTAAGTGAGGGTGGGGTCCTTATCGGAAGGCCTTCGACTGGAACAATCCTTAGCCTAAGACAATTTGGCAACTTTAGAAATCTGCTGAAGACCATTTGTTGAAGGTCCTATCATCGCACCACTACGGAAGCTCAGAGAAGTAATCATGGGAGGAGATTATTTGCATAGGACTGCCCCTTTCTCAATCCTGTGATTATGCTGCAGTTGCCATATAACATTACTAGAGGGCAGCAGCATCAACATAAATCCAAAGAGAGGCTTTAAATCTGCTTGCTGAACTAGCTCTTGTTCTTGTTGAATTTTGTAGAGCCTGTAGAATGGAGGAGTGGAATGACTGAGTGAATGAGTATCGAGGAATGATTGGACTGTATTTGGGGTGAAGGGGTTGCAGGATTTGGAAGGAAAACTGAATTAAAAGCAAAGTGATTAATGCAGATATGCTTGCTGAGAGACTGAGTGTGTCATCTGTCAGGCCTGGGAATTGAACCCTGCTTGTCTGGGTGAAAGGCAGGAACTTACCCACTGGACCAGACAGGCTTCCCTATCTCTAGCTGGTCAAATCTTCCCTATATCATGGTTATGATGTGTCCTTTGCAGTGGCAGCCATTGGCAATGACACCAAAGCCTGTCAGATGCTGATAGGGGATCTTGCACAACTGAAACCCATCAAGAGCCTGTAGCTCAGTGGCAAAGTCTAGTGCCTTTGGTGCAGGAACCTACCCCTGGACAGGGTTCAAATCCAGCCACCACCGTTGTAGTATGTTTAGATGGAAAAAATACAGTATTTGATTTTTTGCACGTAAAAAGAATATTTGTACTTAAAAAAAATACAGGAACAATTTAAGTCATTTTTTGATTGCATTAGTTGGGCACATTTACAAATCTTGCCACCCCCACCACCACCTGCCACCTCCCTCCTTTTGCTCCAGTAGTTTAAATAGGAGCAAGGCCTTATCTTCATTTATGAATGTATTCGTTGTTTCTTCAAAATGGTGTTCTGGAGAGCACAAATATGGCCTAAGGGGGGGCAGAATTGAGCTGTATTATGTGAGGAAGGTGCCATGCAGATAATAAAATAGGTTGAATGGTGTTGATTTAATGCAGGGTAAAATTTTGTGCAGGTGAAAGCGCCCTTATTAGCTGCAGTCAGAAGGTAGCATGTTGAATTTTGAAGTGATAGAAAAGGACAAAGTCATGCCTCTTATTGACTATGTCTTGAAAATGCATAATGCAGCAAGTGTGGGGAAGAAGCAGTTGGTTTGCAAGGATTTGCATGGCCAGGTCTGGCATGCTATGTTATGCTGTGCCTCTGACAGTGAGACCAGGACTGGGACTTTAGACATCACAGTTTTAGCATGCAGTCTTTACAGTAGGCCCACGAACGCCCATGTTCTGTATAGAGGATTACTGCAGGTAATTCTGGACCCTGCTAAGTGAGGGTGGGGTCCTTATCGGAAGGCCTTCGACTGGAACAATCCTTAGCCTAAGACCATTTGGCAACTTTAGAAATCTGCTGAAGACCATTTGTTGAAGGTCCTATCATCGCACCACTACGGAAGCTCAGAGAAGTAATCATGGGAGGAGATTATTTGCATAGGACTGCCCCTTTCTCAATCCTGTGATTATGCTGCAGTTGCCATATAACATTATTAGAGGGCAGCAGCATCAACATAAATCCAAAGAGAGGCTTTAAATCTGCTTGCTGAACTAGCTCTTGTTCTTGTTGAATTTTGTAGAGCCTGTAGAATGGAGGAGTGGAATGACTGAGTGAATGAGTATCGAGGAATGATTGGACTGTATTTGGGGTGAAGGGGTTGCAGGATTTGGAAGGAAAACTGAATTAAAAGCAAAGTGATTAATGCAGATATGCTTGCTGAGAGACTGAGTGTGTCATCTGTCAGGCCTGGGAATTGAACCCTGCTTCTCTGGGTGAAAGGCAGGAACTTACCCACTGGACCAGACAGGCTTCCCTATCTCTAGCTGGTCAAATCTTCCCTATATCATGGTTATGATGTGTCCTTTGCAGTGGCAGCCATTGGCAATGACACCAAAGCCTGTCAGATGCTGATAGGGGATCTTGCACAACTGAAACCCATCAAGAGCCTGTAGCTCAGTGGCAAAGTCTAGTGCCTTTGGTGCAGGAACCTACCCCTGGACAGGGTTCAAATCCAGCCACCACCGTTGTAGTATGTTTAGATGGAAAAAATACAGTATTTGATTTTTTGCACGTAAAAAGAATATTTGTACTTAAAAAAAATACAGGAACAATTTAAGTCATTTTTTGATTGCATTAGTTGGGCACATTTACAAATCTTGCCACCCCCACCACCACCTGCCACCTCCCTCCTTTTGCTCCAGTAGTTTAAATAGGAGCAAGGCCTTATCTTCATTTATGAATGTATTCGTTGTTTCTTCAAAATGGTGTTCTGGAGAGCACAAATATGGCCTAAGGGGGGGCAGAATTGAGCTGTATTATGTGAGGAAGGTGCCATGCAGATAATAAAATAGGTTGAATGGTGTTGATTTAATGCAGGGTAAAATTTTGTGCAGGTGAAAGCGCCCTTATTAGCTGCAGTCAGAAGGTAGCATGTTGAATTTTGAAGTGATAGAAAAGGACAAAGTCATGCCTCTTATTGACTATGTCTTGAAAATGCATAATGCAGCAAGTGTGGGGAAGAAGCAGTTGGTTTGCAAGGATTTGCATGGCCAGGTCTGGCATGCTATGTTATGCTGTGCCTCTGACAGTGAGACCAGGACTGGGACTTTAGACATCACAGTTTTAGCATGCAGTCTTTACAGTAGGCCCACGAACGCCCATGTTCTGTATAGAGGATTACTGCAGGTAATTCTGGACCCTGCTAAGTGAGGGTGGGGTCCTTATCGGAAGGCCTTCGACTGGAACAATCCTTAGCCTAAGACCATTTGGCAACTTTAGAAATCTGCTGAAGACCATTTGTTGAAGGTCCTATCATCGCACCACTACGGAAGTTCAGAGAAGTAATCATGGGAGGAGATTATTTGCATAGGACTGCCCCTTTCTCAATCCTGTGATTATGCTGCAGTTGCCATATAACATTATTAGAGGGCAGCAGCATCAACATAAATCCAAAGAGAGGCTTTAAATCTGCTTGCTGAACTAGCTCTTGTTCTTGTTGAATTTTGTAGAGCCTGTAGAATGGAGGAGTGGAATGACTGAGTGAATGAGTATCGAGGAATGATTGGACTGTATTTGGGGTGAAGGGGTTGCAGGATTTGGAAGGAAAACTGAATTAAAAGCAAAGTGATTAATGCAGATATGCTTGCTGAGAGACTGAGTGTGTCATCTGTCAGGCCTGGGAATTGAACCCTGCTTCTCTGGGTGAAAGGCAGGAACTTACCCACTGGACCAGACAGGCTTCCCTATCTCTAGCTGGTCAAATCTTCCCTATATCATGGTTATGATGTGTCCTTTGCAGTGGCAGCCATTGGCAATGACACCAAAGCCTGTCAGATGCTGATAGGGGATCTTGCACAACTGAAACCCATCAAGAGCCTGTAGCTCAGTGGCAAAGTCTAGTGCCTTTGGTGCAGGAACCTACCCCTGGACAGGGTTCAAATCCAGCCACCACCGTTGTAGTATGTTTAGATGGAAAAAATACAGTATTTGATTTTTTGCACGTAAAAAGAATATTTGTACTTAAAAAAAATACAGGAACAATTTAAGTCATTTTTTGATTGCATTAGTTGGGCACATTTACAAATCTTGCCACCCCCACCACCACCTGCCACCTCCCTCCTTTTGCTCAAGTATTTTAAATAGGAGCAAGGCCTTATCTTCATTTATGAATGTATTTGTTGTTTCTTCAAAATGGTGTTCTGGAGAGCACAAATATGGCCTAAGGGGGGGCAGAATTGAGCTGTATTATGTGAGGAAGGTGCCATTCAGATAATAAAATAGGTTGAATGGTGTTGATTTAATGCAGGGTAAAAAAATTTGCAGGTGAAAGCGCCCTTATTAGCTGCAGTCTGAAGGTAGCATGTTGAATTTTGAAGTGATAGAAAAGGACAAAGTCATGCCTCTTATTGACTATGTCTTGAAAATGCATAATGCAGCAAGTGTGGGGAAGAGGCAGTTGGTTTGCAAGGATTTGCATGGCCAGGTCTGGCATGCTATGTTATGCTGTGCCTCTGACAGTGAGACCAGGACTGGGACTTTAGACATCACAGTTTTAGCATGCAGTCTTTACAGTAGGCCCACGTAGGCCCACGAACGCCCATGTTCTGTATAGAGGATTACTGCAGGTAATTCTGGACCCTGCTAAGTGAGGGTGGGGTCCTTATCGGAAGGCCTTCGCCTGGAACAATCCTTAGCCTAAGACCATTTGGCAACTTTAGAAATCTGCTGAAGACCATTTGTTGAAGGTCCTATCATCGCACCAGTACGGAAGCTCAGAGAAGTAATCATGGGAGGAGATTATTTGCATAGGACTGCCCCTTTCTCAATCCTGTGATTATGCTGCAGTTGCCATATAACATTACTAGAGGGCAGCAGCATCAACATAAATCCAAAGAGAGGCTGTAAATCTGCTTGCTGAACTAGCTCTTGTTCTTGTTGAATTTTGTAGAGCCTGTAGAATGGAGGAGTGGAATGACTATCGAGGAATGATTGGACTGTATTTGGGGTGAAGGGGTTGCAGGATTTGGAAGGAAAACTGAATTAAAAGCAAAGTGATTAATGCAGATATGCTTGCTGAGAGACTGAGTGTGTCATCTGTCAGGCCTGGGAATTGAACCCTGCTTCTCTGGGTGAAAGGCAGGAACTTACCCACTGGACCAGACAGGCTTCCCTATCTCTAGCTGGTCAAATCTTCCCTATATCATGGTTATGATGTGTCCTTTGCAGTGGCAGCCATTGGCAATGACACCAAAGCCTGTCAGATGCTGATAGGGGATCTTGCACAACTGAATCCCATCAAGAGCCTGTAGCTCAGTGGCAAAGTCTAGCTCCTTTGGTGCAGGAACCTACCCCTGGACAGGGTTCAAATCCAGCCACCACTGTTATAGTATGTTTAGATGGAAAAAATACTGTATTTGATTTTTTACACGTAAAAAGAATATTTTTACTTTAAAAAAAATACAGGAACAATTTAAGTCATTTTTTGATTGCATTAGTTGGGCACATTTACAAATCTTGCCACCCCCACCACCACCTGCCACCTCCCTCCTTTTGCTCCAGTAGTTTAAATAGGAGCAAGGCCTTATCTTCATTTATGAATGTATTCGTTGTTTCTTCAAAATGGTGTTCTGGAGAGCACAAATATGGCCTAAGGGGGGTAGAATTGAGCTGTATTATGTGAGGAAGGTGCCATGCAGATAATAAAATAGGTTGAATGGTGTTGATTTAATGCAGGGTAAAATTTTGTGCAGGTGAAACCGCCCTTATTAGCTGCAGTCAGAAGGTAGCATGTTGAATTTTGAAGTGATAGAAAAGGACAAAGTCATGCCTCTTATTGACTATGTCTTGAAAATGCATAATGCAGCAAGTGTGGGGAAGAGGCAGTTGGTTTGCAAGGATGTGCATGGCCAGGTCTGGCATGCTATGTTATGCTGTGCCTCTGACAGTGAGACCAGGACTGGGACTTTAGACATCACAGTTTTAGCATGCAGTCTTTACAGTAGGCCCACGTAGGCCCACAAACGCCCACGAACGCCCATGTTCTGTATAGAGGATTACTGCAGGTAATTCTGGACCCTGCTAAGTGAGGGTGGGGTCCTTATCGGAAGGCCTTCGACTGGAACAATCCTTAGCCTAAGACAATTTGGCAACTTTAGAAATCTGCTGAAGACCATTTGTTGAAGGTCCTATCATCGCACCACTACGGAAGCTCAGAGAAGTAATCATGGGAGGAGATTATTTGCATAGGACTGCCCCTTTCTCAATCCTGTGATTATGCTGCAGTTGCCATATAACATTACTAGAGGGCAGCAGCATCAACATAAATCCAAAGAGAGGCTTTAAATCTGCTTGCTGAACTAGCTCTTGTTCTTGTTGAATTTTGTAGAGCCTGTAGAATGGAGGAGTGGAATGACTGAGTGAATGAGTATCGAGGAATGATTGGACTGTATTTGGGGTGAAGGGGTTGCAGGATTTGGAAGGAAAACTGAATTAAAAGCAAAGTGATTAATGCAGATATGCTTGCTGAGAGACTGAGTGTGTCATCTGTCAGGCCTGGGAATTGAACCCTGCTTGTCTGGGTGAAAGGCAGGAACTTACCCACTGGACCAGACAGGCTTCCCTATCTCTAGCTGGTCAAATCTTCCCTATATCATGGTTATGATGTGTCCTTTGCAGTGGCAGCCATTGGCAATGACACCAAAGCCTGTCAGATGCTGATAGGGGATCTTGCACAACTGAAACCCATCAAGAGCCTGTAGCTCAGTGGCAAAGTCTAGTGCCTTTGGTGCAGGAACCTACCCCTGGACAGGGTTCAAATCCAGCCACCACCGTTGTAGTATGTTTAGATGGAAAAAATACAGTATTTGATTTTTTGCACGTAAAAAGAATATTTGTACTTAAAAAAAATACAGGAACAATTTAAGTCATTTTTTGATTGCATTAGTTGGGCACATTTACAAATCTTGCCACCCCCACCACCACCTGCCACCTCCCTCCTTTTGCTCCAGTAGTTTAAATAGGAGCAAGGCCTTATCTTCATTTATGAATGTATTCGTTGTTTCTTCAAAATGGTGTTCTGGAGAGCACAAATATGGCCTAAGGGGGGGCAGAATTGAGCTGTATTATGTGAGGAAGGTGCCATGCAGATAATAAAATAGGTTGAATGGTGTTGATTTAATGCAGGGTAAAATTTTGTGCAGGTGAAAGCGCCCTTATTAGCTGCAGTCAGAAGGTAGCATGTTGAATTTTGAAGTGATAGAAAAGGACAAAGTCATGCCTCTTATTGACTATGTCTTGAAAATGCATAATGCAGCAAGTGTGGGGAAGAAGCAGTTGGTTTGCAAGGATTTGCATGGCCAGGTCTGGCATGCTATGTTATGCTGTGCCTCTGACAGTGAGACCAGGACTGGGACTTTAGACATCACAGTTTTAGCATGCAGTCTTTACAGTAGGCCCACGAACGCCCATGTTCTGTATAGAGGATTACTGCAGGTAATTCTGGACCCTGCTAAGTGAGGGTGGGGTCCTTATCGGAAGGCCTTCGACTGGAACAATCCTTAGCCTAAGACCATTTGGCAACTTTAGAAATCTGCTGAAGACCATTTGTTGAAGGTCCTATCATCGCACCACTACGGAAGCTCAGAGAAGTAATCATGGGAGGAGATTATTTGCATAGGACTGCCCCTTTCTCAATCCTGTGATTATGCTGCAGTTGCCATATAACATTATTAGAGGGCAGCAGCATCAACATAAATCCAAAGAGAGGCTTTAAATCTGCTTGCTGAACTAGCTCTTGTTCTTGTTGAATTTTGTAGAGCCTGTAGAATGGAGGAGTGGAATGACTGAGTGAATGAGTATCGAGGAATGATTGGACTGTATTTGGGGTGAAGGGGTTGCAGGATTTGGAAGGAAAACTGAATTAAAAGCAAAGTGATTAATGCAGATATGCTTGCTGAGAGACTGAGTGTGTCATCTGTCAGGCCTGGGAATTGAACCCTGCTTCTCTGGGTGAAAGGCAGGAACTTACCCACTGGACCAGACAGGCTTCCCTATCTCTAGCTGGTCAAATCTTCCCTATATCATGGTTATGATGTGTCCTTTGCAGTGGCAGCCATTGGCAATGACACCAAAGCCTGTCAGATGCTGATAGGGGATCTTGCACAACTGAAACCCATCAAGAGCCTGTAGCTCAGTGGCAAAGTCTAGTGCCTTTGGTGCAGGAACCTACCCCTGGACAGGGTTCAAATCCAGCCACCACCGTTGTAGTATGTTTAGATGGAAAAAATACAGTATTTGATTTTTTGCACGTAAAAAGAATATTTGTACTTAAAAAAAATACAGGAACAATTTAAGTCATTTTTTGATTGCATTAGTTGGGCACATTTACAAATCTTGCCACCCCCACCACCACCTGCCACCTCCCTCCTTTTGCTCCAGTAGTTTAAATAGGAGCAAGGCCTTATCTTCATTTATGAATGTATTCGTTGTTTCTTCAAAATGGTGTTCTGGAGAGCACAAATATGGCCTAAGGGGGGGCAGAATTGAGCTGTATTATGTGAGGAAGGTGCCATGCAGATAATAAAATAGGTTGAATGGTGTTGATTTAATGCAGGGTAAAATTTTGTGCAGGTGAAAGCGCCCTTATTAGCTGCAGTCAGAAGGTAGCATGTTGAATTTTGAAGTGATAGAAAAGGACAAAGTCATGCCTCTTATTGACTATGTCTTGAAAATGCATAATGCAGCAAGTGTGGGGAAGAAGCAGTTGGTTTGCAAGGATTTGCATGGCCAGGTCTGGCATGCTATGTTATGCTGTGCCTCTGACAGTGAGACCAGGACTGGGACTTTAGACATCACAGTTTTAGCATGCAGTCTTTACAGTAGGCCCACGAACGCCCATGTTCTGTATAGAGGATTACTGCAGGTAATTCTGGACCCTGCTAAGTGAGGGTGGGGTCCTTATCGGAAGGCCTTCGACTGGAACAATCCTTAGCCTAAGACCATTTGGCAACTTTAGAAATCTGCTGAAGACCATTTGTTGAAGGTCCTATCATCGCACCACTACGGAAGTTCAGAGAAGTAATCATGGGAGGAGATTATTTGCATAGGACTGCCCCTTTCTCAATCCTGTGATTATGCTGCAGTTGCCATATAACATTATTAGAGGGCAGCAGCATCAACATAAATCCAAAGAGAGGCTTTAAATCTGCTTGCTGAACTAGCTCTTGTTCTTGTTGAATTTTGTAGAGCCTGTAGAATGGAGGAGTGGAATGACTGAGTGAATGAGTATCGAGGAATGATTGGACTGTATTTGGGGTGAAGGGGTTGCAGGATTTGGAAGGAAAACTGAATTAAAAGCAAAGTGATTAATGCAGATATGCTTGCTGAGAGACTGAGTGTGTCATCTGTCAGGCCTGGGAATTGAACCCTGCTTCTCTGGGTGAAAGGCAGGAACTTACCCACTGGACCAGACAGGCTTCCCTATCTCTAGCTGGTCAAATCTTCCCTATATCATGGTTATGATGTGTCCTTTGCAGTGGCAGCCATTGGCAATGACACCAAAGCCTGTCAGATGCTGATAGGGGATCTTGCACAACTGAAACCCATCAAGAGCCTGTAGCTCAGTGGCAAAGTCTAGTGCCTTTGGTGCAGGAACCTACCCCTGGACAGGGTTCAAATCCAGCCACCACCGTTGTAGTATGTTTAGATGGAAAAAATACAGTATTTGATTTTTTGCACGTAAAAAGAATATTTGTACTTAAAAAAAATACAGGAACAATTTAAGTCATTTTTTGATTGCATTAGTTGGGCACATTTACAAATCTTGCCACCCCCACCACCACCTGCCACCTCCCTCCTTTTGCTCAAGTATTTTAAATAGGAGCAAGGCCTTATCTTCATTTATGAATGTATTTGTTGTTTCTTCAAAATGGTGTTCTGGAGAGCACAAATATGGCCTAAGGGGGGGCAGAATTGAGCTGTATTATGTGAGGAAGGTGCCATTCAGATAATAAAATAGGTTGAATGGTGTTGATTTAATGCAGGGTAAAAAAATTTGCAGGTGAAAGCGCCCTTATTAGCTGCAGTCTGAAGGTAGCATGTTGAATTTTGAAGTGATAGAAAAGGACAAAGTCATGCCTCTTATTGACTATGTCTTGAAAATGCATAATGCAGCAAGTGTGGGGAAGAGGCAGTTGGTTTGCAAGGATTTGCATGGCCAGGTCTGGCATGCTATGTTATGCTGTGCCTCTGACAGTGAGACCAGGACTGGGACTTTAGACATCACAGTTTTAGCATGCAGTCTTTACAGTAGGCCCACGTAGGCCCACGAACGCCCATGTTCTGTATAGAGGATTACTGCAGGTAATTCTGGACCCTGCTAAGTGAGGGTGGGGTCCTTATCGGAAGGCCTTCGCCTGGAACAATCCTTAGCCTAAGACCATTTGGCAACTTTAGAAATCTGCTGAAGACCATTTGTTGAAGGTCCTATCATCGCACCAGTACGGAAGCTCAGAGAAGTAATCATGGGAGGAGATTATTTGCATAGGACTGCCCCTTTCTCAATCCTGTGATTATGCTGCAGTTGCCATATAACATTACTAGAGGGCAGCAGCATCAACATAAATCCAAAGAGAGGCTGTAAATCTGCTTGCTGAACTAGCTCTTGTTCTTGTTGAATTTTGTAGAGCCTGTAGAATGGAGGAGTGGAATGACTATCGAGGAATGATTGGACTGTATTTGGGGTGAAGGGGTTGCAGGATTTGGAAGGAAAACTGAATTAAAAGCAAAGTGATTAATGCAGATATGCTTGCTGAGAGACTGAGTGTGTCATCTGTCAGGCCTGGGAATTGAACCCTGCTTCTCTGGGTGAAAGGCAGGAACTTACCCACTGGACCAGACAGGCTTCCCTATCTCTAGCTGGTCAAATCTTCCCTATATCATGGTTATGATGTGTCCTTTGCAGTGGCAGCCATTGGCAATGACACCAAAGCCTGTCAGATGCTGATAGGGGATCTTGCACAACTGAATCCCATCAAGAGCCTGTAGCTCAGTGGCAAAGTCTAGCTCCTTTGGTGCAGGAACCTACCCCTGGACAGGGTTCAAATCCAGCCACCACTGTTATAGTATGTTTAGATGGAAAAAATACTGTATTTGATTTTTTACACGTAAAAAGAATATTTTTACTTTAAAAAAAATACAGGAACAATTTAAGTCATTTTTTGATTGCATTAGTTGGGCACATTTACAAATCTTGCCACCCCCACCACCACCTGCCACCTCCCTCCTTTTGCTCCAGTAGTTTAAATAGGAGCAAGGCCTTATCTTCATTTATGAATGTATTCGTTGTTTCTTCAAAATGGTGTTCTGGAGAGCACAAATATGGCCTAAGGGGGGTAGAATTGAGCTGTATTATGTGAGGAAGGTGCCATGCAGATAATAAAATAGGTTGAATGGTGTTGATTTAATGCAGGGTAAAATTTTGTGCAGGTGAAACCGCCCTTATTAGCTGCAGTCAGAAGGTAGCATGTTGAATTTTGAAGTGATAGAAAAGGACAAAGTCATGCCTCTTATTGACTATGTCTTGAAAATGCATAATGCAGCAAGTGTGGGGAAGAGGCAGTTGGTTTGCAAGGATGTGCATGGCCAGGTCTGGCATGCTATGTTATGCTGTGCCTCTGACAGTGAGACCAGGACTGGGACTTTAGACATCACAGTTTTAGCATGCAGTCTTTACAGTAGGCCCACGTAGGCCCACAAACGCCCACGAACGCCCATGTTCTGTATAGAGGATTACTGCAGGTAATTCTGGACCCTGCTAAGTGAGGGTGGGGTCCTTATCGGAAGGCCTTCGACTGGAACAATCCTTAGCCTAAGACAATTTGGCAACTTTAGAAATCTGCTGAAGACCATTTGTTGAAGGTCCTATCATCGCACCACTACGGAAGCTCAGAGAAGTAATCATGGGAGGAGATTATTTGCATAGGACTGCCCCTTTCTCAATCCTGTGATTATGCTGCAGTTGCCATATAACATTACTAGAGGGCAGCAGCATCAACATAAATCCAAAGAGAGGCTTTAAATCTGCTTGCTGAACTAGCTCTTGTTCTTGTTGAATTTTGTAGAGCCTGTAGAATGGAGGAGTGGAATGACTGAGTGAATGAGTATCGAGGAATGATTGGACTGTATTTGGGGTGAAGGGGTTGCAGGATTTGGAAGGAAAACTGAATTAAAAGCAAAGTGATTAATGCAGATATGCTTGCTGAGAGACTGAGTGTGTCATCTGTCAGGCCTGGGAATTGAACCCTGCTTGTCTGGGTGAAAGGCAGGAACTTACCCACTGGACCAGACAGGCTTCCCTATCTCTAGCTGGTCAAATCTTCCCTATATCATGGTTATGATGTGTCCTTTGCAGTGGCAGCCATTGGCAATGACACCAAAGCCTGTCAGATGCTGATAGGGGATCTTGCACAACTGAAACCCATCAAGAGCCTGTAGCTCAGTGGCAAAGTCTAGTGCCTTTGGTGCAGGAACCTACCCCTGGACAGGGTTCAAATCCAGCCACCACCGTTGTAGTATGTTTAGATGGAAAAAATACAGTATTTGATTTTTTGCACGTAAAAAGAATATTTGTACTTAAAAAAAATACAGGAACAATTTAAGTCATTTTTTGATTGCATTAGTTGGGCACATTTACAAATCTTGCCACCCCCACCACCACCTGCCACCTCCCTCCTTTTGCTCCAGTAGTTTAAATAGGAGCAAGGCCTTATCTTCATTTATGAATGTATTCGTTGTTTCTTCAAAATGGTGTTCTGGAGAGCACAAATATGGCCTAAGGGGGGGCAGAATTGAGCTGTATTATGTGAGGAAGGTGCCATGCAGATAATAAAATAGGTTGAATGGTGTTGATTTAATGCAGGGTAAAATTTTGTGCAGGTGAAAGCGCCCTTATTAGCTGCAGTCAGAAGGTAGCATGTTGAATTTTGAAGTGATAGAAAAGGACAAAGTCATGCCTCTTATTGACTATGTCTTGAAAATGCATAATGCAGCAAGTGTGGGGAAGAAGCAGTTGGTTTGCAAGGATTTGCATGGCCAGGTCTGGCATGCTATGTTATGCTGTGCCTCTGACAGTGAGACCAGGACTGGGACTTTAGACATCACAGTTTTAGCATGCAGTCTTTACAGTAGGCCCACGAACGCCCATGTTCTGTATAGAGGATTACTGCAGGTAATTCTGGACCCTGCTAAGTGAGGGTGGGGTCCTTATCGGAAGGCCTTCGACTGGAACAATCCTTAGCCTAAGACAATTTGGCAACTTTAGAAATCTGCTGAAGACCATTTGTTGAAGGTCCTATCATCGCACCACTACGGAAGCTCAGAGAAGTAATCATGGGAGGAGATTATTTGCATAGGACTGCCCCTTTCTCAATCCTGTGATTATGCTGCAGTTGCCATATAACATTACTAGAGGGCAGCAGCATCAACATAAATCCAAAGAGAGGCTTTAAATCTGCTTGCTGAACTAGCTCTTGTTCTTGTTGAATTTTGTAGAGCCTGTAGAATGGAGGAGTGGAATGACTGAGTGAATGAGTATCGAGGAATGATTGGACTGTATTTGGGGTGAAGGGGTTGCAGGATTTGGAAGGAAAACTGAATTAAAAGCAAAGTGATTAATGCAGATATGCTTGCTGAGAGACTGAGTGTGTCATCTGTCAGGCCTGGGAATTGAACCCTGCTTGTCTGGGTGAAAGGCAGGAACTTACCCACTGGACCAGACAGGCTTCCCTATCTCTAGCTGGTCAAATCTTCCCTATATCATGGTTATGATGTGTCCTTTGCAGTGGCAGCCATTGGCAATGACACCAAAGCCTGTCAGATGCTGATAGGGGATCTTGCACAACTGAAACCCATCAAGAGCCTGTAGCTCAGTGGCAAAGTCTAGTGCCTTTGGTGCAGGAACCTACCCCTGGACAGGGTTCAAATCCAGCCACCACCGTTGTAGTATGTTTAGATGGAAAAAATACAGTATTTGATTTTTTGCACGTAAAAAGAATATTTGTACTTAAAAAAAATACAGGAACAATTTAAGTCATTTTTTGATTGCATTAGTTGGGCACATTTACAAATCTTGCCACCCCCACCACCACCTGCCACCTCCCTCCTTTTGCTCCAGTAGTTTAAATAGGAGCAAGGCCTTATCTTCATTTATGAATGTATTCGTTGTTTCTTCAAAATGGTGTTCTGGAGAGCACAAATATGGCCTAAGGGGGGGCAGAATTGAGCTGTATTATGTGAGGAAGGTGCCATGCAGATAATAAAATAGGTTGAATGGTGTTGATTTAATGCAGGGTAAAATTTTGTGCAGGTGAAAGCGCCCTTATTAGCTGCAGTCAGAAGGTAGCATGTTGAATTTTGAAGTGATAGAAAAGGACAAAGTCATGCCTCTTATTGACTATGTCTTGAAAATGCATAATGCAGCAAGTGTGGGGAAGAAGCAGTTGGTTTGCAAGGATTTGCATGGCCAGGTCTGGCATGCTATGTTATGCTGTGCCTCTGACAGTGAGACCAGGACTGGGACTTTAGACATCACAGTTTTAGCATGCAGTCTTTACAGTAGGCCCACGAACGCCCATGTTCTGTATAGAGGATTACTGCAGGTAATTCTGGACCCTGCTAAGTGAGGGTGGGGTCCTTATCGGAAGGCCTTCGACTGGAACAATCCTTAGCCTAAGACCATTTGGCAACTTTAGAAATCTGCTGAAGACCATTTGTTGAAGGTCCTATCATCGCACCACTACGGAAGCTCAGAGAAGTAATCATGGGAGGAGATTATTTGCATAGGACTGCCCCTTTCTCAATCCTGTGATTATGCTGCAGTTGCCATATAACATTATTAGAGGGCAGCAGCATCAACATAAATCCAAAGAGAGGCTTTAAATCTGCTTGCTGAACTAGCTCTTGTTCTTGTTGAATTTTGTAGAGCCTGTAGAATGGAGGAGTGGAATGACTGAGTGAATGAGTATCGAGGAATGATTGGACTGTATTTGGGGTGAAGGGGTTGCAGGATTTGGAAGGAAAACTGAATTAAAAGCAAAGTGATTAATGCAGATATGCTTGCTGAGAGACTGAGTGTGTCATCTGTCAGGCCTGGGAATTGAACCCTGCTTCTCTGGGTGAAAGGCAGGAACTTACCCACTGGACCAGACAGGCTTCCCTATCTCTAGCTGGTCAAATCTTCCCTATATCATGGTTATGATGTGTCCTTTGCAGTGGCAGCCATTGGCAATGACACCAAAGCCTGTCAGATGCTGATAGGGGATCTTGCACAACTGAAACCCATCAAGAGCCTGTAGCTCAGTGGCAAAGTCTAGTGCCTTTGGTGCAGGAACCTACCCCTGGACAGGGTTCAAATCCAGCCACCACCGTTGTAGTATGTTTAGATGGAAAAAATACAGTATTTGATTTTTTGCACGTAAAAAGAATATTTGTACTTAAAAAAAATACAGGAACAATTTAAGTCATTTTTTGATTGCATTAGTTGGGCACATTTACAAATCTTGCCACCCCCACCACCACCTGCCACCTCCCTCCTTTTGCTCAAGTATTTTAAATAGGAGCAAGGCCTTATCTTCATTTATGAATGTATTTGTTGTTTCTTCAAAATGGTGTTCTGGAGAGCACAAATATGGCCTAAGGGGGGGCAGAATTGAGCTGTATTATGTGAGGAAGGTGCCATTCAGATAATAAAATAGGTTGAATGGTGTTGATTTAATGCAGGGTAAAAAAATTTGCAGGTGAAAGCGCCCTTATTAGCTGCAGTCTGAAGGTAGCATGTTGAATTTTGAAGTGATAGAAAAGGACAAAGTCATGCCTCTTATTGACTATGTCTTGAAAATGCATAATGCAGCAAGTGTGGGGAAGAGGCAGTTGGTTTGCAAGGATTTGCATGGCCAGGTCTGGCATGCTATGTTATGCTGTGCCTCTGACAGTGAGACCAGGACTGGGACTTTAGACATCACAGTTTTAGCATGCAGTCTTTACAGTAGGCCCACGTAGGCCCACGAACGCCCATGTTCTGTATAGAGGATTACTGCAGGTAATTCTGGACCCTGCTAAGTGAGGGTGGGGTCCTTATCGGAAGGCCTTCGCCTGGAACAATCCTTAGCCTAAGACCATTTGGCAACTTTAGAAATCTGCTGAAGACCATTTGTTGAAGGTCCTATCATCGCACCAGTACGGAAGCTCAGAGAAGTAATCATGGGAGGAGATTATTTGCATAGGACTGCCCCTTTCTCAATCCTGTGATTATGCTGCAGTTGCCATATAACATTACTAGAGGGCAGCAGCATCAACATAAATCCAAAGAGAGGCTGTAAATCTGCTTGCTGAACTAGCTCTTGTTCTTGTTGAATTTTGTAGAGCCTGTAGAATGGAGGAGTGGAATGACTATCGAGGAATGATTGGACTGTATTTGGGGTGAAGGGGTTGCAGGATTTGGAAGGAAAACTGAATTAAAAGCAAAGTGATTAATGCAGATATGCTTGCTGAGAGACTGAGTGTGTCATCTGTCAGGCCTGGGAATTGAACCCTGCTTGTCTGGGTGAAAGGCAGGAACTTACCCACTGGACCAGACAGGCTTCCCTATCTCTAGCTGGTCAAATCTTCCCTATATCATGGTTATGATGTGTCCTTTGCAGTGGCAGCCATTGGCAATGACACCAAAGCCTGTCAGATGCTGATAGGGGATCTTGCACAACTGAAACCATCAGGAGCCTGTAGCTCAGTGGCAAAGTCTAGTGCCTTTTGGTGCAGGAACCTACCCCTGGACAGGGTTCGAATCCAGCCACCACCGTTAAAGTATATTTAGATGGAAAAAATACAGTGTTTGATTTTTTGCACGTAAAAAGAATATTTTTACTTAAAAAAAATACAGGAACAATTTAAGTCATTTTTTGATTGCATTAGTTGGGCACATTTACAAATCTTGCCACCCCCACCACCACCTGCCACCTCCCTCCTTTTGCTCAAGTAGTTTAAATAGGAGCAAGGCCTTATCTTCATTTATGAATGTATTTGTTGTTTCTTCAAAATGGTGTTCTGGAGAGCACAAATATGGCCTAAGGGGGGGCAGAATTGAGCTGTATTATGTGAGGAAGGTGCCATTCAGATAATAAAATAGGTTGAATGGTGTTGATTTAATGCAGGGTAAAATTTTGTGCAGGTGAAAGCGCCCTTATTAGCTGCAGTCAGAAGGTAGCATGTTGAATTTTGAAGTGATAGAAAAGGACAAAGTCATGCCTCTTATTGACTATGTCTTGAAAATGCATAATGCAGCAAGTGTGGGGAAGAAGCAGTTGGTTTGCAAGGATTTGCATGGCCAGGTCTGGCATGCTATGTTATGCTGTGCCTCTGACAGTGAGACCAGGACTGGGACTTTAGACATCACAGTTTTAGCATGCAGTCTTTACAGTAGGCCCACGAACGCCCATGTTCTGTATAGAGGATTACTGCAGGTAATTCTGGACCCTGCTAAGTGAGGGTGGGGTCCTTATCGGAAGGCCTTCGACTGGAACAATCCTTAGCCTAAGACAATTTGGCAACTTTAGAAATCTGCTGAAGACCATTTGTTGAAGGTCCTATCATCGCACCACTACGGAAGCTCAGAGAAGTAATCATGGGAGGAGATTATTTGCATAGGACTGCCCCTTTCTCAATCCTGTGATTATGCTGCAGTTGCCATATAACATTACTAGAGGGCAGCAGCATCAACATAAATCCAAAGAGAGGCTTTAAATCTGCTTGCTGAACTAGCTCTTGTTCTTGTTGAATTTTGTAGAGCCTGTAGAATGGAGGAGTGGAATGACTGAGTGAATGAGTATCGAGGAATGATTGGACTGTATTTGGGGTGAAGGGGTTGCAGGATTTGGAAGGAAAACTGAATTAAAAGCAAAGTGATTAATGCAGATATGCTTGCTGAGAGACTGAGTGTGTCATCTGTCAGGCCTGGGAATTGAACCCTGCTTGTCTGGGTGAAAGGCAGGAACTTACCCACTGGACCAGACAGGCTTCCCTATCTCTAGCTGGTCAAATCTTCCCTATATCATGGTTATGATGTGTCCTTTGCAGTGGCAGCCATTGGCAAGGACACCAAAGCCTGTCAGATGCTGATAGGGGATCTTGCACAACTGAAACCCATCAAGAGCCTGTAGCTCAGTGGCAAAGTCTAGTGCCTTTGGTGCAGGAACCTACCCCTGGACAGGGTTCAAATCCAGCCACCACCGTTGTAGTATGTTTAGATGGAAAAAATACAGTATTTGATTTTTTGCACGTAAAAAGAATATTTGTACTTAAAAAAAATACAGGAACAATTTAAGTCATTTTTTGATTGCATTAGTTGGGCACATTTACAAATCTTGCCACCCCCACCACCACCTGCCACCTCCCTCCTTTTGCTCCAGTAGTTTAAATAGGAGCAAGGCCTTATCTTCATTTATGAATGTATTCGTTGTTTCTTCAAAATGGTGTTCTGGAGAGCACAAATATGGCCTAAGGGGGGGCAGAATTGAGCTGTATTATGTGAGGAAGGTGCCATGCAGATAATAAAATAGGTTGAATGGTGTTGATTTAATGCAGGGTAAAATTTTGTGCAGGTGAAAGCGCCCTTATTAGCTGCAGTCAGAAGGTAGCATGTTGAATTTTGAAGTGATAGAAAAGGACAAAGTCATGCCTCTTATTGACTATGTCTTGAAAATGCATAATGCAGCAAGTGTGGGGAAGAAGCAGTTGGTTTGCAAGGATTTGCATGGCCAGGTCTGGCATGCTATGTTATGCTGTGCCTCTGACAGTGAGACCAGGACTGGGACTTTAGACATCACAGTTTTAGCATGCAGTCTTTACAGTAGGCCCACGAACGCCCATGTTCTGTATAGAGGATTACTGCAGGTAATTCTGGACCCTGCTAAGTGAGGGTGGGGTCCTTATCGGAAGGCCTTCGACTGGAACAATCCTTAGCCTAAGACCATTTGGCAACTTTAGAAATCTGCTGAAGACCATTTGTTGAAGGTCCTATCATCGCACCACTACGGAAGCTCAGAGAAGTAATCATGGGAGGAGATTATTTGCATAGGACTGCCCCTTTCTCAATCCTGTGATTATGCTGCAGTTGCCATATAACATTATTAGAGGGCAGCAGCATCAACATAAATCCAAAGAGAGGCTTTAAATCTGCTTGCTGAACTAGCTCTTGTTCTTGTTGAATTTTGTAGAGCCTGTAGAATGGAGGAGTGGAATGACTGAGTGAATGAGTATCGAGGAATGATTGGACTGTATTTGGGGTGAAGGGGTTGCAGGATTTGGAAGGAAAACTGAATTAAAAGCAAAGTGATTAATGCAGATATGCTTGCTGAGAGACTGAGTGTGTCATCTGTCAGGCCTGGGAATTGAACCCTGCTTCTCTGGGTGAAAGGCAGGAACTTACCCACTGGACCAGACAGGCTTCCCTATCTCTAGCTGGTCAAATCTTCCCTATATCATGGTTATGATGTGTCCTTTGCAGTGGCAGCCATTGGCAATGACACCAAAGCCTGTCAGATGCTGATAGGGGATCTTGCACAACTGAAACCCATCAAGAGCCTGTAGCTCAGTGGCAAAGTCTAGTGCCTTTGGTGCAGGAACCTACCCCTGGACAGGGTTCAAATCCAGCCACCACCGTTGTAGTATGTTTAGATGGAAAAAATACAGTATTTGATTTTTTGCACGTAAAAAGAATATTTGTACTTAAAAAAAATACAGGAACAATTTAAGTCATTTTTTGATTGCATTAGTTGGGCACATTTACAAATCTTGCCACCCCCACCACCACCTGCCACCTCCCTCCTTTTGCTCCAGTAGTTTAAATAGGAGCAAGGCCTTATCTTCATTTATGAATGTATTCGTTGTTTCTTCAAAATGGTGTTCTGGAGAGCACAAATATGGCCTAAGGGGGGGCAGAATTGAGCTGTATTATGTGAGGAAGGTGCCATGCAGATAATAAAATAGGTTGAATGGTGTTGATTTAATGCAGGGTAAAATTTTGTGCAGGTGAAAGCGCCCTTATTAGCTGCAGTCAGAAGGTAGCATGTTGAATTTTGAAGTGATAGAAAAGGACAAAGTCATGCCTCTTATTGACTATGTCTTGAAAATGCATAATGCAGCAAGTGTGGGGAAGAAGCAGTTGGTTTGCAAGGATTTGCATGGCCAGGTCTGGCATGCTATGTTATGCTGTGCCTCTGACAGTGAGACCAGGACTGGGACTTTAGACATCACAGTTTTAGCATGCAGTCTTTACAGTAGGCCCACGAACGCCCATGTTCTGTATAGAGGATTACTGCAGGTAATTCTGGACCCTGCTAAGTGAGGGTGGGGTCCTTATCGGAAGGCCTTCGACTGGAACAATCCTTAGCCTAAGACCATTTGGCAACTTTAGAAATCTGCTGAAGACCATTTGTTGAAGGTCCTATCATCGCACCACTACGGAAGTTCAGAGAAGTAATCATGGGAGGAGATTATTTGCATAGGACTGCCCCTTTCTCAATCCTGTGATTATGCTGCAGTTGCCATATAACATTATTAGAGGGCAGCAGCATCAACATAAATCCAAAGAGAGGCTTTAAATCTGCTTGCTGAACTAGCTCTTGTTCTTGTTGAATTTTGTAGAGCCTGTAGAATGGAGGAGTGGAATGACTGAGTGAATGAGTATCGAGGAATGATTGGACTGTATTTGGGGTGAAGGGGTTGCAGGATTTGGAAGGAAAACTGAATTAAAAGCAAAGTGATTAATGCAGATATGCTTGCTGAGAGACTGAGTGTGTCATCTGTCAGGCCTGGGAATTGAACCCTGCTTCTCTGGGTGAAAGGCAGGAACTTACCCACTGGACCAGACAGGCTTCCCTATCTCTAGCTGGTCAAATCTTCCCTATATCATGGTTATGATGTGTCCTTTGCAGTGGCAGCCATTGGCAATGACACCAAAGCCTGTCAGATGCTGATAGGGGATCTTGCACAACTGAAACCCATCAAGAGCCTGTAGCTCAGTGGCAAAGTCTAGTGCCTTTGGTGCAGGAACCTACCCCTGGACAGGGTTCAAATCCAGCCACCACCGTTGTAGTATGTTTAGATGGAAAAAATACAGTATTTGATTTTTTGCACGTAAAAAGAATATTTGTACTTAAAAAAAATACAGGAACAATTTAAGTCATTTTTTGATTGCATTAGTTGGGCACATTTACAAATCTTGCCACCCCCACCACCACCTGCCACCTCCCTCCTTTTGCTCAAGTATTTTAAATAGGAGCAAGGCCTTATCTTCATTTATGAATGTATTTGTTGTTTCTTCAAAATGGTGTTCTGGAGAGCACAAATATGGCCTAAGGGGGGGCAGAATTGAGCTGTATTATGTGAGGAAGGTGCCATTCAGATAATAAAATAGGTTGAATGGTGTTGATTTAATGCAGGGTAAAAAAATTTGCAGGTGAAAGCGCCCTTATTAGCTGCAGTCTGAAGGTAGCATGTTGAATTTTGAAGTGATAGAAAAGGACAAAGTCATGCCTCTTATTGACTATGTCTTGAAAATGCATAATGCAGCAAGTGTGGGGAAGAGGCAGTTGGTTTGCAAGGATTTGCATGGCCAGGTCTGGCATGCTATGTTATGCTGTGCCTCTGACAGTGAGACCAGGACTGGGACTTTAGACATCACAGTTTTAGCATGCAGTCTTTACAGTAGGCCCACGTAGGCCCACGAACGCCCATGTTCTGTATAGAGGATTACTGCAGGTAATTCTGGACCCTGCTAAGTGAGGGTGGGGTCTTTATCGGAAGGCCTTCGCCTGGAACAATCCTTAGCCTAAGACCATTTGGCAACTTTAGAAATCTGCTGAAGACCATTTGTTGAAGGTCCTATCATCGCACCAGTACGGAAGCTCAGAGAAGTAATCATGGGAGGAGATTATTTGCATAGGACTGCCCCTTTCTCAATCCTGTGATTATGCTGCAGTTGCCATATAACATTACTAGAGGGCAGCAGCATCAACATAAATCCAAAGAGAGGCTGTAAATCTGCTTGCTGAACTAGCTCTTGTTCTTGTTGAATTTTGTAGAGCCTGTAGAATGGAGGAGTGGAATGACTATCGAGGAATGATTGGACTGTATTTGGGGTGAAGGGGTTGCAGGATTTGGAAGGAAAACTGAATTAAAAGCAAAGTGATTAATGCAGATATGCTTGCTGAGAGACTGAGTGTGTCATCTGTCAGGCCTGGGAATTGAACCCTGCTTGTCTGGGTGAAAGGCAGGAACTTACCCACTGGACCAGACAGGCTTCCCTATCTCTAGCTGGTCAAATCTTCCCTATATCATGGTTATGATGTGTCCTTTGCAGTGGCAGCCATTGGCAATGACACCAAAGCCTGTCAGATGCTGATAGGGGATCTTGCACAACTGAATCCCATCAAGAGCCTGTAGCTCAGTGGCAAAGTCTAGCTCCTTTGGTGCAGGAACCTACCCCTGGACAGGGTTCAAATCCAGCCACCACTGTTATAGTATGTTTAGATGGAAAAAATACTGTATTTGATTTTTTGCACGTAAAAAGAATATTTTTACTTTAAAAAAAATACAGGAACAATTTAAGTCATTTTTTGATTGCATTAGTTGGGCACATTTACAAATCTTGCCACCCCCACCACCACCTGCCACCTCCCTCCTTTTGCTCCAGTAGTTTAAATAGGAGCAAGGCCTTATCTTCATTTATGAATGTATTCGTTGTTTCTTCAAAATGGTGTTCTGGAGAGCACAAATATGGCCTAAGGGGGGTAGAATTGAGCTGTATTATGTGAGGAAGGTGCCATGCAGATAATAAAATAGGTTGAATGGTGTTGATTTAATGCAGGGTAAAATTTTGTGCAGGTGAAACCGCCCTTATTAGCTGCAGTCAGAAGGTAGCATGTTGAATTTTGAAGTGATAGAAAAGGACAAAGTCATGCCTCTTATTGACTATGACTTGAAAATGCATAATGCAGCAAGTGTGGGGAAGAGGCAGTTGGTTTGCAAGGATGTGCATGGCCAGGTCTGGCATGCTATGTTATGCTGTGCCTCTGACAGTGAGACCAGGACTGGGACTTTAGACATCACAGTTTTAGCATGCAGTCTTTACAGTAGGCCCACGTAGGCCCACAAACGCCCACGAACGCCCATGTTCTGTATAGAGGATTACTGCAGGTAATTCTGGACCCTGCTAAGTGAGGGTGGGGTCCTTATCGGAAGGCCTTCGACTGGAACAATCCTTAGCCTAAGACAATTTGGCAACTTTAGAAATCTGCTGAAGACCATTTGTTGAAGGTCCTATCATCGCACCACTACGGAAGCTCAGAGAAGTAATCATGGGAGGAGATTATTTGCATAGGACTGCCCCTTTCTCAATCCTGTGATTATGCTGCAGTTGCCATATAACATTACTAGAGGGCAGCAGCATCAACATAAATCCAAAGAGAGGCTTTAAATCTGCTTGCTGAACTAGCTCTTGTTCTTGTTGAATTTTGTAGAGCCTGTAGAATGGAGGAGTGGAATGACTGAGTGAATGAGTATCGAGGAATGATTGGACTGTATTTGGGGTGAAGGGGTTGCAGGATTTGGAAGGAAAACTGAATTAAAAGCAAAGTGATTAATGCAGATATGCTTGCTGAGAGACTGAGTGTGTCATCTGTCAGGCCTGGGAATTGAACCCTGCTTGTCTGGGTGAAAGGCAGGAACTTACCCACTGGACCAGACAGGCTTCCCTATCTCTAGCTGGTCAAATCTTCCCTATATCATGGTTATGATGTGTCCTTTGCAGTGGCAGCCATTGGCAATGACACCAAAGCCTGTCAGATGCTGATAGGGGATCTTGCACAACTGAAACCCATCAAGAGCCTGTAGCTCAGTGGCAAAGTCTAGTGCCTTTGGTGCAGGAACCTACCCCTGGACAGGGTTCAAATCCAGCCACCACCGTTGTAGTATGTTTAGATGGAAAAAATACAGTATTTGATTTTTTGCACGTAAAAAGAATATTTGTACTTAAAAAAAATACAGGAACAATTTAAGTCATTTTTTGATTGCATTAGTTGGGCACATTTACAAATCTTGCCACCCCCACCACCACCTGCCACCTCCCTCCTTTTGCTCCAGTAGTTTAAATAGGAGCAAGGCCTTATCTTCATTTATGAATGTATTCGTTGTTTCTTCAAAATGGTGTTCTGGAGAGCACAAATATGGCCTAAGGGGGGGCAGAATTGAGCTGTATTATGTGAGGAAGGTGCCATGCAGATAATAAAATAGGTTGAATGGTGTTGATTTAATGCAGGGTAAAATTTTGTGCAGGTGAAAGCGCCCTTATTAGCTGCAGTCAGAAGGTAGCATGTTGAATTTTGAAGTGATAGAAAAGGACAAAGTCATGCCTCTTATTGACTATGTCTTGAAAATGCATAATGCAGCAAGTGTGGGGAAGAAGCAGTTGGTTTGCAAGGATTTGCATGGCCAGGTCTGGCATGCTATGTTATGCTGTGCCTCTGACAGTGAGACCAGGACTGGGACTTTAGACATCACAGTTTTAGCATGCAGTCTTTACAGTAGGCCCACGAACGCCCATGTTCTGTATAGAGGATTACTGCAGGTAATTCTGGACCCTGCTAAGTGAGGGTGGGGTCCTTATCGGAAGGCCTTCGACTGGAACAATCCTTAGCCTAAGACCATTTGGCAACTTTAGAAATCTGCTGAAGACCATTTGTTGAAGGTCCTATCATCGCACCACTACGGAAGCTCAGAGAAGTAATCATGGGAGGAGATTATTTGCATAGGACTGCCCCTTTCTCAATCCTGTGATTATGCTGCAGTTGCCATATAACATTATTAGAGGGCAGCAGCATCAACATAAATCCAAAGAGAGGCTTTAAATCTGCTTGCTGAACTAGCTCTTGTTCTTGTTGAATTTTGTAGAGCCTGTAGAATGGAGGAGTGGAATGACTGAGTGAATGAGTATCGAGGAATGATTGGACTGTATTTGGGGTGAAGGGGTTGCAGGATTTGGAAGGAAAACTGAATTAAAAGCAAAGTGATTAATGCAGATATGCTTGCTGAGAGACTGAGTGTGTCATCTGTCAGGCCTGGGAATTGAACCCTGCTTCTCTGGGTGAAAGGCAGGAACTTACCCACTGGACCAGACAGGCTTCCCTATCTCTAGCTGGTCAAATCTTCCCTATATCATGGTTATGATGTGTCCTTTGCAGTGGCAGCCATTGGCAATGACACCAAAGCCTGTCAGATGCTGATAGGGGATCTTGCACAACTGAAACCCATCAAGAGCCTGTAGCTCAGTGGCAAAGTCTAGTGCCTTTGGTGCAGGAACCTACCCCTGGACAGGGTTCAAATCCAGCCACCACCGTTGTAGTATGTTTAGATGGAAAAAATACAGTATTTGATTTTTTGCACGTAAAAAGAATATTTGTACTTAAAAAAAATACAGGAACAATTTAAGTCATTTTTTGATTGCATTAGTTGGGCACATTTACAAATCTTGCCACCCCCACCACCACCTGCCACCTCCCTCCTTTTGCTCCAGTAGTTTAAATAGGAGCAAGGCCTTATCTTCATTTATGAATGTATTCGTTGTTTCTTCAAAATGGTGTTCTGGAGAGCACAAATATGGCCTAAGGGGGGGCAGAATTGAGCTGTATTATGTGAGGAAGGTGCCATGCAGATAATAAAATAGGTTGAATGGTGTTGATTTAATGCAGGGTAAAATTTTGTGCAGGTGAAAGCGCCCTTATTAGCTGCAGTCAGAAGGTAGCATGTTGAATTTTGAAGTGATAGAAAAGGACAAAGTCATGCCTCTTATTGACTATGTCTTGAAAATGCATAATGCAGCAAGTGTGGGGAAGAAGCAGTTGGTTTGCAAGGATTTGCATGGCCAGGTCTGGCATGCTATGTTATGCTGTGCCTCTGACAGTGAGACCAGGACTGGGACTTTAGACATCACAGTTTTAGCATGCAGTCTTTACAGTAGGCCCACGAACGCCCATGTTCTGTATAGAGGATTACTGCAGGTAATTCTGGACCCTGCTAAGTGAGGGTGGGGTCCTTATCGGAAGGCCTTCGACTGGAACAATCCTTAGCCTAAGACCATTTGGCAACTTTAGAAATCTGCTGAAGACCATTTGTTGAAGGTCCTATCATCGCACCACTACGGAAGTTCAGAGAAGTAATCATGGGAGGAGATTATTTGCATAGGACTGCCCCTTTCTCAATCCTGTGATTATGCTGCAGTTGCCATATAACATTATTAGAGGGCAGCAGCATCAACATAAATCCAAAGAGAGGCTTTAAATCTGCTTGCTGAACTAGCTCTTGTTCTTGTTGAATTTTGTAGAGCCTGTAGAATGGAGGAGTGGAATGACTGAGTGAATGAGTATCGAGGAATGATTGGACTGTATTTGGGGTGAAGGGGTTGCAGGATTTGGAAGGAAAACTGAATTAAAAGCAAAGTGATTAATGCAGATATGCTTGCTGAGAGACTGAGTGTGTCATCTGTCAGGCCTGGGAATTGAACCCTGCTTCTCTGGGTGAAAGGCAGGAACTTACCCACTGGACCAGACAGGCTTCCCTATCTCTAGCTGGTCAAATCTTCCCTATATCATGGTTATGATGTGTCCTTTGCAGTGGCAGCCATTGGCAATGACACCAAAGCCTGTCAGATGCTGATAGGGGATCTTGCACAACTGAAACCCATCAAGAGCCTGTAGCTCAGTGGCAAAGTCTAGTGCCTTTGGTGCAGGAACCTACCCCTGGACAGGGTTCAAATCCAGCCACCACCGTTGTAGTATGTTTAGATGGAAAAAATACAGTATTTGATTTTTTGCACGTAAAAAGAATATTTGTACTTAAAAAAAATACAGGAACAATTTAAGTCATTTTTTGATTGCATTAGTTGGGCACATTTACAAATCTTGCCACCCCCACCACCACCTGCCACCTCCCTCCTTTTGCTCAAGTATTTTAAATAGGAGCAAGGCCTTATCTTCATTTATGAATGTATTTGTTGTTTCTTCAAAATGGTGTTCTGGAGAGCACAAATATGGCCTAAGGGGGGGCAGAATTGAGCTGTATTATGTGAGGAAGGTGCCATTCAGATAATAAAATAGGTTGAATGGTGTTGATTTAATGCAGGGTAAAAAAATTTGCAGGTGAAAGCGCCCTTATTAGCTGCAGTCTGAAGGTAGCATGTTGAATTTTGAAGTGATAGAAAAGGACAAAGTCATGCCTCTTATTGACTATGTCTTGAAAATGCATAATGCAGCAAGTGTGGGGAAGAGGCAGTTGGTTTGCAAGGATTTGCATGGCCAGGTCTGGCATGCTATGTTATGCTGTGCCTCTGACAGTGAGACCAGGACTGGGACTTTAGACATCACAGTTTTAGCATGCAGTCTTTACAGTAGGCCCACGTAGGCCCACGAACGCCCATGTTCTGTATAGAGGATTACTGCAGGTAATTCTGGACCCTGCTAAGTGAGGGTGGGGTCCTTATCGGAAGGCCTTCGCCTGGAACAATCCTTAGCCTAAGACCATTTGGCAACTTTAGAAATCTGCTGAAGACCATTTGTTGAAGGTCCTATCATCGCACCAGTACGGAAGCTCAGAGAAGTAATCATGGGAGGAGATTATTTGCATAGGACTGCCCCTTTCTCAATCCTGTGATTATGCTGCAGTTGCCATATAACATTACTAGAGGGCAGCAGCATCAACATAAATCCAAAGAGAGGCTGTAAATCTGCTTGCTGAACTAGCTCTTGTTCTTGTTGAATTTTGTAGAGCCTGTAGAATGGAGGAGTGGAATGACTATCGAGGAATGATTGGACTGTATTTGGGGTGAAGGGGTTGCAGGATTTGGAAGGAAAACTGAATTAAAAGCAAAGTGATTAATGCAGATATGCTTGCTGAGAGACTGAGTGTGTCATCTGTCAGGCCTGGGAATTGAACCCTGCTTCTCTGGGTGAAAGGCAGGAACTTACCCACTGGACCAGACAGGCTTCCCTATCTCTAGCTGGTCAAATCTTCCCTATATCATGGTTATGATGTGTCCTTTGCAGTGGCAGCCATTGGCAATGACACCAAAGCCTGTCAGATGCTGATAGGGGATCTTGCACAACTGAATCCCATCAAGAGCCTGTAGCTCAGTGGCAAAGTCTAGCTCCTTTGGTGCAGGAACCTACCCCTGGACAGGGTTCAAATCCAGCCACCACTGTTATAGTATGTTTAGATGGAAAAAATACTGTATTTGATTTTTTACACGTAAAAAGAATATTTTTACTTTAAAAAAAATACAGGAACAATTTAAGTCATTTTTTGATTGCATTAGTTGGGCACATTTACAAATCTTGCCACCCCCACCACCACCTGCCACCTCCCTCCTTTTGCTCCAGTAGTTTAAATAGGAGCAAGGCCTTATCTTCATTTATGAATGTATTCGTTGTTTCTTCAAAATGGTGTTCTGGAGAGCACAAATATGGCCTAAGGGGGGTAGAATTGAGCTGTATTATGTGAGGAAGGTGCCATGCAGATAATAAAATAGGTTGAATGGTGTTGATTTAATGCAGGGTAAAATTTTGTGCAGGTGAAACCGCCCTTATTAGCTGCAGTCAGAAGGTAGCATGTTGAATTTTGAAGTGATAGAAAAGGACAAAGTCATGCCTCTTATTGACTATGTCTTGAAAATGCATAATGCAGCAAGTGTGGGGAAGAGGCAGTTGGTTTGCAAGGATGTGCATGGCCAGGTCTGGCATGCTATGTTATGCTGTGCCTCTGACAGTGAGACCAGGACTGGGACTTTAGACATCACAGTTTTAGCATGCAGTCTTTACAGTAGGCCCACGTAGGCCCACAAACGCCCACGAACGCCCATGTTCTGTATAGAGGATTACTGCAGGTAATTCTGGACCCTGCTAAGTGAGGGTGGGGTCCTTATCGGAAGGCCTTCGACTGGAACAATCCTTAGCCTAAGACAATTTGGCAACTTTAGAAATCTGCTGAAGACCATTTGTTGAAGGTCCTATCATCGCACCACTACGGAAGCTCAGAGAAGTAATCATGGGAGGAGATTATTTGCATAGGACTGCCCCTTTCTCAATCCTGTGATTATGCTGCAGTTGCCATATAACATTACTAGAGGGCAGCAGCATCAACATAAATCCAAAGAGAGGCTTTAAATCTGCTTGCTGAACTAGCTCTTGTTCTTGTTGAATTTTGTAGAGCCTGTAGAATGGAGGAGTGGAATGACTGAGTGAATGAGTATCGAGGAATGATTGGACTGTATTTGGGGTGAAGGGGTTGCAGGATTTGGAAGGAAAACTGAATTAAAAGCAAAGTGATTAATGCAGATATGCTTGCTGAGAGACTGAGTGTGTCATCTGTCAGGCCTGGGAATTGAACCCTGCTTGTCTGGGTGAAAGGCAGGAACTTACCCACTGGACCAGACAGGCTTCCCTATCTCTAGCTGGTCAAATCTTCCCTATATCATGGTTATGATGTGTCCTTTGCAGTGGCAGCCATTGGCAATGACACCAAAGCCTGTCAGATGCTGATAGGGGATCTTGCACAACTGAAACCCATCAAGAGCCTGTAGCTCAGTGGCAAAGTCTAGTGCCTTTGGTGCAGGAACCTACCCCTGGACAGGGTTCAAATCCAGCCACCACCGTTGTAGTATGTTTAGATGGAAAAAATACAGTATTTGATTTTTTGCACGTAAAAAGAATATTTGTACTTAAAAAAAATACAGGAACAATTTAAGTCATTTTTTGATTGCATTAGTTGGGCACATTTACAAATCTTGCCACCCCCACCACCACCTGCCACCTCCCTCCTTTTGCTCCAGTAGTTTAAATAGGAGCAAGGCCTTATCTTCATTTATGAATGTATTCGTTGTTTCTTCAAAATGGTGTTCTGGAGAGCACAAATATGGCCTAAGGGGGGGCAGAATTGAGCTGTATTATGTGAGGAAGGTGCCATGCAGATAATAAAATAGGTTGAATGGTGTTGATTTAATGCAGGGTAAAATTTTGTGCAGGTGAAAGCGCCCTTATTAGCTGCAGTCAGAAGGTAGCATGTTGAATTTTGAAGTGATAGAAAAGGACAAAGTCATGCCTCTTATTGACTATGTCTTGAAAATGCATAATGCAGCAAGTGTGGGGAAGAAGCAGTTGGTTTGCAAGGATTTGCATGGCCAGGTCTGGCATGCTATGTTATGCTGTGCCTCTGACAGTGAGACCAGGACTGGGACTTTAGACATCACAGTTTTAGCATGCAGTCTTTACAGTAGGCCCACGAACGCCCATGTTCTGTATAGAGGATTACTGCAGGTAATTCTGGACCCTGCTAAGTGAGGGTGGGGTCCTTATCGGAAGGCCTTCGACTGGAACAATCCTTAGCCTAAGACCATTTGGCAACTTTAGAAATCTGCTGAAGACCATTTGTTGAAGGTCCTATCATCGCACCACTACGGAAGCTCAGAGAAGTAATCATGGGAGGAGATTATTTGCATAGGACTGCCCCTTTCTCAATCCTGTGATTATGCTGCAGTTGCCATATAACATTATTAGAGGGCAGCAGCATCAACATAAATCCAAAGAGAGGCTTTAAATCTGCTTGCTGAACTAGCTCTTGTTCTTGTTGAATTTTGTAGAGCCTGTAGAATGGAGGAGTGGAATGACTGAGTGAATGAGTATCGAGGAATGATTGGACTGTATTTGGGGTGAAGGGGTTGCAGGATTTGGAAGGAAAACTGAATTAAAAGCAAAGTGATTAATGCAGATATGCTTGCTGAGAGACTGAGTGTGTCATCTGTCAGGCCTGGGAATTGAACCCTGCTTCTCTGGGTGAAAGGCAGGAACTTACCCACTGGACCAGACAGGCTTCCCTATCTCTAGCTGGTCAAATCTTCCCTATATCATGGTTATGATGTGTCCTTTGCAGTGGCAGCCATTGGCAATGACACCAAAGCCTGTCAGATGCTGATAGGGGATCTTGCACAACTGAAACCCATCAAGAGCCTGTAGCTCAGTGGCAAAGTCTAGTGCCTTTGGTGCAGGAACCTACCCCTGGACAGGGTTCAAATCCAGCCACCACCGTTGTAGTATGTTTAGATGGAAAAAATACAGTATTTGATTTTTTGCACGTAAAAAGAATATTTGTACTTAAAAAAAATACAGGAACAATTTAAGTCATTTTTTGATTGCATTAGTTGGGCACATTTACAAATCTTGCCACCCCCACCACCACCTGCCACCTCCCTCCTTTTGCTCCAGTAGTTTAAATAGGAGCAAGGCCTTATCTTCATTTATGAATGTATTCGTTGTTTCTTCAAAATGGTGTTCTGGAGAGCACAAATATGGCCTAAGGGGGGGCAGAATTGAGCTGTATTATGTGAGGAAGGTGCCATGCAGATAATAAAATAGGTTGAATGGTGTTGATTTAATGCAGGGTAAAATTTTGTGCAGGTGAAAGCGCCCTTATTAGCTGCAGTCAGAAGGTAGCATGTTGAATTTTGAAGTGATAGAAAAGGACAAAGTCATGCCTCTTATTGACTATGTCTTGAAAATGCATAATGCAGCAAGTGTGGGGAAGAAGCAGTTGGTTTGCAAGGATTTGCATGGCCAGGTCTGGCATGCTATGTTATGCTGTGCCTCTGACAGTGAGACCAGGACTGGGACTTTAGACATCACAGTTTTAGCATGCAGTCTTTACAGTAGGCCCACGAACGCCCATGTTCTGTATAGAGGATTACTGCAGGTAATTCTGGACCCTGCTAAGTGAGGGTGGGGTCCTTATCGGAAGGCCTTCGACTGGAACAATCCTTAGCCTAAGACCATTTGGCAACTTTAGAAATCTGCTGAAGACCATTTGTTGAAGGTCCTATCATCGCACCACTACGGAAGTTCAGAGAAGTAATCATGGGAGGAGATTATTTGCATAGGACTGCCCCTTTCTCAATCCTGTGATTATGCTGCAGTTGCCATATAACATTATTAGAGGGCAGCAGCATCAACATAAATCCAAAGAGAGGCTTTAAATCTGCTTGCTGAACTAGCTCTTGTTCTTGTTGAATTTTGTAGAGCCTGTAGAATGGAGGAGTGGAATGACTGAGTGAATGAGTATCGAGGAATGATTGGACTGTATTTGGGGTGAAGGGGTTGCAGGATTTGGAAGGAAAACTGAATTAAAAGCAAAGTGATTAATGCAGATATGCTTGCTGAGAGACTGAGTGTGTCATCTGTCAGGCCTGGGAATTGAACCCTGCTTCTCTGGGTGAAAGGCAGGAACTTACCCACTGGACCAGACAGGCTTCCCTATCTCTAGCTGGTCAAATCTTCCCTATATCATGGTTATGATGTGTCCTTTGCAGTGGCAGCCATTGGCAATGACACCAAAGCCTGTCAGATGCTGATAGGGGATCTTGCACAACTGAAACCCATCAAGAGCCTGTAGCTCAGTGGCAAAGTCTAGTGCCTTTGGTGCAGGAACCTACCCCTGGACAGGGTTCAAATCCAGCCACCACCGTTGTAGTATGTTTAGATGGAAAAAATACAGTATTTGATTTTTTGCACGTAAAAAGAATATTTGTACTTAAAAAAAATACAGGAACAATTTAAGTCATTTTTTGATTGCATTAGTTGGGCACATTTACAAATCTTGCCACCCCCACCACCACCTGCCACCTCCCTCCTTTTGCTCAAGTATTTTAAATAGGAGCAAGGCCTTATCTTCATTTATGAATGTATTTGTTGTTTCTTCAAAATGGTGTTCTGGAGAGCACAAATATGGCCTAAGGGGGGGCAGAATTGAGCTGTATTATGTGAGGAAGGTGCCATTCAGATAATAAAATAGGTTGAATGGTGTTGATTTAATGCAGGGTAAAAAAATTTGCAGGTGAAAGCGCCCTTATTAGCTGCAGTCTGAAGGTAGCATGTTGAATTTTGAAGTGATAGAAAAGGACAAAGTCATGCCTCTTATTGACTATGTCTTGAAAATGCATAATGCAGCAAGTGTGGGGAAGAGGCAGTTGGTTTGCAAGGATTTGCATGGCCAGGTCTGGCATGCTATGTTATGCTGTGCCTCTGACAGTGAGACCAGGACTGGGACTTTAGACATCACAGTTTTAGCATGCAGTCTTTACAGTAGGCCCACGTAGGCCCACGAACGCCCATGTTCTGTATAGAGGATTACTGCAGGTAATTCTGGACCCTGCTAAGTGAGGGTGGGGTCCTTATCGGAAGGCCTTCGCCTGGAACAATCCTTAGCCTAAGACCATTTGGCAACTTTAGAAATCTGCTGAAGACCATTTGTTGAAGGTCCTATCATCGCACCAGTACGGAAGCTCAGAGAAGTAATCATGGGAGGAGATTATTTGCATAGGACTGCCCCTTTCTCAATCCTGTGATTATGCTGCAGTTGCCATATAACATTACTAGAGGGCAGCAGCATCAACATAAATCCAAAGAGAGGCTGTAAATCTGCTTGCTGAACTAGCTCTTGTTCTTGTTGAATTTTGTAGAGCCTGTAGAATGGAGGAGTGGAATGACTATCGAGGAATGATTGGACTGTATTTGGGGTGAAGGGGTTGCAGGATTTGGAAGGAAAACTGAATTAAAAGCAAAGTGATTAATGCAGATATGCTTGCTGAGAGACTGAGTGTGTCATCTGTCAGGCCTGGGAATTGAACCCTGCTTCTCTGGGTGAAAGGCAGGAACTTACCCACTGGACCAGACAGGCTTCCCTATCTCTAGCTGGTCAAATCTTCCCTATATCATGGTTATGATGTGTCCTTTGCAGTGGCAGCCATTGGCAATGACACCAAAGCCTGTCAGATGCTGATAGGGGATCTTGCACAACTGAATCCCATCAAGAGCCTGTAGCTCAGTGGCAAAGTCTAGCTCCTTTGGTGCAGGAACCTACCCCTGGACAGGGTTCAAATCCAGCCACCACTGTTATAGTATGTTTAGATGGAAAAAATACTGTATTTGATTTTTTACACGTAAAAAGAATATTTTTACTTTAAAAAAAATACAGGAACAATTTAAGTCATTTTTTGATTGCATTAGTTGGGCACATTTACAAATCTTGCCACCCCCACCACCACCTGCCACCTCCCTCCTTTTGCTCCAGTAGTTTAAATAGGAGCAAGGCCTTATCTTCATTTATGAATGTATTCGTTGTTTCTTCAAAATGGTGTTCTGGAGAGCACAAATATGGCCTAAGGGGGGTAGAATTGAGCTGTATTATGTGAGGAAGGTGCCATGCAGATAATAAAATAGGTTGAATGGTGTTGATTTAATGCAGGGTAAAATTTTGTGCAGGTGAAACCGCCCTTATTAGCTGCAGTCAGAAGGTAGCATGTTGAATTTTGAAGTGATAGAAAAGGACAAAGTCATGCCTCTTATTGACTATGTCTTGAAAATGCATAATGCAGCAAGTGTGGGGAAGAGGCAGTTGGTTTGCAAGGATGTGCATGGCCAGGTCTGGCATGCTATGTTATGCTGTGCCTCTGACAGTGAGACCAGGACTGGGACTTTAGACATCACAGTTTTAGCATGCAGTCTTTACAGTAGGCCCACGTAGGCCCACAAACGCCCACGAACGCCCATGTTCTGTATAGAGGATTACTGCAGGTAATTCTGGACCCTGCTAAGTGAGGGTGGGGTCCTTATCGGAAGGCCTTCGACTGGAACAATCCTTAGCCTAAGACAATTTGGCAACTTTAGAAATCTGCTGAAGACCATTTGTTGAAGGTCCTATCATCGCACCACTACGGAAGCTCAGAGAAGTAATCATGGGAGGAGATTATTTGCATAGGACTGCCCCTTTCTCAATCCTGTGATTATGCTGCAGTTGCCATATAACATTACTAGAGGGCAGCAGCATCAACATAAATCCAAAGAGAGGCTTTAAATCTGCTTGCTGAACTAGCTCTTGTTCTTGTTGAATTTTGTAGAGCCTGTAGAATGGAGGAGTGGAATGACTGAGTGAATGAGTATCGAGGAATGATTGGACTGTATTTGGGGTGAAGGGGTTGCAGGATTTGGAAGGAAAACTGAATTAAAAGCAAAGTGATTAATGCAGATATGCTTGCTGAGAGACTGAGTGTGTCATCTGTCAGGCCTGGGAATTGAACCCTGCTTGTCTGGGTGAAAGGCAGGAACTTACCCACTGGACCAGACAGGCTTCCCTATCTCTAGCTGGTCAAATCTTCCCTATATCATGGTTATGATGTGTCCTTTGCAGTGGCAGCCATTGGCAATGACACCAAAGCCTGTCAGATGCTGATAGGGGATCTTGCACAACTGAAACCCATCAAGAGCCTGTAGCTCAGTGGCAAAGTCTAGTGCCTTTGGTGCAGGAACCTACCCCTGGACAGGGTTCAAATCCAGCCACCACCGTTGTAGTATGTTTAGATGGAAAAAATACAGTATTTGATTTTTTGCACGTAAAAAGAATATTTGTACTTAAAAAAAATACAGGAACAATTTAAGTCATTTTTTGATTGCATTAGTTGGGCACATTTACAAATCTTGCCACCCCCACCACCACCTGCCACCTCCCTCCTTTTGCTCCAGTAGTTTAAATAGGAGCAAGGCCTTATCTTCATTTATGAATGTATTCGTTGTTTCTTCAAAATGGTGTTCTGGAGAGCACAAATATGGCCTAAGGGGGGGCAGAATTGAGCTGTATTATGTGAGGAAGGTGCCATGCAGATAATAAAATAGGTTGAATGGTGTTGATTTAATGCAGGGTAAAATTTTGTGCAGGTGAAAGCGCCCTTATTAGCTGCAGTCAGAAGGTAGCATGTTGAATTTTGAAGTGATAGAAAAGGACAAAGTCATGCCTCTTATTGACTATGTCTTGAAAATGCATAATGCAGCAAGTGTGGGGAAGAAGCAGTTGGTTTGCAAGGATTTGCATGGCCAGGTCTGGCATGCTATGTTATGCTGTGCCTCTGACAGTGAGACCAGGACTGGGACTTTAGACATCACAGTTTTAGCATGCAGTCTTTACAGTAGGCCCACGAACGCCCATGTTCTGTATAGAGGATTACTGCAGGTAATTCTGGACCCTGCTAAGTGAGGGTGGGGTCCTTATCGGAAGGCCTTCGACTGGAACAATCCTTAGCCTAAGACAATTTGGCAACTTTAGAAATCTGCTGAAGACCATTTGTTGAAGGTCCTATCATCGCACCACTACGGAAGCTCAGAGAAGTAATCATGGGAGGAGATTATTTGCATAGGACTGCCCCTTTCTCAATCCTGTGATTATGCTGCAGTTGCCATATAACATTACTAGAGGGCAGCAGCATCAACATAAATCCAAAGAGAGGCTTTAAATCTGCTTGCTGAACTAGCTCTTGTTCTTGTTGAATTTTGTAGAGCCTGTAGAATGGAGGAGTGGAATGACTGAGTGAATGAGTATCGAGGAATGATTGGACTGTATTTGGGGTGAAGGGGTTGCAGGATTTGGAAGGAAAACTGAATTAAAAGCAAAGTGATTAATGCAGATATGCTTGCTGAGAGACTGAGTGTGTCATCTGTCAGGCCTGGGAATTGAACCCTGCTTGTCTGGGTGAAAGGCAGGAACTTACCCACTGGACCAGACAGGCTTCCCTATCTCTAGCTGGTCAAATCTTCCCTATATCATGGTTATGATGTGTCCTTTGCAGTGGCAGCCATTGGCAATGACACCAAAGCCTGTCAGATGCTGATAGGGGATCTTGCACAACTGAAACCCATCAAGAGCCTGTAGCTCAGTGGCAAAGTCTAGTGCCTTTGGTGCAGGAACCTACCCCTGGACAGGGTTCAAATCCAGCCACCACCGTTGTAGTATGTTTAGATGGAAAAAATACAGTATTTGATTTTTTGCACGTAAAAAGAATATTTGTACTTAAAAAAAATACAGGAACAATTTAAGTCATTTTTTGATTGCATTAGTTGGGCACATTTACAAATCTTGCCACCCCCACCACCACCTGCCACCTCCCTCCTTTTGCTCCAGTAGTTTAAATAGGAGCAAGGCCTTATCTTCATTTATGAATGTATTCGTTGTTTCTTCAAAATGGTGTTCTGGAGAGCACAAATATGGCCTAAGGGGGGGCAGAATTGAGCTGTATTATGTGAGGAAGGTGCCATGCAGATAATAAAATAGGTTGAATGGTGTTGATTTAATGCAGGGTAAAATTTTGTGCAGGTGAAAGCGCCCTTATTAGCTGCAGTCAGAAGGTAGCATGTTGAATTTTGAAGTGATAGAAAAGGACAAAGTCATGCCTCTTATTGACTATGTCTTGAAAATGCATAATGCAGCAAGTGTGGGGAAGAAGCAGTTGGTTTGCAAGGATTTGCATGGCCAGGTCTGGCATGCTATGTTATGCTGTGCCTCTGACAGTGAGACCAGGACTGGGACTTTAGACATCACAGTTTTAGCATGCAGTCTTTACAGTAGGCCCACGAACGCCCATGTTCTGTATAGAGGATTACTGCAGGTAATTCTGGACCCTGCTAAGTGAGGGTGGGGTCCTTATCGGAAGGCCTTCGACTGGAACAATCCTTAGCCTAAGACCATTTGGCAACTTTAGAAATCTGCTGAAGACCATTTGTTGAAGGTCCTATCATCGCACCACTACGGAAGCTCAGAGAAGTAATCATGGGAGGAGATTATTTGCATAGGACTGCCCCTTTCTCAATCCTGTGATTATGCTGCAGTTGCCATATAACATTATTAGAGGGCAGCAGCATCAACATAAATCCAAAGAGAGGCTTTAAATCTGCTTGCTGAACTAGCTCTTGTTCTTGTTGAATTTTGTAGAGCCTGTAGAATGGAGGAGTGGAATGACTGAGTGAATGAGTATCGAGGAATGATTGGACTGTATTTGGGGTGAAGGGGTTGCAGGATTTGGAAGGAAAACTGAATTAAAAGCAAAGTGATTAATGCAGATATGCTTGCTGAGAGACTGAGTGTGTCATCTGTCAGGCCTGGGAATTGAACCCTGCTTCTCTGGGTGAAAGGCAGGAACTTACCCACTGGACCAGACAGGCTTCCCTATCTCTAGCTGGTCAAATCTTCCCTATATCATGGTTATGATGTGTCCTTTGCAGTGGCAGCCATTGGCAATGACACCAAAGCCTGTCAGATGCTGATAGGGGATCTTGCACAACTGAAACCCATCAAGAGCCTGTAGCTCAGTGGCAAAGTCTAGTGCCTTTGGTGCAGGAACCTACCCCTGGACAGGGTTCAAATCCAGCCACCACCGTTGTAGTATGTTTAGATGGAAAAAATACAGTATTTGATTTTTTGCACGTAAAAAGAATATTTGTACTTAAAAAAAATACAGGAACAATTTAAGTCATTTTTTGATTGCATTAGTTGGGCACATTTACAAATCTTGCCACCCCCACCACCACCTGCCACCTCCCTCCTTTTGCTCAAGTATTTTAAATAGGAGCAAGGCCTTATCTTCATTTATGAATGTATTTGTTGTTTCTTCAAAATGGTGTTCTGGAGAGCACAAATATGGCCTAAGGGGGGGCAGAATTGAGCTGTATTATGTGAGGAAGGTGCCATTCAGATAATAAAATAGGTTGAATGGTGTTGATTTAATGCAGGGTAAAAAAATTTGCAGGTGAAAGCGCCCTTATTAGCTGCAGTCTGAAGGTAGCATGTTGAATTTTGAAGTGATAGAAAAGGACAAAGTCATGCCTCTTATTGACTATGTCTTGAAAATGCATAATGCAGCAAGTGTGGGGAAGAGGCAGTTGGTTTGCAAGGATTTGCATGGCCAGGTCTGGCATGCTATGTTATGCTGTGCCTCTGACAGTGAGACCAGGACTGGGACTTTAGACATCACAGTTTTAGCATGCAGTCTTTACAGTAGGCCCACGTAGGCCCACGAACGCCCATGTTCTGTATAGAGGATTACTGCAGGTAATTCTGGACCCTGCTAAGTGAGGGTGGGGTCCTTATCGGAAGGCCTTCGCCTGGAACAATCCTTAGCCTAAGACCATTTGGCAACTTTAGAAATCTGCTGAAGACCATTTGTTGAAGGTCCTATCATCGCACCAGTACGGAAGCTCAGAGAAGTAATCATGGGAGGAGATTATTTGCATAGGACTGCCCCTTTCTCAATCCTGTGATTATGCTGCAGTTGCCATATAACATTACTAGAGGGCAGCAGCATCAACATAAATCCAAAGAGAGGCTGTAAATCTGCTTGCTGAACTAGCTCTTGTTCTTGTTGAATTTTGTAGAGCCTGTAGAATGGAGGAGTGGAATGACTATCGAGGAATGATTGGACTGTATTTGGGGTGAAGGGGTTGCAGGATTTGGAAGGAAAACTGAATTAAAAGCAAAGTGATTAATGCAGATATGCTTGCTGAGAGACTGAGTGTGTCATCTGTCAGGCCTGGGAATTGAACCCTGCTTGTCTGGGTGAAAGGCAGGAACTTACCCACTGGACCAGACAGGCTTCCCTATCTCTAGCTGGTCAAATCTTCCCTATATCATGGTTATGATGTGTCCTTTGCAGTGGCAGCCATTGGCAATGACACCAAAGCCTGTCAGATGCTGATAGGGGATCTTGCACAACTGAAACCATCAGGAGCCTGTAGCTCAGTGGCAAAGTCTAGTGCCTTTTGGTGCAGGAACCTACCCCTGGACAGGGTTCGAATCCAGCCACCACCGTTAAAGTATATTTAGATGGAAAAAATACAGTGTTTGATTTTTTGCACGTAAAAAGAATATTTTTACTTAAAAAAAATACAGGAACAATTTAAGTCATTTTTTGATTGCATTAGTTGGGCACATTTACAAATCTTGCCACCCCCACCACCACCTGCCACCTCCCTCCTTTTGCTCAAGTAGTTTAAATAGGAGCAAGGCCTTATCTTCATTTATGAATGTATTTGTTGTTTCTTCAAAATGGTGTTCTGGAGAGCACAAATATGGCCTAAGGGGGGGCAGAATTGAGCTGTATTATGTGAGGAAGGTGCCATTCAGATAATAAAATAGGTTGAATGGTGTTGATTTAATGCAGGGTAAAATTTTGTGCAGGTGAAAGCGCCCTTATTAGCTGCAGTCAGAAGGTAGCATGTTGAATTTTGAAGTGATAGAAAAGGACAAAGTCATGCCTCTTATTGACTATGTCTTGAAAATGCATAATGCAGCAAGTGTGGGGAAGAAGCAGTTGGTTTGCAAGGATTTGCATGGCCAGGTCTGGCATGCTATGTTATGCTGTGCCTCTGACAGTGAGACCAGGACTGGGACTTTAGACATCACAGTTTTAGCATGCAGTCTTTACAGTAGGCCCACGAACGCCCATGTTCTGTATAGAGGATTACTGCAGGTAATTCTGGACCCTGCTAAGTGAGGGTGGGGTCCTTATCGGAAGGCCTTCGACTGGAACAATCCTTAGCCTAAGACAATTTGGCAACTTTAGAAATCTGCTGAAGACCATTTGTTGAAGGTCCTATCATCGCACCACTACGGAAGCTCAGAGAAGTAATCATGGGAGGAGATTATTTGCATAGGACTGCCCCTTTCTCAATCCTGTGATTATGCTGCAGTTGCCATATAACATTACTAGAGGGCAGCAGCATCAACATAAATCCAAAGAGAGGCTTTAAATCTGCTTGCTGAACTAGCTCTTGTTCTTGTTGAATTTTGTAGAGCCTGTAGAATGGAGGAGTGGAATGACTGAGTGAATGAGTATCGAGGAATGATTGGACTGTATTTGGGGTGAAGGGGTTGCAGGATTTGGAAGGAAAACTGAATTAAAAGCAAAGTGATTAATGCAGATATGCTTGCTGAGAGACTGAGTGTGTCATCTGTCAGGCCTGGGAATTGAACCCTGCTTGTCTGGGTGAAAGGCAGGAACTTACCCACTGGACCAGACAGGCTTCCCTATCTCTAGCTGGTCAAATCTTCCCTATATCATGGTTATGATGTGTCCTTTGCAGTGGCAGCCATTGGCAATGACACCAAAGCCTGTCAGATGCTGATAGGGGATCTTGCACAACTGAAACCCATCAAGAGCCTGTAGCTCAGTGGCAAAGTCTAGTGCCTTTGGTGCAGGAACCTACCCCTGGACAGGGTTCAAATCCAGCCACCACCGTTGTAGTATGTTTAGATGGAAAAAATACAGTATTTGATTTTTTGCACGTAAAAAGAATATTTGTACTTAAAAAAAATACAGGAACAATTTAAGTCATTTTTTGATTGCATTAGTTGGGCACATTTACAAATCTTGCCACCCCCACCACCACCTGCCACCTCCCTCCTTTTGCTCCAGTAGTTTAAATAGGAGCAAGGCCTTATCTTCATTTATGAATGTATTCGTTGTTTCTTCAAAATGGTGTTCTGGAGAGCACAAATATGGCCTAAGGGGGGGCAGAATTGAGCTGTATTATGTGAGGAAGGTGCCATGCAGATAATAAAATAGGTTGAATGGTGTTGATTTAATGCAGGGTAAAATTTTGTGCAGGTGAAAGCGCCCTTATTAGCTGCAGTCAGAAGGTAGCATGTTGAATTTTGAAGTGATAGAAAAGGACAAAGTCATGCCTCTTATTGACTATGTCTTGAAAATGCATAATGCAGCAAGTGTGGGGAAGAAGCAGTTGGTTTGCAAGGATTTGCATGGCCAGGTCTGGCATGCTATGTTATGCTGTGCCTCTGACAGTGAGACCAGGACTGGGACTTTAGACATCACAGTTTTAGCATGCAGTCTTTACAGTAGGCCCACGAACGCCCATGTTCTGTATAGAGGATTACTGCAGGTAATTCTGGACCCTGCTAAGTGAGGGTGGGGTCCTTATCGGAAGGCCTTCGACTGGAACAATCCTTAGCCTAAGACAATTTGGCAACTTTAGAAATCTGCTGAAGACCATTTGTTGAAGGTCCTATCATCGCACCACTACGGAAGCTCAGAGAAGTAATCATGGGAGGAGATTATTTGCATAGGACTGCCCCTTTCTCAATCCTGTGATTATGCTGCAGTTGCCATATAACATTACTAGAGGGCAGCAGCATCAACATAAATCCAAAGAGAGGCTTTAAATCTGCTTGCTGAACTAGCTCTTGTTCTTGTTGAATTTTGTAGAGCCTGTAGAATGGAGGAGTGGAATGACTGAGTGAATGAGTATCGAGGAATGATTGGACTGTATTTGGGGTGAAGGGGTTGCAGGATTTGGAAGGAAAACTGAATTAAAAGCAAAGTGATTAATGCAGATATGCTTGCTGAGAGACTGAGTGTGTCATCTGTCAGGCCTGGGAATTGAACCCTGCTTGTCTGGGTGAAAGGCAGGAACTTACCCACTGGACCAGACAGGCTTCCCTATCTCTAGCTGGTCAAATCTTCCCTATATCATGGTTATGATGTGTCCTTTGCAGTGGCAGCCATTGGCAATGACACCAAAGCCTGTCAGATGCTGATAGGGGATCTTGCACAACTGAAACCCATCAAGAGCCTGTAGCTCAGTGGCAAAGTCTAGTGCCTTTGGTGCAGGAACCTACCCCTGGACAGGGTTCAAATCCAGCCACCACCGTTGTAGTATGTTTAGATGGAAAAAATACAGTATTTGATTTTTTGCACGTAAAAAGAATATTTGTACTTAAAAAAAATACAGGAACAATTTAAGTCATTTTTTGATTGCATTAGTTGGGCACATTTACAAATCTTGCCACCCCCACCACCACCTGCCACCTCCCTCCTTTTGCTCCAGTAGTTTAAATAGGAGCAAGGCCTTATCTTCATTTATGAATGTATTCGTTGTTTCTTCAAAATGGTGTTCTGGAGAGCACAAATATGGCCTAAGGGGGGGCAGAATTGAGCTGTATTATGTGAGGAAGGTGCCATGCAGATAATAAAATAGGTTGAATGGTGTTGATTTAATGCAGGGTAAAATTTTGTGCAGGTGAAAGCGCCCTTATTAGCTGCAGTCAGAAGGTAGCATGTTGAATTTTGAAGTGATAGAAAAGGACAAAGTCATGCCTCTTATTGACTATGTCTTGAAAATGCATAATGCAGCAAGTGTGGGGAAGAAGCAGTTGGTTTGCAAGGATTTGCATGGCCAGGTCTGGCATGCTATGTTATGCTGTGCCTCTGACAGTGAGACCAGGACTGGGACTTTAGACATCACAGTTTTAGCATGCAGTCTTTACAGTAGGCCCACGAACGCCCATGTTCTGTATAGAGGATTACTGCAGGTAATTCTGGACCCTGCTAAGTGAGGGTGGGGTCCTTATCGGAAGGCCTTCGACTGGAACAATCCTTAGCCTAAGACCATTTGGCAACTTTAGAAATCTGCTGAAGACCATTTGTTGAAGGTCCTATCATCGCACCACTACGGAAGCTCAGAGAAGTAATCATGGGAGGAGATTATTTGCATAGGACTGCCCCTTTCTCAATCCTGTGATTATGCTGCAGTTGCCATATAACATTATTAGAGGGCAGCAGCATCAACATAAATCCAAAGAGAGGCTTTAAATCTGCTTGCTGAACTAGCTCTTGTTCTTGTTGAATTTTGTAGAGCCTGTAGAATGGAGGAGTGGAATGACTGAGTGAATGAGTATCGAGGAATGATTGGACTGTATTTGGGGTGAAGGGGTTGCAGGATTTGGAAGGAAAACTGAATTAAAAGCAAAGTGATTAATGCAGATATGCTTGCTGAGAGACTGAGTGTGTCATCTGTCAGGCCTGGGAATTGAACCCTGCTTCTCTGGGTGAAAGGCAGGAACTTACCCACTGGACCAGACAGGCTTCCCTATCTCTAGCTGGTCAAATCTTCCCTATATCATGGTTATGATGTGTCCTTTGCAGTGGCAGCCATTGGCAATGACACCAAAGCCTGTCAGATGCTGATAGGGGATCTTGCACAACTGAAACCCATCAAGAGCCTGTAGCTCAGTGGCAAAGTCTAGTGCCTTTGGTGCAGGAACCTACCCCTGGACAGGGTTCAAATCCAGCCACCACCGTTGTAGTATGTTTAGATGGAAAAAATACAGTATTTGATTTTTTGCACGTAAAAAGAATATTTGTACTTAAAAAAAATACAGGAACAATTTAAGTCATTTTTTGATTGCATTAGTTGGGCACATTTACAAATCTTGCCACCCCCACCACCACCTGCCACCTCCCTCCTTTTGCTCAAGTATTTTAAATAGGAGCAAGGCCTTATCTTCATTTATGAATGTATTTGTTGTTTCTTCAAAATGGTGTTCTGGAGAGCACAAATATGGCCTAAGGGGGGGCAGAATTGAGCTGTATTATGTGAGGAAGGTGCCATTCAGATAATAAAATAGGTTGAATGGTGTTGATTTAATGCAGGGTAAAAAAATTTGCAGGTGAAAGCGCCCTTATTAGCTGCAGTCTGAAGGTAGCATGTTGAATTTTGAAGTGATAGAAAAGGACAAAGTCATGCCTCTTATTGACTATGTCTTGAAAATGCATAATGCAGCAAGTGTGGGGAAGAGGCAGTTGGTTTGCAAGGATTTGCATGGCCAGGTCTGGCATGCTATGTTATGCTGTGCCTCTGACAGTGAGACCAGGACTGGGACTTTAGACATCACAGTTTTAGCATGCAGTCTTTACAGTAGGCCCACGTAGGCCCACGAACGCCCATGTTCTGTATAGAGGATTACTGCAGGTAATTCTGGACCCTGCTAAGTGAGGGTGGGGTCCTTATCGGAAGGCCTTCGCCTGGAACAATCCTTAGCCTAAGACCATTTGGCAACTTTAGAAATCTGCTGAAGACCATTTGTTGAAGGTCCTATCATCGCACCAGTACGGAAGCTCAGAGAAGTAATCATGGGAGGAGATTATTTGCATAGGACTGCCCCTTTCTCAATCCTGTGATTATGCTGCAGTTGCCATATAACATTACTAGAGGGCAGCAGCATCAACATAAATCCAAAGAGAGGCTGTAAATCTGCTTGCTGAACTAGCTCTTGTTCTTGTTGAATTTTGTAGAGCCTGTAGAATGGAGGAGTGGAATGACTATCGAGGAATGATTGGACTGTATTTGGGGTGAAGGGGTTGCAGGATTTGGAAGGAAAACTGAATTAAAAGCAAAGTGATTAATGCAGATATGCTTGCTGAGAGACTGAGTGTGTCATCTGTCAGGCCTGGGAATTGAACCCTGCTTGTCTGGGTGAAAGGCAGGAACTTACCCACTGGACCAGACAGGCTTCCCTATCTCTAGCTGGTCAAATCTTCCCTATATCATGGTTATGATGTGTCCTTTGCAGTGGCAGCCATTGGCAATGACACCAAAGCCTGTCAGATGCTGATAGGGGATCTTGCACAACTGAAACCATCAGGAGCCTGTAGCTCAGTGGCAAAGTCTAGTGCCTTTTGGTGCAGGAACCTACCCCTGGACAGGGTTCGAATCCAGCCACCACCGTTAAAGTATATTTAGATGGAAAAAATACAGTGTTTGATTTTTTGCACGTAAAAAGAATATTTTTACTTAAAAAAAATACAGGAACAATTTAAGTCATTTTTTGATTGCATTAGTTGGGCACATTTACAAATCTTGCCACCCCCACCACCACCTGCCACCTCCCTCCTTTTGCTCAAGTAGTTTAAATAGGAGCAAGGCCTTATCTTCATTTATGAATGTATTTGTTGTTTCTTCAAAATGGTGTTCTGGAGAGCACAAATATGGCCTAAGGGGGGGCAGAATTGAGCTGTATTATGTGAGGAAGGTGCCATTCAGATAATAAAATAGGTTGAATGGTGTTGATTTAATGCAGGGTAAAATTTTGTGCAGGTGAAAGCGCCCTTATTAGCTGCAGTCAGAAGGTAGCATGTTGAATTTTGAAGTGATAGAAAAGGACAAAGTCATGCCTCTTATTGACTATGTCTTGAAAATGCATAATGCAGCAAGTGTGGGGAAGAAGCAGTTGGTTTGCAAGGATTTGCATGGCCAGGTCTGGCATGCTATGTTATGCTGTGCCTCTGACAGTGAGACCAGGACTGGGACTTTAGACATCACAGTTTTAGCATGCAGTCTTTACAGTAGGCCCACGAACGCCCATGTTCTGTATAGAGGATTACTGCAGGTAATTCTGGACCCTGCTAAGTGAGGGTGGGGTCCTTATCGGAAGGCCTTCGACTGGAACTATCCTTAGCCTAAGACAATTTGGCAACTTTAGAAATCTGCTGAAGACCATTTGTTGAAGGTCCTATCATCGCACCACTACGGAAGCTCAGAGAAGTAATCATGGGAGGAGATTATTTGCATAGGACTGCCCCTTTCTCAATCCTGTGATTGTGCTGCAGTTGCCATATAACATTACTAGAGGGCAGCAGCATCAACATAAATCCAAAGAGAGGCTTTAAATCTGCTTGCTGAACTAGCTCTTGTTCTTGTTGAATTTTGTAGAGCCTGTAGAATGGAGGAGTGGAATGACTGAGTGAATGAGTATCGAGGAATGATTGGACTGTATTTGGGGTGAAGGGGTTGCAGGATTTGGAAGGAAAACTGAATTAAAAGCAAAGTGATTAATGCAGATATGCTTCCTGAGAGACTGAGTGTGTCATCTGTCAGGCCTGGGAATTGAACCCTGCTTGTCTGGGTAAAAGGCAGGAACTTACCCACTGGACCAGACAGGCTTCCCTATCTCTAGCTGGTCACATCTTCCCTATATCATGGTTATGATGTGTCCTTTGCAGTGGCAGCCATTGGCAATGACACCAAAGCCTGTCAGATGCTGATAGGGGATCTTGCACAACTGAATCCCATCAAGAGCCTGTAGCTCAGTGGCAAAGTCTAGCTCCTTTGGTGCAGGAACCTACCCCTGGACAGGGTTCAAATCCAGCCACCACTGTTATAGTATGTTTAGATGGAAAAAATACTGTATTTGATTTTTTGCACGTAAAAAGAATATTTTTACTTTAAAAAAAATACAGGAACAATTTAAGTCATTTTTTGATTGCATTAGTTGGGCACATTTACAAATCTTGCCACCCCCACCACCACCTGCCACCTCCCTCCTTTTGCTCCAGTAGTTTAAATAGGAGCAAGGCCTTATCTTCATTTATGAATGTATTCGTTGTTTCTTCAAAATGGTGTTCTGGAGAGCACAAATATGGCCTAAGGGGGGTAGAATTGAGCTGTATTATGTGAGGAAGGTGCCATGCAGATAATAAAATAGGTTGAATGGTGTTGATTTAATGCAGGGTAAAATTTTGTGCAGGTGAAACCGCCCTTATTAGCTGCAGTCAGAAGGTAGCATGTTGAATTTTGAAGTGATAGAAAAGGACAAAGTCATGCCTCTTATTGACTATGTCTTGAAAATGCATAATGCAGCAAGTGTGGGGAAGAGGCAGTTGGTTTGCAAGGATGTGCATGGCCAGGTCTGGCATGCTATGTTATGCTGTGCCTCTGACAGTGAGACCAGGACTGGGACTTTAGACATCACAGTTTTAGCATGCAGTCTTTACAGTAGGCCCACGTAGGCCCACAAACGCCCACGAACGCCCATGTTCTGTATAGAGGATTACTGCAGGTAATTCTGGACCCTGCTAAGTGAGGGTGGGGTCCTTATCGGAAGGCCTTCGACTGGAACAATCCTTAGCCTAAGACAATTTGGCAACTTTAGAAATCTGCTGAAGACCATTTGTTGAAGGTCCTATCATCGCACCACTACGGAAGCTCAGAGAAGTAATCATGGGAGGAGATTATTTGCATAGGACTGCCCCTTTCTCAATCCTGTGATTATGCTGCAGTTGCCATATAACATTACTAGAGGGCAGCAGCATCAACATAAATCCAAAGAGAGGCTTTAAATCTGCTTGCTGAACTAGCTCTTGTTCTTGTTGAATTTTGTAGAGCCTGTAGAATGGAGGAGTGGAATGACTGAGTGAATGAGTATCGAGGAATGATTGGACTGTATTTGGGGTGAAGGGGTTGCAGGATTTGGAAGGAAAACTGAATTAAAAGCAAAGTGATTAATGCAGATATGCTTGCTGAGAGACTGAGTGTGTCATCTGTCAGGCCTGGGAATTGAACCCTGCTTGTCTGGGTGAAAGGCAGGAACTTACCCACTGGACCAGACAGGCTTCCCTATCTCTAGCTGGTCAAATCTTCCCTATATCATGGTTATGATGTGTCCTTTGCAGTGGCAGCCATTGGCAATGACACCAAAGCCTGTCAGATGCTGATAGGGGATCTTGCACAACTGAAACCCATCAAGAGCCTGTAGCTCAGTGGCAAAGTCTAGTGCCTTTGGTGCAGGAACCTACCCCTGGACAGGGTTCAAATCCAGCCACCACCGTTGTAGTATGTTTAGATGGAAAAAATACAGTATTTGATTTTTTGCACGTAAAAAGAATATTTGTACTTAAAAAAAATACAGGAACAATTTAAGTCATTTTTTGATTGCATTAGTTGGGCACATTTACAAATCTTGCCACCCCCACCACCACCTGCCACCTCCCTCCTTTTGCTCCAGTAGTTTAAATAGGAGCAAGGCCTTATCTTCATTTATGAATGTATTCGTTGTTTCTTCAAAATGGTGTTCTGGAGAGCACAAATATGGCCTAAGGGGGGGCAGAATTGAGCTGTATTATGTGAGGAAGGTGCCATGCAGATAATAAAATAGGTTGAATGGTGTTGATTTAATGCAGGGTAAAATTTTGTGCAGGTGAAAGCGCCCTTATTAGCTGCAGTCAGAAGGTAGCATGTTGAATTTTGAAGTGATAGAAAAGGACAAAGTCATGCCTCTTATTGACTATGTCTTGAAAATGCATAATGCAGCAAGTGTGGGGAAGAAGCAGTTGGTTTGCAAGGATTTGCATGGCCAGGTCTGGCATGCTATGTTATGCTGTGCCTCTGACAGTGAGACCAGGACTGGGACTTTAGACATCACAGTTTTAGCATGCAGTCTTTACAGTAGGCCCACGAACGCCCATGTTCTGTATAGAGGATTACTGCAGGTAATTCTGGACCCTGCTAAGTGAGGGTGGGGTCCTTATCGGAAGGCCTTCGACTGGAACAATCCTTAGCCTAAGACCATTTGGCAACTTTAGAAATCTGCTGAAGACCATTTGTTGAAGGTCCTATCATCGCACCACTACGGAAGCTCAGAGAAGTAATCATGGGAGGAGATTATTTGCATAGGACTGCCCCTTTCTCAATCCTGTGATTATGCTGCAGTTGCCATATAACATTATTAGAGGGCAGCAGCATCAACATAAATCCAAAGAGAGGCTTTAAATCTGCTTGCTGAACTAGCTCTTGTTCTTGTTGAATTTTGTAGAGCCTGTAGAATGGAGGAGTGGAATGACTGAGTGAATGAGTATCGAGGAATGATTGGACTGTATTTGGGGTGAAGGGGTTGCAGGATTTGGAAGGAAAACTGAATTAAAAGCAAAGTGATTAATGCAGATATGCTTGCTGAGAGACTGAGTGTGTCATCTGTCAGGCCTGGGAATTGAACCCTGCTTCTCTGGGTGAAAGGCAGGAACTTACCCACTGGACCAGACAGGCTTCCCTATCTCTAGCTGGTCAAATCTTCCCTATATCATGGTTATGATGTGTCCTTTGCAGTGGCAGCCATTGGCAATGACACCAAAGCCTGTCAGATGCTGATAGGGGATCTTGCACAACTGAAACCCATCAAGAGCCTGTAGCTCAGTGGCAAAGTCTAGTGCCTTTGGTGCAGGAACCTACCCCTGGACAGGGTTCAAATCCAGCCACCACCGTTGTAGTATGTTTAGATGGAAAAAATACAGTATTTGATTTTTTGCACGTAAAAAGAATATTTGTACTTAAAAAAAATACAGGAACAATTTAAGTCATTTTTTGATTGCATTAGTTGGGCACATTTACAAATCTTGCCACCCCCACCACCACCTGCCACCTCCCTCCTTTTGCTCAAGTATTTTAAATAGGAGCAAGGCCTTATCTTCATTTATGAATGTATTTGTTGTTTCTTCAAAATGGTGTTCTGGAGAGCACAAATATGGCCTAAGGGGGGGCAGAATTGAGCTGTATTATGTGAGGAAGGTGCCATTCAGATAATAAAATAGGTTGAATGGTGTTGATTTAATGCAGGGTAAAAAAATTTGCAGGTGAAAGCGCCCTTATTAGCTGCAGTCTGAAGGTAGCATGTTGAATTTTGAAGTGATAGAAAAGGACAAAGTCATGCCTCTTATTGACTATGTCTTGAAAATGCATAATGCAGCAAGTGTGGGGAAGAGGCAGTTGGTTTGCAAGGATTTGCATGGCCAGTTCTGGCATGCTATGTTATGCTGTGCCTCTGACAGTGAGACCAGGACTGGGACTTTAGACATCACAGTTTTAGCATGCAGTCTTTACAGTAGGCCCACGTAGGCCCACGAACGCCCATGTTCTGTATAGAGGATTACTGCAGGTAATTCTGGACCCTGCTAAGTGAGGGTGGGGTCCTTATCGGAAGGCCTTCGCCTGGAACAATCCTTAGCCTAAGACCATTTGGCAACTTTAGAAATCTGCTGAAGACCATTTGTTGAAGGTCCTATCATCGCACCAGTACGGAAGCTCAGAGAAGTAATCATGGGAGGAGATTATTTGCATAGGACTGCCCCTTTCTCAATCCTGTGATTATGCTGCAGTTGCCATATAACATTACTAGAGGGCAGCAGCATCAACATAAATCCAAAGAGAGGCTGTAAATCTGCTTGCTGAACTAGCTCTTGTTCTTGTTGAATTTTGTAGAGCCTGTAGAATGGAGGAGTGGAATGACTATCGAGGAATGATTGGACTGTATTTGGGGTGAAGGGGTTGCAGGATTTGGAAGGAAAACTGAATTAAAAGCAAAGTGATTAATGCAGATATGCTTGCTGAGAGACTGAGTGTGTCATCTGTCAGGCCTGGGAATTGAACCCTGCTTGTCTGGGTGAAAGGCAGGAACTTACCCACTGGACCAGACAGGCTTCCCTATCTCTAGCTGGTCAAATCTTCCCTATATCATGGTTATGATGTGTCCTTTGCAGTGGCAGCCATTGGCAATGACACCAAAGCCTGTCAGATGCTGATAGGGGATCTTGCACAACTGAATCCCATCAAGAGCCTGTAGCTCAGTGGCAAAGTCTAGCTCCTTTGGTGCAGGAACCTACCCCTGGACAGGGTTCAAATCCAGCCACCACTGTTATAGTATGTTTAGATGGAAAAAATACTGTATTTGATTTTTTGCACGTAAAAAGAATATTTTTACTTTAAAAAAAATACAGGAACAATTTAAGTCATTTTTTGATTGCATTAGTTGGGCACATTTACAAATCTTGCCACCCCCACCACCACCTGCCACCTCCCTCCTTTTGCTCCAGTAGTTTAAATAGGAGCAAGGCCTTATCTTCATTTATGAATGTATTCGTTGTTTCTTCAAAATGGTGTTCTGGAGAGCACAAATATGGCCTAAGGGGGGTAGAATTGAGCTGTATTATGTGAGGAAGGTGCCATGCAGATAATAAAATAGGTTGAATGGTGTTGATTTAATGCAGGGTAAAATTTTGTGCAGGTGAAACCGCCCTTATTAGCTGCAGTCAGAAGGTAGCATGTTGAATTTTGAAGTGATAGAAAAGGACAAAGTCATGCCTCTTATTGACTATGTCTTGAAAATGCATAATGCAGCAAGTGTGGGGAAGAGGCAGTTGGTTTGCAAGGATGTGCATGGCCAGGTCTGGCATGCTATGTTATGCTGTGCCTCTGACAGTGAGACCAGGACTGGGACTTTAGACATCACAGTTTTAGCATGCAGTCTTTACAGTAGGCCCACGTAGGCCCACAAACGCCCACGAACGCCCATGTTCTGTATAGAGGATTACTGCAGGTAATTCTGGACCCTGCTAAGTGAGGGTGGGGTCCTTATCGGAAGGCCTTCGACTGGAACAATCCTTAGCCTAAGACAATTTGGCAACTTTAGAAATCTGCTGAAGACCATTTGTTGAAGGTCCTATCATCGCACCACTACGGAAGCTCAGAGAAGTAATCATGGGAGGAGATTATTTGCATAGGACTGCCCCTTTCTCAATCCTGTGATTATGCTGCAGTTGCCATATAACATTACTAGAGGGCAGCAGCATCAACATAAATCCAAAGAGAGGCTTTAAATCTGCTTGCTGAACTAGCTCTTGTTCTTGTTGAATTTTGTAGAGCCTGTAGAATGGAGGAGTGGAATGACTGAGTGAATGAGTATCGAGGAATGATTGGACTGTATTTGGGGTGAAGGGGTTGCAGGATTTGGAAGGAAAACTGAATTAAAAGCAAAGTGATTAATGCAGATATGCTTGCTGAGAGACTGAGTGTGTCATCTGTCAGGCCTGGGAATTGAACCCTGCTTGTCTGGGTGAAAGGCAGGAACTTACCCACTGGACCAGACAGGCTTCCCTATCTCTAGCTGGTCAAATCTTCCCTATATCATGGTTATGATGTGTCCTTTGCAGTGGCAGCCATTGGCAATGACACCAAAGCCTGTCAGATGCTGATAGGGGATCTTGCACAACTGAAACCCATCAAGAGCCTGTAGCTCAGTGGCAAAGTCTAGTGCCTTTGGTGCAGGAACCTACCCCTGGACAGGGTTCAAATCCAGCCACCACCGTTGTAGTATGTTTAGATGGAAAAAATACAGTATTTGATTTTTTGCACGTAAAAAGAATATTTGTACTTAAAAAAAATACAGGAACAATTTAAGTCATTTTTTGATTGCATTAGTTGGGCACATTTACAAATCTTGCCACCCCCACCACCACCTGCCACCTCCCTCCTTTTGCTCCAGTAGTTTAAATAGGAGCAAGGCCTTATCTTCATTTATGAATGTATTCGTTGTTTCTTCAAAATGGTGTTCTGGAGAGCACAAATATGGCCTAAGGGGGGGCAGAATTGAGCTGTATTATGTGAGGAAGGTGCCATGCAGATAATAAAATAGGTTGAATGGTGTTGATTTAATGCAGGGTAAAATTTTGTGCAGGTGAAAGCGCCCTTATTAGCTGCAGTCAGAAGGTAGCATGTTGAATTTTGAAGTGATAGAAAAGGACAAAGTCATGCCTCTTATTGACTATGTCTTGAAAATGCATAATGCAGCAAGTGTGGGGAAGAAGCAGTTGGTTTGCAAGGATTTGCATGGCCAGGTCTGGCATGCTATGTTATGCTGTGCCTCTGACAGTGAGACCAGGACTGGGACTTTAGACATCACAGTTTTAGCATGCAGTCTTTACAGTAGGCCCACGAACGCCCATGTTCTGTATAGAGGATTACTGCAGGTAATTCTGGACCCTGCTAAGTGAGGGTGGGGTCCTTATCGGAAGGCCTTCGACTGGAACAATCCTTAGCCTAAGACAATTTGGCAACTTTAGAAATCTGCTGAAGACCATTTGTTGAAGGTCCTATCATCGCACCACTACGGAAGCTCAGAGACGTAATCATGGGAGGAGATTATTTGCATAGGACTGCCCCTTTCTCAATCCTGTGATTATGCTGCAGTTGCCATATAACATTACTAGAGGGCAGCAGCATCAACATAAATCCAAAGAGAAGCTTTAAATCTGCTTGCTGAACTAGCTCTTGTTCTTGTTGAATTTTGTAGAGCCTGTAGAATGGAGGAGTGGAATGACTGAGTGAATGAGTATCGAGGAATGATTGGACTGTATTTGGGGTGAAGGGGTTGCAGGATTTGGAAGGAAAACTGAATTAAAAGCAAAGTGATTAATGCAGATATGCTTGCTGAGAGACTGAGTGTGTCATCTGTCAGGCCTGGGAATTGAACCCTGCTTGTCTGGGTGAAAGGCAGGAACTTACCCACTGGACCAGACAGGCTTCCCTATCTCTAGCTGGTCAAATCTTCCCTATATCATGGTTATGATGTGTCCTTTGCAGTGGCAGCCATTGGCAATGACACCAAAACCTGTCAGATGCTGATAGGGGATCTTGCACAACTGAAACCCATCAAGAGCCTGTAGCTCAGTGGCAAAGTCTAGTGCCTTTAGTGCAGGAACCTACCCCTGGACAGGGTTCAAATCCAGCCACCACCGTTGTAGTATGTTTAGATGGAAAAAATACAGTATTTGATTTTTTGCACGTAAAAAGAATATTTGTACTTAAAAAAAATACAGGAACAATTTAAGTCATTTTTTGATTGCATTAGTTGGGCACATTTACAAATCTTGCCACCCCCACCACCACCTGCCACCTCCCTCCTTTTGCTCCAGTAGTTTAAATAGGAGCAAGGCCTTATCTTCATTTATGAATGTATTCGTTGTTTCTTCAAAATGGTGTTCTGGAGAGCACAAATATGGCCTAAGGGGGGGCAGAATTGAGCTGTATTATGTGAGGAAGGTGCCATGCAGATAATAAAATAGGTTGAATGGTGTTGATTTAATGCAGGGTAAAATTTTGTGCAGGTGAAAGCGCCCTTATTAGCTGCAGTCAGAAGGTAGCATGTTGAATTTTGAAGTGATAGAAAAGGACAAAGTCATGCCTCTTATTGACTATGTCTTGAAAATGCATAATGCAGCAAGTGTGGGGAAGAAGCAGTTGGTTTGCAAGGATTTGCATGGCCAGGTCTGGCATGCTATGTTATGCTGTGCCTCTGACAGTGAGACCAGGACTGGGACTTTAGACATCACAGTTTTAGCATGCAGTCTTTACAGTAGGCCCACGAACGCCCATGTTCTGTATAGAGGATTACTGCAGGTAATTCTGGACCCTGCTAAGTGAGGGTGGGGTCCTTATCGGAAGGCCTTCGACTGGAACAATCCTTAGCCTAAGACCATTTGGCAACTTTAGAAATCTGCTGAAGACCATTTGTTGAAGGTCCTATCATCGCACCACTACGGAAGCTCAGAGAAGTAATCATGGGAGGAGATTATTTGCATAGGACTGCCCCTTTCTCAATCCTGTGATTATGCTGCAGTTGCCATATAACATTACTAGAGGGCAGCAGCATCAACATAAATCCAAAGAGAGGCTTTAAATCTGCTTGCTGAACTAGCTCTTGTTCTTGTTGAATTTTGTAGAGCCTGTAGAATGGAGGAGTGGAATGACTGAGTGAATGAGTATCGAGGAATGATTGGACTGTATTTGGGGTGAAGGGGTTGCAGGATTTGGAAGGAAAACTGAATTAAAAGCAAAGTGATTAATGCAGATATGCTTGCTGAGAGACTGAGTGTGTCATCTGTCAGGCCTGGGAATTGAACCCTGCTTGTCTGGGTGAAAGGCAGGAACTTACCCACTGGACCAGACAGGCTTCCCTATCTCTAGCTGGTCAAATCTTCCCTATATCATGGTTATGATGTGTCCTTTGCAGTGGCAGCCATTGGCAATGACACCAAAGCCTGTCAGATGCTGATAGGGGATCTTGCACAACTGAAACCCATCAAGAGCCTGTAGCTCAGTGGCAAAGTCTAGTGCCTTTGGTGCAGGAACCTACCCCTGGACAGGGTTCAAATCCAGCCACCACCGTTGTAGTATGTTTAGATGGAAAAAATACAGTATTTGATTTTTTGCACGTAAAAAGAATATTTGTACTTAAAAAAAATACAGGAACAATTTAAGTCATTTTTTGATTGCATTAGTTGGGCACATTTACAAATCTTGCCACCCCCACCACCACCTGCCACCTCCCTCCTTTTGCTCCAGTAGTTTAAATAGGAGCAAGGCCTTATCTTCATTTATGAATGTATTCGTTGTTTCTTCAAAATGGTGTTCTGGAGAGCACAAATATGGCCTAAGGGGGGGCAGAATTGAGCTGTATTATGTGAGGAAGGTGCCATGCAGATAATAAAATAGGTTGAATGGTGTTGATTTAATGCAGGGTAAAATTTTGTGCAGGTGAAAGCGCCCTTATTAGCTGCAGTCAGAAGGTAGCATGTTGAATTTTGAAGTGATAGAAAAGGACAAAGTCATGCCTCTTATTGACTATGTCTTGAAAATGCATAATGCAGCAAGTGTGGGGAAGAAGCAGTTGGTTTGCAAGGATTTGCATGGCCAGGTCTGGCATGCTATGTTATGCTGTGCCTCTGACAGTGAGACCAGGACTGGGACTTTAGACATCACAGTTTTAGCATGCAGTCTTTACAGTAGGCCCACGAACGCCCATGTTCTGTATAGAGGATTACTGCAGGTAATTCTGGACCCTGCTAAGTGAGGGTGGGGTCCTTATCGGAAGGCCTTCGACTGGAACAATCCTTAGCCTAAGACCATTTGGCAACTTTAGAAATCTGCTGAAGACCATTTGTTGAAGGTCCTATCATCGCACCACTACGGAAGCTCAGAGAAGTAATCATGGGAGGAGATTATTTGCATAGGACTGCCCCTTTCTCAATCCTGTGATTATGCTGCAGTTGCCATATAACATTATTAGAGGGCAGCAGCATCAACATAAATCCAAAGAGAGGCTTTAAATCTGCTTGCTGAACTAGCTCTTGTTCTTGTTGAATTTTGTAGAGCCTGTAGAATGGAGGAGTGGAATGACTGAGTGAATGAGTATCGAGGAATGATTGGACTGTATTTGGGGTGAAGGGGTTGCAGGATTTGGAAGGAAAACTGAATTAAAAGCAAAGTGATTAATGCAGATATGCTTGCTGAGAGACTGAGTGTGTCATCTGTCAGGCCTGGGAATTGAACCCTGCTTCTCTGGGTGAAAGGCAGGAACTTACCCACTGGACCAGACAGGCTTCCCTATCTCTAGCTGGTCAAATCTTCCCTATATCATGGTTATGATGTGTCCTTTGCAGTGGCAGCCATTGGCAATGACACCAAAGCCTGTCAGATGCTGATAGGGGATCTTGCACAACTGAAACCCATCAAGAGCCTGTAGCTCAGTGGCAAAGTCTAGTGCCTTTGGTGCAGGAACCTACCCCTGGACAGGGTTCAAATCCAGCCACCACCGTTGTAGTATGTTTAGATGGAAAAAATACAGTATTTGATTTTTTGCACGTAAAAAGAATATTTGTACTTAAAAAAAATACAGGAACAATTTAAGTCATTTTTTGATTGCATTAGTTGGGCACATTTACAAATCTTGCCACCCCCACCACCACCTGCCACCTCCCTCCTTTTGCTCCAGTAGTTTAAATAGGAGCAAGGCCTTATCTTCATTTATGAATGTATTCGTTGTTTCTTCAAAATGGTGTTCTGGAGAGCACAAATATGGCCTAAGGGGGGGCAGAATTGAGCTGTATTATGTGAGGAAGGTGCCATGCAGATAATAAAATAGGTTGAATGGTGTTGATTTAATGCAGGGTAAAATTTTGTGCAGGTGAAAGCGCCCTTATTAGCTGCAGTCAGAAGGTAGCATGTTGAATTTTGAAGTGATAGAAAAGGACAAAGTCATGCCTCTTATTGACTATGTCTTGAAAATGCATAATGCAGCAAGTGTGGGGAAGAAGCAGTTGGTTTGCAAGGATTTGCATGGCCAGGTCTGGCATGCTATGTTATGCTGTGCCTCTGACAGTGAGACCAGGACTGGGACTTTAGACATCACAGTTTTAGCATGCAGTCTTTACAGTAGGCCCACGAACGCCCATGTTCTGTATAGAGGATTACTGCAGGTAATTCTGGACCCTGCTAAGTGAGGGTGGGGTCCTTATCGGAAGGCCTTCGACTGGAACAATCCTTAGCCTAAGACCATTTGGCAACTTTAGAAATCTGCTGAAGACCATTTGTTGAAGGTCCTATCATCGCACCACTACGGAAGCTCAGAGAAGTAATCATGGGAGGAGATTATTTGCATAGGACTGCCCCTTTCTCAATCCTGTGATTATGCTGCAGTTGCCATATAACATTACTAGAGGGCAGCAGCATCAACATAAATCCAAAGAGAGGCTTTAAATCTGCTTGCTGAACTAGCTCTTGTTCTTGTTGAATTTTGTAGAGCCTGTAGAATGGAGGAGTGGAATGACTGAGTGAATGAGTATCGAGGAATGATTGGACTGTATTTGGGGTGAAGGGGTTGCAGGATTTGGAAGGAAAACTGAATTAAAAGCAAAGTGATTAATGCAGATATGCTTGCTGAGAGACTGAGTGTGTCATCTGTCAGGCCTGGGAATTGAACCCTGCTTGTCTGGGTGAAAGGCAGGAACTTACCCACTGGACCAGACAGGCTTCCCTATCTCTAGCTGGTCAAATCTTCCCTATATCATGGTTATGATGTGTCCTTTGCAGTGGCAGCCATTGGCAATGACACCAAAGCCTGTCAGATGCTGATAGGGGATCTTGCACAACTGAAACCCATCAAGAGCCTGTAGCTCAGTGGCAAAGTCTAGTGCCTTTGGTGCAGGAACCTACCCCTGGACAGGGTTCAAATCCAGCCACCACCGTTGTAGTATGTTTAGATGGAAAAAATACAGTATTTGATTTTTTGCACGTAAAAAGAATATTTGTACTTAAAAAAAATACAGGAACAATTTAAGTCATTTTTTGATTGCATTAGTTGGGCACATTTACAAATCTTGCCACCCCCACCACCACCTGCCACCTCCCTCCTTTTGCTCCAGTAGTTTAAATAGGAGCAAGGCCTTATCTTCATTTATGAATGTATTCGTTGTTTCTTCAAAATGGTGTTCTGGAGAGCACAAATATGGCCTAAGGGGGGGCAGAATTGAGCTGTATTATGTGAGGAAGGTGCCATGCAGATAATAAAATAGGTTGAATGGTGTTGATTTAACGCAGGGTAAAATTTTGTGCAGGTGAAAGCGCCCTTATTAGCTGCAGTCAGAAGGTAGCATGTTGAATTTTGAAGTGATAGAAAAGGACAAAGTCATGCCTCTTATTGACTATGTCTTGAAAATGCATAATGCAGCAAGTGTGGGGAAGAAGCAGTTGGTTTGCAAGGATTTGCATGGCCAGGTCTGGCATGCTATGTTATGCTGTGCCTCTGACAGTGAGACCAGGACTGGGACTTTAGACATCACAGTTTTAGCATGCAGTCTTTACAGTAGGCCCACGAACGCCCATGTTCTGTATAGAGGATTACTGCAGGTAATTCTGGACCCTGCTAAGTGAGGGTGGGGTCCTTATCGGAAGGCCTTCGACTGGAACAATCCTTAGCCTAAGACCATTTGGCAACTTTAGAAATCTGCTGAAGACCATTTGTTGAAGGTCCTATCATCGCACCACTACGGAAGCTCAGAGAAGTAATCATGGGAGGAGATTATTTGCATAGGACTGCCCCTTTCTCAATCCTGTGATTATGCTGCAGTTGCCATATAACATTATTAGAGGGCAGCAGCATCAACATAAATCCAAAGAGAGGCTTTAAATCTGCTTGCTGAACTAGCTCTTGTTCTTGTTGAATTTTGTAGAGCCTGTAGAATGGAGGAGTGGAATGACTGAGTGAATGAGTATCGAGGAATGATTGGACTGTATTTGGGGTGAAGGGGTTGCAGGATTTGGAAGGAAAACTGAATTAAAAGCAAAGTGATTAATGCAGATATGCTTGCTGAGAGACTGAGTGTGTCATCTGTCAGGCCTGGGAATTGAACCCTGCTTCTCTGGGTGAAAGGCAGGAACTTACCCACTGGACCAGACAGGCTTCCCTATCTCTAGCTGGTCAAATCTTCCCTATATCATGGTTATGATGTGTCCTTTGCAGTGGCAGCCATTGGCAATGACACCAAAGCCTGTCAGATGCTGATAGGGGATCTTGCACAACTGAAACCCATCAAGAGCCTGTAGCTCAGTGGCAAAGTCTAGTGCCTTTGGTGCAGGAACCTACCCCTGGACAGGGTTCAAATCCAGCCACCACCGTTGTAGTATGTTTAGATGGAAAAAATACAGTATTTGATTTTTTGCACGTAAAAAGAATATTTGTACTTAAAAAAAATACAGGAACAATTTAAGTCATTTTTTGATTGCATTAGTTGGGCACATTTACAAATCTTGCCACCCCCACCACCACCTGCCACCTCCCTCCTTTTGCTCAAGTATTTTAAATAGGAGCAAGGCCTTATCTTCATTTATGAATGTATTTGTTGTTTCTTCAAAATGGTGTTCTGGAGAGCACAAATATGGCCTAAGGGGGGGCAGAATTGAGCTGTATTATGTGAGGAAGGTGCCATTCAGATAATAAAATAGGTTGAATGGTGTTGATTTAATGCAGGGTAAAAAAATTTGCAGGTGAAAGCGCCCTTATTAGCTGCAGTCTGAAGGTAGCATGTTGAATTTTGAAGTGATAGAAAAGGACAAAGTCATGCCTCTTATTGACTATGTCTTGAAAATGCATAATGCAGCAAGTGTGGGGAAGAGGCAGTTGGTTTGCAAGGATTTGCATGGCCAGGTCTGGCATGCTATGTTATGCTGTGCCTCTGACAGTGAGACCAGGACTGGGACTTTAGACATCACAGTTTTAGCATGCAGTCTTTACAGTAGGCCCACGTAGGCCCACGAACGCCCATGTTCTGTATAGAGGATTACTGCAGGTAATTCTGGACCCTGCTAAGTGAGGGTGGGGTCCTTATCGGAAGGCCTTCGCCTGGAACAATCCTTAGCCTAAGACCATTTGGCAACTTTAGAAATCTGCTGAAGACCATTTGTTGAAGGTCCTATCATCGCACCAGTACGGAAGCTCAGAGAAGTAATCATGGGAGGAGATTATTTGCATAGGACTGCCCCTTTCTCAATCCTGTGATTATGCTGCAGTTGCCATATAACATTACTAGAGGGCAGCAGCATCAACATAAATCCAAAGAGAGGCTGTAAATCTGCTTGCTGAACTAGCTCTTGTTCTTGTTGAATTTTGTAGAGCCTGTAGAATGGAGGAGTGGAATGACTATCGAGGAATGATTGGACTGTATTTGGGGTGAAGGGGTTGCAGGATTTGGAAGGAAAACTGAATTAAAAGCAAAGTGATTAATGCAGATATGCTTGCTGAGAGACTGAGTGTGTCATCTGTCAGGCCTGGGAATTGAACCCTGCTTGTCTGGGTGAAAGGCAGGAACTTACCCACTGGACCAGACAGGCTTCCCTATCTCTAGCTGGTCAAATCTTCCCTATATCATGGTTATGATGTGTCCTTTGCAGTGGCAGCCATTGGCAATGACACCAAAGCCTGTCAGATGCTGATAGGGGATCTTGCACAACTGAATCCCATCAAGAGCCTGTAGCTCAGTGGCAAAGTCTAGCTCCTTTGGTGCAGGAACCTACCCCTGGACAGGGTTCAAATCCAGCCACCACTGTTATAGTATGTTTAGATGGAAAAAATACTGTATTTGATTTTTTGCACGTAAAAAGAATATTTTTACTTTAAAAAAAATACAGGAACAATTTAAGTCATTTTTTGATTGCATTAGTTGGGCACATTTACAAATCTTGCCACCCCCACCACCACCTGCCACCTCCCTCCTTTTGCTCCAGTAGTTTAAATAGGAGCAAGGCCTTATCTTCATTTATGAATGTATTCGTTGTTTCTTCAAAATGGTGTTCTGGAGAGCACAAATATGGCCTAAGGGGGGTAGAATTGAGCTGTATTATGTGAGGAAGGTGCCATGCAGATAATAAAATAGGTTGAATGGTGTTGATTTAATGCAGGGTAAAATTTTGTGCAGGTGAAACCGCCCTTATTAGCTGCAGTCAGAAGGTAGCATGTTGAATTTTGAAGTGATAGAAAAGGACAAAGTCATGCCTCTTATTGACTATGTCTTGAAAATGCATAATGCAGCAAGTGTGGGGAAGAGGCAGTTGGTTTGCAAGGATGTGCATGGCCAGGTCTGGCATGCTATGTTATGCTGTGCCTCTGACAGTGAGACCAGGACTGGGACTTTAGACATCACAGTTTTAGCATGCAGTCTTTACAGTAGGCCCACGTAGGCCCACAAACGCCCACGAACGCCCATGTTCTGTATAGAGGATTACTGCAGGTAATTCTGGACCCTGCTAAGTGAGGGTGGGGTCCTTATCGGAAGGCCTTCGACTGGAACAATCCTTAGCCTAAGACAATTTGGCAACTTTAGAAATCTGCTGAAGACCATTTGTTGAAGGTCCTATCATCGCACCACTACGGAAGCTCAGAGAAGTAATCATGGGAGGAGATTATTTGCATAGGACTGCCCCTTTCTCAATCCTGTGATTATGCTGCAGTTGCCATATAACATTACTAGAGGGCAGCAGCATCAACATAAATCCAAAGAGAGGCTTTAAATCTGCTTGCTGAACTAGCTCTTGTTCTTGTTGAATTTTGTAGAGCCTGTAGAATGGAGGAGTGGAATGACTGAGTGAATGAGTATCGAGGAATGATTGGACTGTATTTGGGGTGAAGGGGTTGCAGGATTTGGAAGGAAAACTGAATTAAAAGCAAAGTGATTAATGCAGATATGCTTGCTGAGAGACTGAGTGTGTCATCTGTCAGGCCTGGGAATTGAACCCTGCTTGTCTGGGTGAAAGGCAGGAACTTACCCACTGGACCAGACAGGCTTCCCTATCTCTAGCTGGTCAAATCTTCCCTATATCATGGTTATGATGTGTCCTTTGCAGTGGCAGCCATTGGCAATGACACCAAAGCCTGTCAGATGCTGATAGGGGATCTTGCACAACTGAAACCCATCAAGAGCCTGTAGCTCAGTGGCAAAGTCTAGTGCCTTTGGTGCAGGAACCTACCCCTGGACAGGGTTCAAATCCAGCCACCACCGTTGTAGTATGTTTAGATGGAAAAAATACAGTATTTGATTTTTTGCACGTAAAAAGAATATTTGTACTTAAAAAAAATACAGGAACAATTTAAGTCATTTTTTGATTGCATTAGTTGGGCACATTTACAAATCTTGCCACCCCCACCACCACCTGCCACCTCCCTCCTTTTGCTCCAGTAGTTTAAATAGGAGCAAGGCCTTATCTTCATTTATGAATGTATTCGTTGTTTCTTCAAAATGGTGTTCTGGAGAGCACAAATATGGCCTAAGGGGGGGCAGAATTGAGCTGTATTATGTGAGGAAGGTGCCATGCAGATAATAAAATAGGTTGAATGGTGTTGATTTAATGCAGGGTAAAATTTTGTGCAGGTGAAAGCGCCCTTATTAGCTGCAGTCAGAAGGTAGCATGTTGAATTTTGAAGTGATAGAAAAGGACAAAGTCATGCCTCTTATTGACTATGTCTTGAAAATGCATAATGCAGCAAGTGTGGGGAAGAAGCAGTTGGTTTGCAAGGATTTGCATGGCCAGGTCTGGCATGCTATGTTATGCTGTGCCTCTGACAGTGAGACCAGGACTGGGACTTTAGACATCACAGTTTTAGCATGCAGTCTTTACAGTAGGCCCACGAACGCCCATGTTCTGTATAGAGGATTACTGCAGGTAATTCTGGACCCTGCTAAGTGAGGGTGGGGTCCTTATCGGAAGGCCTTCGACTGGAACAATCCTTAGCCTAAGACCATTTGGCAACTTTAGAAATCTGCTGAAGACCATTTGTTGAAGGTCCTATCATCGCACCACTACGGAAGCTCAGAGAAGTAATCATGGGAGGAGATTATTTGCATAGGACTGCCCCTTTCTCAATCCTGTGATTATGCTGCAGTTGCCATATAACATTATTAGAGGGCAGCAGCATCAACATAAATCCAAAGAGAGGCTTTAAATCTGCTTGCTGAACTAGCTCTTGTTCTTGTTGAATTTTGTAGAGCCTGTAGAATGGAGGAGTGGAATGACTGAGTGAATGAGTATCGAGGAATGATTGGACTGTATTTGGGGTGAAGGGGTTGCAGGATTTGGAAGGAAAACTGAATTAAAAGCAAAGTGATTAATGCAGATATGCTTGCTGAGAGACTGAGTGTGTCATCTGTCAGGCCTGGGAATTGAACCCTGCTTCTCTGGGTGAAAGGCAGGAACTTACCCACTGGACCAGACAGGCTTCCCTATCTCTAGCTGGTCAAATCTTCCCTATATCATGGTTATGATGTGTCCTTTGCAGTGGCAGCCATTGGCAATGACACCAAAGCCTGTCAGATGCTGATAGGGGATCTTGCACAACTGAATCCCATCAAGAGCCTGTAGCTCAGTGGCAAAGTCTAGCTCCTTTGGTGCAGGAACCTACCCCTGGACAGGGTTCAAATCCAGCCACCACTGTTATAGTATGTTTAGATGGAAAAAATACTGTATTTGATTTTTTGCACGTAAAAAGAATATTTTTACTTTAAAAAAAATACAGGAACAATTTAAGTCATTTTTTGATTGCATTAGTTGGGCACATTTACAAATCTTGCCACCCCCACCACCACCTGCCACCTCCCTCCTTTTGCTCCAGTAGTTTAAATAGGAGCAAGGCCTTATCTTCATTTATGAATGTATTCGTTGTTTCTTCAAAATGGTGTTCTGGAGAGCACAAATATGGCCTAAGGGGGGTAGAATTGAGCTGTATTATGTGAGGAAGGTGCCATGCAGATAATAAAATAGGTTGAATGGTGTTGATTTAATGCAGGGTAAAATTTTGTGCAGGTGAAACCGCCCTTATTAGCTGCAGTCAGAAGGTAGCATGTTGAATTTTGAAGTGATAGAAAAGGACAAAGTCATGCCTCTTATTGACTATGTCTTGAAAATGCATAATGCAGCAAGTGTGGGGAAGAGGCAGTTGGTTTGCAAGGATGTGCATGGCCAGGTCTGGCATGCTATGTTATGCTGTGCCTCTGACAGTGAGACCAGGACTGGGACTTTAGACATCACAGTTTTAGCATGCAGTCTTTACAGTAGGCCCACGTAGGCCCACAAACGCCCACGAACGCCCATGTTCTGTATAGAGGATTACTGCAGGTAATTCTGGACCCTGCTAAGTGAGGGTGGGGTCCTTATCGGAAGGCCTTCGACTGGAACAATCCTTAGCCTAAGACAATTTGGCAACTTTAGAAATCTGCTGAAGACCATTTGTTGAAGGTCCTATCATCGCACCACTACGGAAGCTCAGAGAAGTAATCATGGGAGGAGATTATTTGCATAGGACTGCCCCTTTCTCAATCCTGTGATTATGCTGCAGTTGCCATATAACATTACTAGAGGGCAGCAGCATCAACATAAATCCAAAGAGAGGCTTTAAATCTGCTTGCTGAACTAGCTCTTGTTCTTGTTGAATTTTGTAGAGCCTGTAGAATGGAGGAGTGGAATGACTGAGTGAATGAGTATCGAGGAATGATTGGACTGTATTTGGGGTGAAGGGGTTGCAGGATTTGGAAGGAAAACTGAATTAAAAGCAAAGTGATTAATGCAGATATGCTTGCTGAGAGACTGAGTGTGTCATCTGTCAGGCCTGGGAATTGAACCCTGCTTGTCTGGGTGAAAGGCAGGAACTTACCCACTGGACCAGACAGGCTTCCCTATCTCTAGCTGGTCAAATCTTCCCTATATCATGGTTATGATGTGTCCTTTGCAGTGGCAGCCATTGGCAATGACACCAAAGCCTGTCAGATGCTGATAGGGGATCTTGCACAACTGAAACCCATCAAGAGCCTGTAGCTCAGTGGCAAAGTCTAGTGCCTTTGGTGCAGGAACCTACCCCTGGACAGGGTTCAAATCCAGCCACCACCGTTGTAGTATGTTTAGATGGAAAAAATACAGTATTTGATTTTTTGCACGTAAAAAGAATATTTGTACTTAAAAAAAATACAGGAACAATTTAAGTCATTTTTTGATTGCATTAGTTGGGCACATTTACAAATCTTGCCACCCCCACCACCACCTGCCACCTCCCTCCTTTTGCTCCAGTAGTTTAAATAGGAGCAAGGCCTTATCTTCATTTATGAATGTATTCGTTGTTTCTTCAAAATGGTGTTCTGGAGAGCACAAATATGGCCTAAGGGGGGGCAGAATTGAGCTGTATTATGTGAGGAAGGTGCCATGCAGATAATAAAATAGGTTGAATGGTGTTGATTTAATGCAGGGTAAAATTTTGTGCAGGTGAAAGCGCCCTTATTAGCTGCAGTCAGAAGGTAGCATGTTGAATTTTGAAGTGATAGAAAAGGACAAAGTCATGCCTCTTATTGACTATGTCTTGAAAATGCATAATGCAGCAAGTGTGGGGAAGAAGCAGTTGGTTTGCAAGGATTTGCATGGCCAGGTCTGGCATGCTATGTTATGCTGTGCCTCTGACAGTGAGACCAGGACTGGGACTTTAGACATCACAGTTTTAGCATGCAGTCTTTACAGTAGGCCCACGAACGCCCATGTTCTGTATAGAGGATTACTGCAGGTAATTCTGGACCCTGCTAAGTGAGGGTGGGGTCCTTATCGGAAGGCCTTCGACTGGAACAATCCTTAGCCTAAGACAATTTGGCAACTTTAGAAATCTGCTGAAGACCATTTGTTGAAGGTCCTATCATCGCACCACTACGGAAGCTCAGAGACGTAATCATGGGAGGAGATTATTTGCATAGGACTGCCCCTTTCTCAATCCTGTGATTATGCTGCAGTTGCCATATAACATTACTAGAGGGCAGCAGCATCAACATAAATCCAAAGAGAGGCTTTAAATCTGCTTGCTGAACTAGCTCTTGTTCTTGTTGAATTTTGTAGAGCCTGTAGAATGGAGGAGTGGAATGACTGAGTGAATGAGTATCGAGGAATGATTGGACTGTATTTGGGGTGAAGGGGTTGCAGGATTTGGAAGGAAAACTGAATTAAAAGCAAAGTGATTAATGCAGATATGCTTGCTGAGAGACTGAGTGTGTCATCTGTCAGGCCTGGGAATTGAACCCTGCTTGTCTGGGTGAAAGGCAGGAACTTACCCACTGGACCAGACAGGCTTCCCTATCTCTAGCTGGTCAAATCTTCCCTATATCATGGTTATGATGTGTCCTTTGCAGTGGCAGCCATTGGCAATGACACCAAAACCTGTCAGATGCTGATAGGGGATCTTGCACAACTGAAACCCATCAAGAGCCTGTAGCTCAGTGGCAAAGTCTAGTGCCTTTAGTGCAGGAACCTACCCCTGGACAGGGTTCAAATCCAGCCACCACCGTTGTAGTATGTTTAGATGGAAAAAATACAGTATTTGATTTTTTGCACGTAAAAAGAATATTTGTACTTAAAAAAAATACAGGAACAATTTAAGTCATTTTTTGATTGCATTAGTTGGGCACATTTACAAATCTTGCCACCCCCACCACCACCTGCCACCTCCCTCCTTTTGCTCCAGTAGTTTAAATAGGAGCAAGGCCTTATCTTCATTTATGAATGTATTCGTTGTTTCTTCAAAATGGTGTTCTGGAGAGCACAAATATGGCCTAAGGGGGGGCAGAATTGAGCTGTATTATGTGAGGAAGGTGCCATGCAGATAATAAAATAGGTTGAATGGTGTTGATTTAATGCAGGGTAAAATTTTGTGCAGGTGAAAGCGCCCTTATTAGCTGCAGTCAGAAGGTAGCATGTTGAATTTTGAAGTGATAGAAAAGGACAAAGTCATGCCTCTTATTGACTATGTCTTGAAAATGCATAATGCAGCAAGTGTGGGGAAGAAGCAGTTGGTTTGCAAGGATTTGCATGGCCAGGTCTGGCATGCTATGTTATGCTGTGCCTCTGACAGTGAGACCAGGACTGGGACTTTAGACATCACAGTTTTAGCATGCAGTCTTTACAGTAGGCCCACGAACGCCCATGTTCTGTATAGAGGATTACTGCAGGTAATTCTGGACCCTGCTAAGTGAGGGTGGGGTCCTTATCGGAAGGCCTTCGACTGGAACAATCCTTAGCCTAAGACCATTTGGCAACTTTAGAAATCTGCTGAAGACCATTTGTTGAAGGTCCTATCATCGCACCACTACGGAAGCTCAGAGAAGTAATCATGGGAGGAGATTATTTGCATAGGACTGCCCCTTTCTCAATCCTGTGATTATGCTGCAGTTGCCATATAACATTACTAGAGGGCAGCAGCATCAACATAAATCCAAAGAGAGGCTTTAAATCTGCTTGCTGAACTAGCTCTTGTTCTTGTTGAATTTTGTAGAGCCTGTAGAATGGAGGAGTGGAATGACTGAGTGAATGAGTATCGAGGAATGATTGGACTGTATTTGGGGTGAAGGGGTTGCAGGATTTGGAAGGAAAACTGAATTAAAAGCAAAGTGATTAATGCAGATATGCTTGCTGAGAGACTGAGTGTGTCATCTGTCAGGCCTGGGAATTGAACCCTGCTTGTCTGGGTGAAAGGCAGGAACTTACCCACTGGACCAGACAGGCTTCCCTATCTCTAGCTGGTCAAATCTTCCCTATATCATGGTTATGATGTGTCCTTTGCAGTGGCAGCCATTGGCAATGACACCAAAGCCTGTCAGATGCTGATAGGGGATCTTGCACAACTGAAACCCATCAAGAGCCTGTAGCTCAGTGGCAAAGTCTAGTGCCTTTGGTGCAGGAACCTACCCCTGGACAGGGTTCAAATCCAGCCACCACCGTTGTAGTATGTTTAGATGGAAAAAATACAGTATTTGATTTTTTGCACGTAAAAAGAATATTTGTACTTAAAAAAAATACAGGAACAATTTAAGTCATTTTTTGATTGCATTAGTTGGGCACATTTACAAATCTTGCCACCCCCACCACCACCTGCCACCTCCCTCCTTTTGCTCCAGTAGTTTAAATAGGAGCAAGGCCTTATCTTCATTTATGAATGTATTCGTTGTTTCTTCAAAATGGTGTTCTGGAGAGCACAAATATGGCCTAAGGGGGGGCAGAATTGAGCTGTATTATGTGAGGAAGGTGCCATGCAGATAATAAAATAGGTTGAATGGTGTTGATTTAATGCAGGGTAAAATTTTGTGCAGGTGAAAGCGCCCTTATTAGCTGCAGTCAGAAGGTAGCATGTTGAATTTTGAAGTGATAGAAAAGGACAAAGTCATGCCTCTTATTGACTATGTCTTGAAAATGCATAATGCAGCAAGTGTGGGGAAGAAGCAGTTGGTTTGCAAGGATTTGCATGGCCAGGTCTGGCATGCTATGTTATGCTGTGCCTCTGACAGTGAGACCAGGACTGGGACTTTAGACATCACAGTTTTAGCATGCAGTCTTTACAGTAGGCCCACGAACGCCCATGTTCTGTATAGAGGATTACTGCAGGTAATTCTGGACCCTGCTAAGTGAGGGTGGGGTCCTTATCGGAAGGCCTTCGACTGGAACAATCCTTAGCCTAAGACCATTTGGCAACTTTAGAAATCTGCTGAAGACCATTTGTTGAAGGTCCTATCATCGCACCACTACGGAAGCTCAGAGAAGTAATCATGGGAGGAGATTATTTGCATAGGACTGCCCCTTTCTCAATCCTGTGATTATGCTGCAGTTGCCATATAACATTATTAGAGGGCAGCAGCATCAACATAAATCCAAAGAGAGGCTTTAAATCTGCTTGCTGAACTAGCTCTTGTTCTTGTTGAATTTTGTAGAGCCTGTAGAATGGAGGAGTGGAATGACTGAGTGAATGAGTATCGAGGAATGATTGGACTGTATTTGGGGTGAAGGGGTTGCAGGATTTGGAAGGAAAACTGAATTAAAAGCAAAGTGATTAATGCAGATATGCTTGCTGAGAGACTGAGTGTGTCATCTGTCAGGCCTGGGAATTGAACCCTGCTTCTCTGGGTGAAAGGCAGGAACTTACCCACTGGACCAGACAGGCTTCCCTATCTCTAGCTGGTCAAATCTTCCCTATATCATGGTTATGATGTGTCCTTTGCAGTGGCAGCCATTGGCAATGACACCAAAGCCTGTCAGATGCTGATAGGGGATCTTGCACAACTGAAACCCATCAAGAGCCTGTAGCTCAGTGGCAAAGTCTAGTGCCTTTGGTGCAGGAACCTACCCCTGGACAGGGTTCAAATCCAGCCACCACCGTTGTAGTATGTTTAGATGGAAAAAATACAGTATTTGATTTTTTGCACGTAAAAAGAATATTTGTACTTAAAAAAAATACAGGAACAATTTAAGTCATTTTTTGATTGCATTAGTTGGGCACATTTACAAATCTTGCCACCCCCACCACCACCTGCCACCTCCCTCCTTTTGCTCCAGTAGTTTAAATAGGAGCAAGGCCTTATCTTCATTTATGAATGTATTCGTTGTTTCTTCAAAATGGTGTTCTGGAGAGCACAAATATGGCCTAAGGGGGGGCAGAATTGAGCTGTATTATGTGAGGAAGGTGCCATGCAGATAATAAAATAGGTTGAATGGTGTTGATTTAATGCAGGGTAAAATTTTGTGCAGGTGAAAGCGCCCTTATTAGCTGCAGTCAGAAGGTAGCATGTTGAATTTTGAAGTGATAGAAAAGGACAAAGTCATGCCTCTTATTGACTATGTCTTGAAAATGCATAATGCAGCAAGTGTGGGGAAGAAGCAGTTGGTTTGCAAGGATTTGCATGGCCAGGTCTGGCATGCTATGTTATGCTGTGCCTCTGACAGTGAGACCAGGACTGGGACTTTAGACATCACAGTTTTAGCATGCAGTCTTTACAGTAGGCCCACGAACGCCCATGTTCTGTATAGAGGATTACTGCAGGTAATTCTGGACCCTGCTAAGTGAGGGTGGGGTCCTTATCGGAAGGCCTTCGACTGGAACAATCCTTAGCCTAAGACCATTTGGCAACTTTAGAAATCTGCTGAAGACCATTTGTTGAAGGTCCTATCATCGCACCACTACGGAAGCTCAGAGAAGTAATCATGGGAGGAGATTATTTGCATAGGACTGCCCCTTTCTCAATCCTGTGATTATGCTGCAGTTGCCATATAACATTACTAGAGGGCAGCAGCATCAACATAAATCCAAAGAGAGGCTTTAAATCTGCTTGCTGAACTAGCTCTTGTTCTTGTTGAATTTTGTAGAGCCTGTAGAATGGAGGAGTGGAATGACTGAGTGAATGAGTATCGAGGAATGATTGGACTGTATTTGGGGTGAAGGGGTTGCAGGATTTGGAAGGAAAACTGAATTAAAAGCAAAGTGATTAATGCAGATATGCTTGCTGAGAGACTGAGTGTGTCATCTGTCAGGCCTGGGAATTGAACCCTGCTTGTCTGGGTGAAAGGCAGGAACTTACCCACTGGACCAGACAGGCTTCCCTATCTCTAGCTGGTCAAATCTTCCCTATATCATGGTTATGATGTGTCCTTTGCAGTGGCAGCCATTGGCAATGACACCAAAGCCTGTCAGATGCTGATAGGGGATCTTGCACAACTGAAACCCATCAAGAGCCTGTAGCTCAGTGGCAAAGTCTAGTGCCTTTGGTGCAGGAACCTACCCCTGGACAGGGTTCAAATCCAGCCACCACCGTTGTAGTATGTTTAGATGGAAAAAATACAGTATTTGATTTTTTGCACGTAAAAAGAATATTTGTACTTAAAAAAAATACAGGAACAATTTAAGTCATTTTTTGATTGCATTAGTTGGGCACATTTACAAATCTTGCCACCCCCACCACCACCTGCCACCTCCCTCCTTTTGCTCCAGTAGTTTAAATAGGAGCAAGGCCTTATCTTCATTTATGAATGTATTCGTTGTTTCTTCAAAATGGTGTTCTGGAGAGCACAAATATGGCCTAAGGGGGGGCAGAATTGAGCTGTATTATGTGAGGAAGGTGCCATGCAGATAATAAAATAGGTTGAATGGTGTTGATTTAACGCAGGGTAAAATTTTGTGCAGGTGAAAGCGCCCTTATTAGCTGCAGTCAGAAGGTAGCATGTTGAATTTTGAAGTGATAGAAAAGGACAAAGTCATGCCTCTTATTGACTATGTCTTGAAAATGCATAATGCAGCAAGTGTGGGGAAGAAGCAGTTGGTTTGCAAGGATTTGCATGGCCAGGTCTGGCATGCTATGTTATGCTGTGCCTCTGACAGTGAGACCAGGACTGGGACTTTAGACATCACAGTTTTAGCATGCAGTCTTTACAGTAGGCCCACGAACGCCCATGTTCTGTATAGAGGATTACTGCAGGTAATTCTGGACCCTGCTAAGTGAGGGTGGGGTCCTTATCGGAAGGCCTTCGACTGGAACAATCCTTAGCCTAAGACCATTTGGCAACTTTAGAAATCTGCTGAAGACCATTTGTTGAAGGTCCTATCATCGCACCACTACGGAAGCTCAGAGAAGTAATCATGGGAGGAGATTATTTGCATAGGACTGCCCCTTTCTCAATCCTGTGATTATGCTGCAGTTGCCATATAACATTATTAGAGGGCAGCAGCATCAACATAAATCCAAAGAGAGGCTTTAAATCTGCTTGCTGAACTAGCTCTTGTTCTTGTTGAATTTTGTAGAGCCTGTAGAATGGAGGAGTGGAATGACTGAGTGAATGAGTATCGAGGAATGATTGGACTGTATTTGGGGTGAAGGGGTTGCAGGATTTGGAAGGAAAACTGAATTAAAAGCAAAGTGATTAATGCAGATATGCTTGCTGAGAGACTGAGTGTGTCATCTGTCAGGCCTGGGAATTGAACCCTGCTTCTCTGGGTGAAAGGCAGGAACTTACCCACTGGACCAGACAGGCTTCCCTATCTCTAGCTGGTCAAATCTTCCCTATATCATGGTTATGATGTGTCCTTTGCAGTGGCAGCCATTGGCAATGACACCAAAGCCTGTCAGATGCTGATAGGGGATCTTGCACAACTGAAACCCATCAAGAGCCTGTAGCTCAGTGGCAAAGTCTAGTGCCTTTGGTGCAGGAACCTACCCCTGGACAGGGTTCAAATCCAGCCACCACCGTTGTAGTATGTTTAGATGGAAAAAATACAGTATTTGATTTTTTGCACGTAAAAAGAATATTTGTACTTAAAAAAAATACAGGAACAATTTAAGTCATTTTTTGATTGCATTAGTTGGGCACATTTACAAATCTTGCCACCCCCACCACCACCTGCCACCTCCCTCCTTTTGCTCAAGTATTTTAAATAGGAGCAAGGCCTTATCTTCATTTATGAATGTATTTGTTGTTTCTTCAAAATGGTGTTCTGGAGAGCACAAATATGGCCTAAGGGGGGGCAGAATTGAGCTGTATTATGTGAGGAAGGTGCCATTCAGATAATAAAATAGGTTGAATGGTGTTGATTTAATGCAGGGTAAAAAAATTTGCAGGTGAAAGCGCCCTTATTAGCTGCAGTCTGAAGGTAGCATGTTGAATTTTGAAGTGATAGAAAAGGACAAAGTCATGCCTCTTATTGACTATGTCTTGAAAATGCATAATGCAGCAAGTGTGGGGAAGAGGCAGTTGGTTTGCAAGGATTTGCATGGCCAGGTCTGGCATGCTATGTTATGCTGTGCCTCTGACAGTGAGACCAGGACTGGGACTTTAGACATCACAGTTTTAGCATGCAGTCTTTACAGTAGGCCCACGTAGGCCCACGAACGCCCATGTTCTGTATAGAGGATTACTGCAGGTAATTCTGGACCCTGCTAAGTGAGGGTGGGGTCCTTATCGGAAGGCCTTCGCCTGGAACAATCCTTAGCCTAAGACCATTTGGCAACTTTAGAAATCTGCTGAAGACCATTTGTTGAAGGTCCTATCATCGCACCAGTACGGAAGCTCAGAGAAGTAATCATGGGAGGAGATTATTTGCATAGGACTGCCCCTTTCTCAATCCTGTGATTATGCTGCAGTTGCCATATAACATTACTAGAGGGCAGCAGCATCAACATAAATCCAAAGAGAGGCTGTAAATCTGCTTGCTGAACTAGCTCTTGTTCTTGTTGAATTTTGTAGAGCCTGTAGAATGGAGGAGTGGAATGACTATCGAGGAATGATTGGACTGTATTTGGGGTGAAGGGGTTGCAGGATTTGGAAGGAAAACTGAATTAAAAGCAAAGTGATTAATGCAGATATGCTTGCTGAGAGACTGAGTGTGTCATCTGTCAGGCCTGGGAATTGAACCCTGCTTGTCTGGGTGAAAGGCAGGAACTTACCCACTGGACCAGACAGGCTTCCCTATCTCTAGCTGGTCAAATCTTCCCTATATCATGGTTATGATGTGTCCTTTGCAGTGGCAGCCATTGGCAATGACACCAAAGCCTGTCAGATGCTGATAGGGGATCTTGCACAACTGAATCCCATCAAGAGCCTGTAGCTCAGTGGCAAAGTCTAGCTCCTTTGGTGCAGGAACCTACCCCTGGACAGGGTTCAAATCCAGCCACCACTGTTATAGTATGTTTAGATGGAAAAAATACTGTATTTGATTTTTTGCACGTAAAAAGAATATTTTTACTTTAAAAAAAATACAGGAACAATTTAAGTCATTTTTTGATTGCATTAGTTGGGCACATTTACAAATCTTGCCACCCCCACCACCACCTGCCACCTCCCTCCTTTTGCTCCAGTAGTTTAAATAGGAGCAAGGCCTTATCTTCATTTATGAATGTATTCGTTGTTTCTTCAAAATGGTGTTCTGGAGAGCACAAATATGGCCTAAGGGGGGTAGAATTGAGCTGTATTATGTGAGGAAGGTGCCATGCAGATAATAAAATAGGTTGAATGGTGTTGATTTAATGCAGGGTAAAATTTTGTGCAGGTGAAACCGCCCTTATTAGCTGCAGTCAGAAGGTAGCATGTTGAATTTTGAAGTGATAGAAAAGGACAAAGTCATGCCTCTTATTGACTATGTCTTGAAAATGCATAATGCAGCAAGTGTGGGGAAGAGGCAGTTGGTTTGCAAGGATGTGCATGGCCAGGTCTGGCATGCTATGTTATGCTGTGCCTCTGACAGTGAGACCAGGACTGGGACTTTAGACATCACAGTTTTAGCATGCAGTCTTTACAGTAGGCCCACGTAGGCCCACAAACGCCCACGAACGCCCATGTTCTGTATAGAGGATTACTGCAGGTAATTCTGGACCCTGCTAAGTGAGGGTGGGGTCCTTATCGGAAGGCCTTCGACTGGAACAATCCTTAGCCTAAGACAATTTGGCAACTTTAGAAATCTGCTGAAGACCATTTGTTGAAGGTCCTATCATCGCACCACTACGGAAGCTCAGAGAAGTAATCATGGGAGGAGATTATTTGCATAGGACTGCCCCTTTCTCAATCCTGTGATTATGCTGCAGTTGCCATATAACATTACTAGAGGGCAGCAGCATCAACATAAATCCAAAGAGAGGCTTTAAATCTGCTTGCTGAACTAGCTCTTGTTCTTGTTGAATTTTGTAGAGCCTGTAGAATGGAGGAGTGGAATGACTGAGTGAATGAGTATCGAGGAATGATTGGACTGTATTTGGGGTGAAGGGGTTGCAGGATTTGGAAGGAAAACTGAATTAAAAGCAAAGTGATTAATGCAGATATGCTTGCTGAGAGACTGAGTGTGTCATCTGTCAGGCCTGGGAATTGAACCCTGCTTGTCTGGGTGAAAGGCAGGAACTTACCCACTGGACCAGACAGGCTTCCCTATCTCTAGCTGGTCAAATCTTCCCTATATCATGGTTATGATGTGTCCTTTGCAGTGGCAGCCATTGGCAATGACACCAAAGCCTGTCAGATGCTGATAGGGGATCTTGCACAACTGAAACCCATCAAGAGCCTGTAGCTCAGTGGCAAAGTCTAGTGCCTTTGGTGCAGGAACCTACCCCTGGACAGGGTTCAAATCCAGCCACCACCGTTGTAGTATGTTTAGATGGAAAAAATACAGTATTTGATTTTTTGCACGTAAAAAGAATATTTGTACTTAAAAAAAATACAGGAACAATTTAAGTCATTTTTTGATTGCATTAGTTGGGCACATTTACAAATCTTGCCACCCCCACCACCACCTGCCACCTCCCTCCTTTTGCTCCAGTAGTTTAAATAGGAGCAAGGCCTTATCTTCATTTATGAATGTATTCGTTGTTTCTTCAAAATGGTGTTCTGGAGAGCACAAATATGGCCTAAGGGGGGGCAGAATTGAGCTGTATTATGTGAGGAAGGTGCCATGCAGATAATAAAATAGGTTGAATGGTGTTGATTTAATGCAGGGTAAAATTTTGTGCAGGTGAAAGCGCCCTTATTAGCTGCAGTCAGAAGGTAGCATGTTGAATTTTGAAGTGATAGAAAAGGACAAAGTCATGCCTCTTATTGACTATGTCTTGAAAATGCATAATGCAGCAAGTGTGGGGAAGAAGCAGTTGGTTTGCAAGGATTTGCATGGCCAGGTCTGGCATGCTATGTTATGCTGTGCCTCTGACAGTGAGACCAGGACTGGGACTTTAGACATCACAGTTTTAGCATGCAGTCTTTACAGTAGGCCCACGAACGCCCATGTTCTGTATAGAGGATTACTGCAGGTAATTCTGGACCCTGCTAAGTGAGGGTGGGGTCCTTATCGGAAGGCCTTCGACTGGAACAATCCTTAGCCTAAGACCATTTGGCAACTTTAGAAATCTGCTGAAGACCATTTGTTGAAGGTCCTATCATCGCACCACTACGGAAGCTCAGAGAAGTAATCATGGGAGGAGATTATTTGCATAGGACTGCCCCTTTCTCAATCCTGTGATTATGCTGCAGTTGCCATATAACATTATTAGAGGGCAGCAGCATCAACATAAATCCAAAGAGAGGCTTTAAATCTGCTTGCTGAACTAGCTCTTGTTCTTGTTGAATTTTGTAGAGCCTGTAGAATGGAGGAGTGGAATGACTGAGTGAATGAGTATCGAGGAATGATTGGACTGTATTTGGGGTGAAGGGGTTGCAGGATTTGGAAGGAAAACTGAATTAAAAGCAAAGTGATTAATGCAGATATGCTTGCTGAGAGACTGAGTGTGTCATCTGTCAGGCCTGGGAATTGAACCCTGCTTCTCTGGGTGAAAGGCAGGAACTTACCCACTGGACCAGACAGGCTTCCCTATCTCTAGCTGGTCAAATCTTCCCTATATCATGGTTATGATGTGTCCTTTGCAGTGGCAGCCATTGGCAATGACACCAAAGCCTGTCAGATGCTGATAGGGGATCTTGCACAACTGAAACCCATCAAGAGCCTGTAGCTCAGTGGCAAAGTCTAGTGCCTTTGGTGCAGGAACCTACCCCTGGACAGGGTTCAAATCCAGCCACCACCATTGTAGTATGTTTAGATGGAAAAAATACAGTATTTGATTTTTTGCACGTAAAAAGAATATTTGTACTTAAAAAAAATACAGGAACAATTTAAGTCATTTTTTGATTGCATTAGTTGGGCACATTTACAAATCTTGCCACCCCCACCACCACCTGCCACCTCCCTCCTTTTGCTCAAGTATTTTAAATAGGAGCAAGGCCTTATCTTCATTTATGAATGTATTTGTTGTTTCTTCAAAATGGTGTTCTGGAGAGCACAAATATGGCCTAAGGGGGGGCAGAATTGAGCTGTATTATGTGAGGAAGGTGCCATTCAGATAATAAAATAGGTTGAATGGTGTTGATTTAATGCAGGGTAAAAAAATTTGCAGGTGAAAGCGCCCTTATTAGCTGCAGTCTGAAGGTAGCATGTTGAATTTTGAAGTGATAGAAAAGGACAAAGTCATGCCTCTTATTGACTATGTCTTGAAAATGCATAATGCAGTAAGTGTGGGGAAGAGGCACTTGGTTTGCAAGGATTTGCATGGCCAGGTCTGGCATGCTATGTTATGCTGTGCCTCTGACAGTGAGACCAGGACTGGGACTTTAGACATCACAGTTTTAGCATGCAGTCTTTACAGTAGGCCCACGTAGGCCCACGAACGCCCATGTTCTGTATAGAGGATTACTGCAGGTAATTCTGGACCCTGCTAAGTGAGGGTGGGGTCCTTATCGGAAGGCCTTCGCCTGGAACAATCCTTAGCCTAAGACCATTTGGCAACTTTAGAAATCTGCTGAAGACCATTTGTTGAAGGTCCTATCATCGCACCAGTACGGAAGCTCAGAGAAGTAATCATGGGAGGAGATTATTTGCATAGGACTGCCCCTTTCTCAATCCTGTGATTATGCTGCAGTTGCCATATAACATTACTAGAGGGCAGCAGCATCAACATAAATCCAAAGAGAGGCTGTAAATCTGCTTGCTGAACTAGCTCTTGTTCTTGTTGAATTTTGTAGAGCCTGTAGAATGGAGGAGTGGAATGACTATCGAGGAATGATTGGACTGTATTTGGGGTGAAGGGGTTGCAGGATTTGGAAGGAAAACTGAATTAAAAGCAAAGTGATTAATGCAGATATGCTTGCTGAGAGACTGAGTGTGTCATCTGTCAGGCCTGGGAATTGAACCCTGCTTGTCTGGGTGAAAGGCAGGAACTTACCCACTGGACCAGACAGGCTTCCCTATCTCTAGCTGGTCAAATCTTCCCTATATCATGGTTATGATGTGTCCTTTGCAGTGGCAGCCATTGGCAATGACACCAAAGCCTGTCAGATGCTGATAGGGGATCTTGCACAACTGAAACCATCAAGAGCCTGTAGCTCAGTGGCAAAGTCTAGTGCCTTTGGTGCAGGAACCTACCCCTGGACAGGGTTCGAATCCAGCCACCACCGTTAAAGTATATTTAGATGGAAAAAATACAGTGTTTGATTTTTTGCACGTAAAAAGAATATTTTTACTTAAAAAAAATACAGGAACAATTTAAGTCATTTTTTGATTGCATTAGTTGGGCACATTTACAAATCTTGCCACCCCCACCACCACCTGCCACCTCCCTCCTTTTGCTCCAGTAGTTTAAATAGGAGCAAGGCCTTATCTTCATTTATGAATGTATTCGTTGTTTCTTCAAAATGGTGTTCTGGAGAGCACAAATATGGCCTAAGGGGGGGCAGAATTGAGCTGTATTATGTGAGGAAGGTGCCATGCAGATAATAAAATAGGTTGAATGGTGTTGATTTAATGCAGGGTAAAATTTTGTGCAGGTGAAAGCGCCCTTATTAGCTGCAGTCAGAAGGTAGCATGTTGAATTTTGAAGTGATAGAAAAGGACAAAGTCATGCCTCTTATTGACTATGTCTTGAAAATGCATAATGCAGCAAGTGTGGGGAAGAAGCAGTTGGTTTGCAAGGATTTGCATGGCCAGGTCTGGCATGCTATGTTATGCTGTGCCTCTGACAGTGAGACCAGGACTGGGACTTTAGACATCACAGTTTTAGCATGCAGTCTTTACAGTAGGCCCACGAACGCCCATGTTCTGTATAGAGGATTACTGCAGGTAATTCTGGACCCTGCTAAGTGAGGGTGGGGTCCTTATCGGAAGGCCTTCGACTGGAACAATCCTTAGCCTAAGACCATTTGGCAACTTTAGAAATCTGCTGAAGACCATTTGTTGAAGGTCCTATCATCGCACCACTACGGAAGCTCAGAGAAGTAATCATGGGAGGAGATTATTTGCATAGGACTGCCCCTTTCTCAATCCTGTGATTATGCTGCAGTTGCCATATAACATTACTAGAGGGCAGCAGCATCAACATAAATCCAAAGAGAGGCTTTAAATCTGCTTGCTGAACTAGCTCTTGTTCTTGTTGAATTTTGTAGAGCCTGTAGAATGGAGGAGTGGAATGACTGAGTGAATGAGTATCGAGGAATGATTGGACTGTATTTGGGGTGAAGGGGTTGCAGGATTTGGAAGGAAAACTGAATTAAAAGCAAAGTGATTAATGCAGATATGCTTGCTGAGAGACTGAGTGTGTCATCTGTCAGGCCTGGGAATTGAACCCTGCTTCTCTGGGTGAAAGGCAGGAACTTACCCACTGGACCAGACAGGCTTCCCTATCTCTAGCTGGTCAAATCTTCCCTATATCATGGTTATGATGTGTCCTTTGCAGTGGCAGCCATTGGCAATGACACCAAAGCCTGTCAGATGCTGATAGGGGATCTTGCACAACTGAAACCCATCAAGAGCCTGTAGCTCAGTGGCAAAGTCTAGTGCCTTTGGTGCAGGAACCTACCCCTGGACAGGGTTCAAATCCAGCCACCACCGTTGTAGTATGTTTAGATGGAAAAAATACAGTATTTGATTTTTTGCACGTAAAAAGAATATTTGTACTTAAAAAAAATACAGGAACAATTTAAGTCATTTTTTGATTGCATTAGTTGGGCACATTTACAAATCTTGCCACCCCCACCACCACCTGCCACCTCCCTCCTTTTGCTCAAGTATTTTAAATAGGAGCAAGGCCTTATCTTCATTTATGAATGTATTTGTTGTTTCTTCAAAATGGTGTTCTGGAGAGCACAAATATGGCCTAAGGGGGGGCAGAATTGAGCTGTATTATGTGAGGAAGGTGCCATTCAGATAATAAAATAGGTTGAATGGTGTTGATTTAATGCAGGGTAAAAAAATTTGCAGGTGAAAGCGCCCTTATTAGCTGCAGTCTGAAGGTAGCATGTTGAATTTTGAAGTGATAGAAAAGGACAAAGTCATGCCTCTTATTGACTATGTCTTGAAAATGCATAATGCAGTAAGTGTGGGGAAGAGGCACTTGGTTTGCAAGGATTTGCATGGCCAGGTCTGGCATGCTATGTTATGCTGTGCCTCTGACAGTGAGACCAGGACTGGGACTTTAGACATCACAGTTTTAGCATGCAGTCTTTACAGTAGGCCCACGTAGGCCCACGAACGCCCATGTTCTGTATAGAGGATTACTGCAGGTAATTCTGGACCCTGCTAAGTGAGGGTGGGGTCCTTATCGGAAGGCCTTCGCCTGGAACAATCCTTAGCCTAAGACCATTTGGCAACTTTAGAAATCTGCTGAAGACCATTTGTTGAAGGTCCTATCATCGCACCAGTACGGAAGCTCAGAGAAGTAATCATGGGAGGAGATTATTTGCATAGGACTGCCCCTTTCTCAATCCTGTGATTATGCTGCAGTTGCCATATAACATTACTAGAGGGCAGCAGCATCAACATAAATCCAAAGAGAGGCTGTAAATCTGCTTGCTGAACTAGCTCTTGTTCTTGTTGAATTTTGTAGAGCCTGTAGAATGGAGGAGTGGAATGACTATCGAGGAATGATTGGACTGTATTTGGGGTGAAGGGGTTGCAGGATTTGGAAGGAAAACTGAATTAAAAGCAAAGTGATTAATGCAGATATGCTTGCTGAGAGACTGAGTGTGTCATCTGTCAGGCCTGGGAATTGAACCCTGCTTGTCTGGGTGAAAGGCAGGAACTTACCCACTGGACCAGACAGGCTTCCCTATCTCTAGCTGGTCAAATCTTCCCTATATCATGGTTATGATGTGTCCTTTGCAGTGGCAGCCATTGGCAATGACACCAAAGCCTGTCAGATGCTGATAGGGGATCTTGCACAACTGAAACCATCAAGAGCCTGTAGCTCAGTGGCAAAGTCTAGTGCCTTTGGTGCAGGAACCTACCCCTGGACAGGGTTCGAATCCAGCCACCACCGTTAAAGTATATTTAGATGGAAAAAATACAGTGTTTGATTTTTTGCACGTAAAAAGAATATTTTTACTTAAAAAAAATACAGGAACAATTTAAGTCATTTTTTGATTGCATTAGTTGGGCACATTTACAAATCTTGCCACCCCCACCACCACCTGCCACCTCCCTCCTTTTGCTCCAGTAGTTTAAATAGGAGCAAGGCCTTATCTTCATTTATGAATGTATTCGTTGTTTCTTCAAAATGGTGTTCTGGAGAGCACAAATATGGCCTAAGGGGGGGCAGAATTGAGCTGTATTATGTGAGGAAGGTGCCATGCAGATAATAAAATAGGTTGAATGGTGTTGATTTAATGCAGGGTAAAATTTTGTGCAGGTGAAAGCGCCCTTATTAGCTGCAGTCAGAAGGTAGCATGTTGAATTTTGAAGTGATAGAAAAGGACAAAGTCATGCCTCTTATTGACTATGTCTTGAAAATGCATAATGCAGCAAGTGTGGGGAAGAAGCAGTTGGTTTGCAAGGATTTGCATGGCCAGGTCTGGCATGCTATGTTATGCTGTGCCTCTGACAGTGAGACCAGGACTGGGACTTTAGACATCACAGTTTTAGCATGCAGTCTTTACAGTAGGCCCACGAACGCCCATGTTCTGTATAGAGGATTACTGCAGGTAATTCTGGACCCTGCTAAGTGAGGGTGGGGTCCTTATCGGAAGGCCTTCGACTGGAACAATCCTTAGCCTAAGACCATTTGGCAACTTTAGAAATCTGCTGAAGACCATTTGTTGAAGGTCCTATCATCGCACCACTACGGAAGCTCAGAGAAGTAATCATGGGAGGAGATTATTTGCATAGGACTGCCCCTTTCTCAATCCTGTGATTATGCTGCAGTTGCCATATAACATTACTAGAGGGCAGCAGCATCAACATAAATCCAAAGAGAGGCTTTAAATCTGCTTGCTGAACTAGCTCTTGTTCTTGTTGAATTTTGTAGAGCCTGTAGAATGGAGGAGTGGAATGACTGAGTGAATGAGTATCGAGGAATGATTGGACTGTATTTGGGGTGAAGGGGTTGCAGGATTTGGAAGGAAAACTGAATTAAAAGCAAAGTGATTAACGCAGATATGCTTGCTGAGAGACTGAGTGTGTCATCTGTCAGGCCTGGGAATTGAACCCTGCTTCTCTGGGTGAAAGGCAGGAACTTACCCACTGGACCAGACAGGCTTCCCTATCTCTAGCTGGTCAAATCTTCCCTATATCATGGTTATGATGTGTCCTTTGCAGTGGCAGCCATTGGCAATGACACCAAAGCCTGTCAGATGCTGATAGGGGATCTTGCACAACTGAAACCCATCAAGAGCCTGTAGCTCAGTGGCAAAGTCTAGTGCCTTTGGTGCAGGAACCTACCCCTGGACAGGGTTCAAATCCAGCCACCACCGTTGTAGTATGTTTAGATGGAAAAAATACAGTATTTGATTTTTTGCACGTAAAAAGAATATTTGTACTTAAAAAAAATACAGGAACAATTTAAGTCATTTTTTGATTGCATTAGTTGGGCACATTTACAAATCTTGCCACCCCCACCACCACCTGCCACCTCCCTCCTTTTGCTCCAGTAGTTTAAATAGGAGCAAGGCCTTATCTTCATTTATGAATGTATTCGTTGTTTCTTCAAAATGGTGTTCTGGAGAGCACAAATATGGCCTAAGGGGGGGCAGAATTGAGCTGTATTATGTGAGGAAGGTGCCATGCAGATAATAAAATAGGTTGAATGGTGTTGATTTAATGCAGGGTAAAATTTTGTGCAGGTGAAAGCGCCCTTATTAGCTGCAGTCAGAAGGTAGCATGTTGAATTTTGAAGTGATAGAAAAGGACAAAGTCATGCCTCTTATTGACTATGTCTTGAAAATGCATAATGCAGCAAGTGTGGGGAAGAAGCAGTTGGTTTGCAAGGATTTGCATGGCCAGGTCTGGCATGCTATGTTATGCTGTGCCTCTGACAGTGAGACCAGGACTGGGACTTTAGACATCACAGTTTTAGCATGCAGTCTTTACAGTAGGCCCACGAACGCCCATGTTCTGTATAGAGGATTACTGCAGGTAATTCTGGACCCTGCTAAGTGAGGGTGGGGTCCTTATCGGAAGGCCTTCGACTGGAACAATCCTTAGCCTAAGACCATTTGGCAACTTTAGAAATCTGCTGAAGACCATTTGTTGAAGGTCCTATCATCGCACCACTACGGAAGCTCAGAGAAGTAATCATGGGAGGAGATTATTTGCATAGGACTGCCCCTTTCTCAATCCTGTGATTATGCTGCAGTTGCCATATAACATTATTAGAGGGCAGCAGCATCAACATAAATCCAAAGAGAGGCTTTAAATCTGCTTGCTGAACTAGCTCTTGTTCTTGTTGAATTTTGTAGAGCCTGTAGAATGGAGGAGTGGAATGACTGAGTGAATGAGTATCGAGGAATGATTGGACTGTATTTGGGGTGAAGGGGTTGCAGGATTTGGAAGGAAAACTGAATTAAAAGCAAAGTGATTAATGCAGATATGCTTGCTGAGAGACTGAGTGTGTCATCTGTCAGGCCTGGGAATTGAACCCTGCTTCTCTGGGTGAAAGGCAGGAACTTACCCACTGGACCAGACAGGCTTCCCTATCTGTAGCTGGTCAAATCTTCCCTATATCATGGTTATGATGTGTCCTTTGCAGTGGCAGCCATTGGCAATGACACCAAAGCCTGTCAGATGCTGATAGGGGATCTTGCACAACTGAAACCCATCAAGAGCCTGTAGCTCAGTGGCAAAGTCTAGTGCCTTTGGTGCAGGAACCTACCCCTGGACAGGGTTCAAATCCAGCCACCACTGTTGTAGTATGTTTAGATGGAAAAAATACAGTATTTGATTTTTTGCACGTAAAAAGAATATTTGTACTTAAAAAAAATACAGGAACAATTTAAGTCATTTTTTGATTGCATTAGTTGGGCACATTTACAAATCTTGCCACCCCCACCACCACCTGCCACCTCCCTCCTTTTGCTCCAGTAGTTTAAATAGGAGCAAGGCCTTATCTTCATTTATGAATGTATTCGTTGTTTCTTCAAAATGGTGTTCTGGAGAGCACAAATATGGCCTAAGGGGGGGCAGAATTGAGCTGTATTATGTGAGGAAGGTGCCATGCAGATAATAAAATAGGTTGAATGGTGTTGATTTAATGCAGGGTAAAATTTTGTGCAGGTGAAAGCGCCCTTATTAGCTGCAGTCAGAAGGTAGCATGTTGAATTTTGAAGTGATAGAAAAGGACAAAGTCATGCCTCTTATTGACTATGTCTTGAAAATGCATAATGCAGCAAGTGTGGGGAAGAAGCAGTTGGTTTGCAAGGATTTGCATGGCCAGGTCTGGCATGCTATGTTATGCTGTGCCTCTGACAGTGAGACCAGGACTGGGACTTTAGACATCACAGTTTTAGCATGCAGTCTTTACAGTAGGCCCACGAACGCCCATGTTCTGTATAGAGGATTACTGCAGGTAATTCTGGACCCTGCTAAGTGAGGGTGGGGTCCTTATCGGAAGGCCTTCGACTGGAACAATCCTTAGCCTAAGACCATTTGGCAACTTTAGAAATCTGCTGAAGACCATTTGTTGAAGGTCCTATCATCGCACCACTACGGAAGCTCAGAGAAGTAATCATGGGAGGAGATTATTTGCATAGGACTGCCCCTTTCTCAATCCTGTGATTATGCTGCAGTTGCCATATAACATTACTAGAGGGCAGCAGCATCAACATAAATCCAAAGAGAGGCTTTAAATCTGCTTGCTGAACTAGCTCTTGTTCTTGTTGAATTTTGTAGAGCCTGTAGAATGGAGGAGTGGAATGACTGAGTGAATGAGTATCGAGGAATGATTGGACTGTATTTGGGGTGAAGGGGTTGCAGGATTTGGAAGGAAAACTGAATTAAAAGCAAAGTGATTAATGCAGATATGCTTGCTGAGAGACTGAGTGTGTCATCTGTCAGGCCTGGGAATTGAACCCTGCTTGTCTGGGTGAAAGGCAGGAACTTACCCACTGGACCAGACAGGCTTCCCTATCTCTAGCTGGTCAAATCTTCCCTATATCATGGTTATGATGTGTCCTTTGCAGTGGCAGCCATTGGCAATGACACCAAAGCCTGTCAGATGCTGATAGGGGATCTTGCACAACTGAAACCCATCAAGAGCCTGTAGCTCAGTGGCAAAGTCTAGTGCCTTTGGTGCAGGAACCTACCCCTGGACAGGGTTCAAATCCAGCCACCACCGTTGTAGTATGTTTAGATGGAAAAAATACAGTATTTGATTTTTTGCACGTAAAAAGAATATTTGTACTTAAAAAAAATACAGGAACAATTTAAGTCATTTTTTGATTGCATTAGTTGGGCACATTTACAAATCTTGCCACCCCCACCACCACCTGCCACCTCCCTCCTTTTGCTCCAGTAGTTTAAATAGGAGCAAGGCCTTATCTTCATTTATGAATGTATTCGTTGTTTCTTCAAAATGGTGTTCTGGAGAGCACAAATATGGCCTAAGGGGGGGCAGAATTGAGCTGTATTATGTGAGGAAGGTGCCATGCAGATAATAAAATAGGTTGAATGGTGTTGATTTAATGCAGGGTAAAATTTTGTGCAGGTGAAAGCGCCCTTATTAGCTGCAGTCAGAAGGTAGCATGTTGAATTTTGAAGTGATAGAAAAGGACAAAGTCATGCCTCTTATTGACTATGTCTTGAAAATGCATAATGCAGCAAGTGTGGGGAAGAAGCAGTTGGTTTGCAAGGATTTGCATGGCCAGGTCTGGCATGCTATGTTATGCTGTGCCTCTGACAGTGAGACCAGGACTGGGACTTTAGACATCACAGTTTTAGCATGCAGTCTTTACAGTAGGCCCACGAACGCCCATGTTCTGTATAGAGGATTACTGCAGGTAATTCTGGACCCTGCTAAGTGAGGGTGGGGTCCTTATCGGAAGGCCTTCGACTGGAACAATCCTTAGCCTAAGACCATTTGGCAACTTTAGAAATCTGCTGAAGACCATTTGTTGAAGGTCCTATCATCGCACCACTACGGAAGCTCAGAGAAGTAATCATGGGAGGAGATTATTTGCATAGGACTGCCCCTTTCTCAATCCTGTGATTATGCTGCAGTTGCCATATAACATTATTAGAGGGCAGCAGCATCAACATAAATCCAAAGAGAGGCTTTAAATCTGCTTGCTGAACTAGCTCTTGTTCTTGTTGAATTTTGTAGAGCCTGTAGAATGGAGGAGTGGAATGACTGAGTGAATGAGTATCGAGGAATGATTGGACTGTATTTGGGGTGAAGGGGTTGCAGGATTTGGAAGGAAAACTGAATTAAAAGCAAAGTGATTAATGCAGATATGCTTGCTGAGAGACTGAGTGTGTCATCTGTCAGGCCTGGGAATTGAACCCTGCTTCTCTGGGTGAAAGGCAGGAACTTACCCACTGGACCAGACAGGCTTCCCTATCTCTAGCTGGTCAAATCTTCCCTATATCATGGTTATGATGTGTCCTTTGCAGTGGCAGCCATTGGCAATGACACCAAAGCCTGTCAGATGCTGATAGGGGATCTTGCACAACTGAAACCCATCAAGAGCCTGTAGCTCAGTGGCAAAGTCTAGTGCCTTTGGTGCAGGAACCTACCCCTGGACAGGGTTCAAATCCAGCCACCACCGTTGTAGTATGTTTAGATGGAAAAAATACAGTATTTGATTTTTTGCACGTAAAAAGAATATTTGTACTTAAAAAAAATACAGGAACAATTTAAGTCATTTTTTGATTGCATTAGTTGGGCACATTTACAAATCTTGCCACCCCCACCACCACCTGCCACCTCCCTCCTTTTGCTCAAGTATTTTAAATAGGAGCAAGGCCTTATCTTCATTTATGAATGTATTTGTTGTTTCTTCAAAATGGTGTTCTGGAGAGCACAAATATGGCCTAAGGGGGGGCAGAATTGAGCTGTATTATGTGAGGAAGGTGCCATTCAGATAATAAAATAGGTTGAATGGTGTTGATTTAATGCAGGGTAAAAAAATTTGCAGGTGAAAGCGCCCTTATTAGCTGCAGTCTGAAGGTAGCATGTTGAATTTTGAAGTGATAGAAAAGGACAAAGTCATGCCTCTTATTGACTATGTCTTGAAAATGCATAATGCAGCAAGTGTGGGGAAGAGGCAGTTGGTTTGCAAGGATTTGCATGGCCAGGTCTGGCATGCTATGTTATGCTGTGCCTCTGACAGTGAGACCAGGACTGGGACTTTAGACATCACAGTTTTAGCATGCAGTCTTTACAGTAGGCCCACGTAGGCCCACGAACGCCCATGTTCTGTATAGAGGATTACTGCAGGTAATTCTGGACCCTGCTAAGTGAGGGTGGGGTCCTTATCGGAAGGCCTTCGCCTGGAACAATCCTTAGCCTAAGACCATTTGGCAACTTTAGAAATCTGCTGAAGACCATTTGTTGAAGGTCCTATCATCGCACCAGTACGGAAGCTCAGAGAAGTAATCATGGGAGGAGATTATTTGCATAGGACTGCCCCTTTCTCAATCCTGTGATTATGCTGCAGTTGCCATATAACATTACTAGAGGGCAGCAGCATCAACATAAATCCAAAGAGAGGCTGTAAATCTGCTTGCTGAACTAGCTCTTGTTCTTGTTGAATTTTGTAGAGCCTGTAGAATGGAGGAGTGGAATGACTATCGAGGAATGATTGGACTGTATTTGGGGTGAAGGGGTTGCAGGATTTGGAAGGAAAACTGAATTAAAAGCAAAGTGATTAATGCAGATATGCTTGCTGAGAGACTGAGTGTGTCATCTGTCAGGCCTGGGAATTGAACCCTGCTTGTCTGGGTGAAAGGCAGGAACTTACCCACTGGACCAGACAGGCTTCCCTATCTCTAGCTGGTCAAATCTTCCCTATATCATGGTTATGATGTGTCCTTTGCAGTGGCAGCCATTGGCAATGACACCAAAGCCTGTCAGATGCTGATAGGGGATCTTGCACAACTGAATCCCATCAAGAGCCTGTAGCTCAGTGGCAAAGTCTAGCTCCTTTGGTGCAGGAACCTACCCCTGGACAGGGTTCAAATCCAGCCACCACTGTTATAGTATGTTTAGATGGAAAAAATACTGTATTTGATTTTTTGCACGTAAAAAGAATATTTTTACTTTAAAAAAAATACAGGAACAATTTAAGTCATTTTTTGATTGCATTAGTTGGGCACATTTACAAATCTTGCCACCCCCACCACCACCTGCCACCTCCCTCCTTTTGCTCCAGTAGTTTAAATAGGAGCAAGGCCTTATCTTCATTTATGAATGTATTCGTTGTTTCTTCAAAATGGTGTTCTGGAGAGCACAAATATGGCCTAAGGGGGGTAGAATTGAGCTGTATTATGTGAGGAAGGTGCCATGCAGATAATAAAATAGGTTGAATGGTGTTGATTTAATGCAGGGTAAAATTTTGTGCAGGTGAAACCGCCCTTATTAGCTGCAGTCAGAAGGTAGCATGTTGAATTTTGAAGTGATAGAAAAGGACAAAGTCATGCCTCTTATTGACTATGTCTTGAAAATGCATAATGCAGCAAGTGTGGGGAAGAGGCAGTTGGTTTGCAAGGATGTGCATGGCCAGGTCTGGCATGCTATGTTATGCTGTGCCTCTGACAGTGAGACCAGGACTGGGACTTTAGACATCACAGTTTTAGCATGCAGTCTTTACAGTAGGCCCACGTAGGCCCACAAACGCCCACGAACGCCCATGTTCTGTATAGAGGATTACTGCAGGTAATTCTGGACCCTGCTAAGTGAGGGTGGGGTCCTTATCGGAAGGCCTTCGACTGGAACAATCCTTAGCCTAAGACAATTTGGCAACTTTAGAAATCTGCTGAAGACCATTTGTTGAAGGTCCTATCATCGCACCACTACGGAAGCTCAGAGAAGTAATCATGGGAGGAGATTATTTGCATAGGACTGCCCCTTTCTCAATCCTGTGATTATGCTGCAGTTGCCATATAACATTACTAGAGGGCAGCAGCATCAACATAAATCCAAAGAGAGGCTTTAAATCTGCTTGCTGAACTAGCTCTTGTTCTTGTTGAATTTTGTAGAGCCTGTAGAATGGAGGAGTGGAATGACTGAGTGAATGAGTATCGAGGAATGATTGGACTGTATTTGGGGTGAAGGGGTTGCAGGATTTGGAAGGAAAACTGAATTAAAAGCAAAGTGATTAATGCAGATATGCTTGCTGAGAGACTGAGTGTGTCATCTGTCAGGCCTGGGAATTGAACCCTGCTTGTCTGGGTGAAAGGCAGGAACTTACCCACTGGACCAGACAGGCTTCCCTATCTCTAGCTGGTCAAATCTTCCCTATATCATGGTTATGATGTGTCCTTTGCAGTGGCAGCCATTGGCAATGACACCAAAGCCTGTCAGATGCTGATAGGGGATCTTGCACAACTGAAACCCATCAAGAGCCTGTAGCTCAGTGGCAAAGTCTAGTGCCTTTGGTGCAGGAACCTACCCCTGGACAGGGTTCAAATCCAGCCACCACCGTTGTAGTATGTTTAGATGGAAAAAATACAGTATTTGATTTTTTGCACGTAAAAAGAATATTTGTACTTAAAAAAAATACAGGAACAATTTAAGTCATTTTTTGATTGCATTAGTTGGGCACATTTACAAATCTTGCCACCCCCACCACCACCTGCCACCTCCCTCCTTTTGCTCCAGTAGTTTAAATAGGAGCAAGGCCTTATCTTCATTTATGAATGTATTCGTTGTTTCTTCAAAATGGTGTTCTGGAGAGCACAAATATGGCCTAAGGGGGGGCAGAATTGAGCTGTATTATGTGAGGAAGGTGCCATGCAGATAATAAAATAGGTTGAATGGTGTTGATTTAATGCAGGGTAAAATTTTGTGCAGGTGAAAGCGCCCTTATTAGCTGCAGTCAGAAGGTAGCATGTTGAATTTTGAAGTGATAGAAAAGGACAAAGTCATGCCTCTTATTGACTATGTCTTGAAAATGCATAATGCAGCAAGTGTGGGGAAGAAGCAGTTGGTTTGCAAGGATTTGCATGGCCAGGTCTGGCATGCTATGTTATGCTGTGCCTCTGACAGTGAGACCAGGACTGGGACTTTAGACATCACAGTTTTAGCATGCAGTCTTTACAGTAGGCCCACGAACGCCCATGTTCTGTATAGAGGATTACTGCAGGTAATTCTGGACCCTGCTAAGTGAGGGTGGGGTCCTTATCGGAAGGCCTTCGACTGGAACAATCCTTAGCCTAAGACCATTTGGCAACTTTAGAAATCTGCTGAAGACCATTTGTTGAAGGTCCTATCATCGCACCACTACGGAAGCTCAGAGAAGTAATCATGGGAGGAGATTATTTGCATAGGACTGCCCCTTTCTCAATCCTGTGATTATGCTGCAGTTGCCATATAACATTATTAGAGGGCAGCAGCATCAACATAAATCCAAAGAGAGGCTTTAAATCTGCTTGCTGAACTAGCTCTTGTTCTTGTTGAATTTTGTAGAGCCTGTAGAATGGAGGAGTGGAATGACTGAGTGAATGAGTATCGAGGAATGATTGGACTGTATTTGGGGTGAAGGGGTTGCAGGATTTGGAAGGAAAACTGAATTAAAAGCAAAGTGATTAATGCAGATATGCTTGCTGAGAGACTGAGTGTGTCATCTGTCAGGCCTGGGAATTGAACCCTGCTTCTCTGGGTGAAAGGCAGGAACTTACCCACTGGACCAGACAGGCTTCCCTATCTCTAGCTGGTCAAATCTTCCCTATATCATGGTTATGATGTGTCCTTTGCAGTGGCAGCCATTGGCAATGACACCAAAGCCTGTCAGATGCTGATAGGGGATCTTGCACAACTGAAACCCATCAAGAGCCTGTAGCTCAGTGGCAAAGTCTAGTGCCTTTGGTGCAGGAACCTACCCCTGGACAGGGTTCAAATCCAGCCACCACCGTTGTAGTATGTTTAGATGGAAAAAATACAGTATTTGATTTTTTGCACGTAAAAAGAATATTTGTACTTAAAAAAAATACAGGAACAATTTAAGTCATTTTTTGATTGCATTAGTTGGGCACATTTACAAATCTTGCCACCCCCACCACCACCTGCCACCTCCCTCCTTTTGCTCAAGTATTTTAAATAGGAGCAAGGCCTTATCTTCATTTATGAATGTATTTGTTGTTTCTTCAAAATGGTGTTCTGGAGAGCACAAATATGGCCTAAGGGGGGGCAGAATTGAGCTGTATTATGTGAGGAAGGTGCCATTCAGATAATAAAATAGGTTGAATGGTGTTGATTTAATGCAGGGTAAAAAAATTTGCAGGTGAAAGCGCCCTTATTAGCTGCAGTCTGAAGGTAGCATGTTGAATTTTGAAGTGATAGAAAAGGACAAAGTCATGCCTCTTATTGACTATGTCTTGAAAATGCATAATGCAGTAAGTGTGGGGAAGAGGCACTTGGTTTGCAAGGATTTGCATGGCCAGGTCTGGCATGCTATGTTATGCTGTGCCTCTGACAGTGAGACCAGGACTGGGACTTTAGACATCACAGTTTTAGCATGCAGTCTTTACAGTAGGCCCACGTAGGCCCACGAACGCCCATGTTCTGTATAGAGGATTACTGCAGGTAATTCTGGACCCTGCTAAGTGAGGGTGGGGTCCTTATCGGAAGGCCTTCGCCTGGAACAATCCTTAGCCTAAGACCATTTGGCAACTTTAGAAATCTGCTGAAGACCATTTGTTGAAGGTCCTATCATCGCACCAGTACGGAAGCTCAGAGAAGTAATCATGGGAGGAGATTATTTGCATAGGACTGCCCCTTTCTCAATCCTGTGATTATGCTGCAGTTGCCATATAACATTACTAGAGGGCAGCAGCATCAACATAAATCCAAAGAGAGGCTGTAAATCTGCTTGCTGAACTAGCTCTTGTTCTTGTTGAATTTTGTAGAGCCTGTAGAATGGAGGAGTGGAATGACTATCGAGGAATGATTGGACTGTATTTGGGGTGAAGGGGTTGCAGGATTTGGAAGGAAAACTGAATTAAAAGCAAAGTGATTAATGCAGATATGCTTGCTGAGAGACTGAGTGTGTCATCTGTCAGGCCTGGGAATTGAACCCTGCTTGTCTGGGTGAAAGGCAGGAACTTACCCACTGGACCAGACAGGCTTCCCTATCTCTAGCTGGTCAAATCTTCCCTATATCATGGTTATGATGTGTCCTTTGCAGTGGCAGCCATTGGCAATGACACCAAAGCCTGTCAGATGCTGATAGGGGATCTTGCACAACTGAAACCATCAAGAGCCTGTAGCTCAGTGGCAAAGTCTAGTGCCTTTGGTGCAGGAACCTACCCCTGGACAGGGTTCGAATCCAGCCACCACCGTTAAAGTATATTTAGATGGAAAAAATACAGTGTTTGATTTTTTGCACGTAAAAAGAATATTTTTACTTAAAAAAAATACAGGAACAATTTAAGTCATTTTTTGATTGCATTAGTTGGGCACATTTACAAATCTTGCCACCCCCACCACCACCTGCCACCTCCCTCCTTTTGCTCAAGTAGTTTAAATAGGAGCAAGGCCTTATCTTCATTTATGAATGTATTCGTTGTTTCTTCAAAATGGTGTTCTGGAGAGCACAAATATGGCCTAAGGGGGGGCAGAATTGAGCTGTATTATGTGAGGAAGGTGCCATTCAGATAATAAAATAGGTTGAATGGTGTTGATTTAATGCAGGGTAAAATTTTGTGCAGGTGAAAGCGCCCTTATTAGCTGCAGTCAGAAGGTAGCATGTTGAATTTTGAAGTGATAGAAAAGGACAAAGTCATGCCTCTTATTGACTATGTCTTGAAAATGCATAATGCAGCAAGTGTGGGGAAGAAGCAGTTGGTTTGCAAGGATTTGCATGGCCAGGTCTGGCATGCTATGTTATGCTGTGCCTCTGACAGTGAGACCAGGACTGGGACTTTAGACATCACAGTTTTAGCATGCAGTCTTTACAGTAGGCCCACGAACGCCCATGTTCTGTATAGAGGATTACTGCAGGTAATTCTGGACCCTGCTAAGTGAGGGTGGGGTCCTTATCGGAAGGCCTTCGACTGGAACTATCCTTAGCCTAAGACAATTTGGCAACTTTAGAAATCTGCTGAAGACCATTTGTTGAAGGTCCTATCATCGCACCACTACGGAAGCTCAGAGAAGTAATCATGGGAGGAGATTATTTGCATAGGACTGCCCCTTTCTCAATCCTGTGATTGTGCTGCAGTTGCCATATAACATTACTAGAGGGCAGCAGCATCAACATAAATCCAAAGAGAGGCTTTAAATCTGCTTGCTGAACTAGCTCTTGTTCTTGTTGAATTTTGTAGAGCCTGTAGAATGGAGGAGTGGAATGACTGAGTGAATGAGTATCGAGGAATGATTGGACTGTATTTGGGGTGAAGGGGTTGCAGGATTTGGAAGGAAAACTGAATTAAAAGCAAAGTGATTAATGCAGATATGCTTGCTGAGAGACTGAGTGTGTCATCTGTCAGGCCTGGGAATTGAACCCTGCTTGTCTGGGTAAAAGGCAGGAACTTACCCACTGGACCAGACAGGCTTCCCTATCTCTAGCTGGTCACATCTTCCCTATATCATGGTTATGATGTGTCCTTTGCAGTGGCAGCCATTGGCAATGACACCAAAGCCTGTCAGATGCTGATAGGGGATCTTGCACAACTGAATCCCATCAAGAGCCTGTAGCTCAGTGGCAAAGTCTAGCTCCTTTGGTGCAGGAACCTACCCCTGGACAGGGTTCAAATCCAGCCACCACTGTTATAGTATGTTTAGATGGAAAAAATACTGTATTTGATTTTTTGCACGTAAAAAGAATATTTTTACTTTAAAAAAAATACAGGAACAATTTAAGTCATTTTTTGATTGCATTAGTTGGGCACATTTACAAATCTTGCCACCCCCACCACCACCTGCCACCTCCCTCCTTTTGCTCCAGTAGTTTAAATAGGAGCAAGGCCTTATCTTCATTTATGAATGTATTCGTTGTTTCTTCAAAATGGTGTTCTGGAGAGCACAAATATGGCCTAAGGGGGGTAGAATTGAGCTGTATTATGTGAGGAAGGTGCCATGCAGATAATAAAATAGGTTGAATGGTGTTGATTTAATGCAGGGTAAAATTTTGTGCAGGTGAAACCGCCCTTATTAGCTGCAGTCAGAAGGTAGCATGTTGAATTTTGAAGTGATAGAAAAGGACAAAGTCATGCCTCTTATTGACTATGTCTTGAAAATGCATAATGCAGCAAGTGTGGGGAAGAGGCAGTTGGTTTGCAAGGATGTGCATGGCCAGGTCTGGCATGCTATGTTATGCTGTGCCTCTGACAGTGAGACCAGGACTGGGACTTTAGACATCACAGTTTTAGCATGCAGTCTTTACAGTAGGCCCACGTAGGCCCACAAACGCCCACGAACGCCCATGTTCTGTATAGAGGATTACTGCAGGTAATTCTGGACCCTGCTAAGTGAGGGTGGGGTCCTTATCGGAAGGCCTTCGACTGGAACAATCCTTAGCCTAAGACAATTTGGCAACTTTAGAAATCTGCTGAAGACCATTTGTTGAAGGTCCTATCATCGCACCACTACGGAAGCTCAGAGAAGTAATCATGGGAGGAGATTATTTGCATAGGACTGCCCCTTTCTCAATCCTGTGATTATGCTGCAGTTGCCATATAACATTACTAGAGGGCAGCAGCATCAACATAAATCCAAAGAGAGGCTTTAAATCTGCTTGCTGAACTAGCTCTTGTTCTTGTTGAATTTTGTAGAGCCTGTAGAATGGAGGAGTGGAATGACTGAGTGAATGAGTATCGAGGAATGATTGGACTGTATTTGGGGTGAAGGGGTTGCAGGATTTGGAAGGAAAACTGAATTAAAAGCAAAGTGATTAATGCAGATATGCTTGCTGAGAGACTGAGTGTGTCATCTGTCAGGCCTGGGAATTGAACCCTGCTTGTCTGGGTGAAAGGCAGGAACTTACCCACTGGACCAGACAGGCTTCCCTATCTCTAGCTGGTCAAATCTTCCCTATATCATGGTTATGATGTGTCCTTTGCAGTGGCAGCCATTGGCAATGACACCAAAGCCTGTCAGATGCTGATAGGGGATCTTGCACAACTGAAACCCATCAAGAGCCTGTAGCTCAGTGGCAAAGTCTAGTGCCTTTGGTGCAGGAACCTACCCCTGGACAGGGTTCAAATCCAGCCACCACCGTTGTAGTATGTTTAGATGGAAAAAATACAGTATTTGATTTTTTGCACGTAAAAAGAATATTTGTACTTAAAAAAAATACAGGAACAATTTAAGTCATTTTTTGATTGCATTAGTTGGGCACATTTACAAATCTTGCCACCCCCACCACCACCTGCCACCTCCCTCCTTTTGCTCCAGTAGTTTAAATAGGAGCAAGGCCTTATCTTCATTTATGAATGTATTCGTTGTTTCTTCAAAATGGTGTTCTGGAGAGCACAAATATGGCCTAAGGGGGGGCAGAATTGAGCTGTATTATGTGAGGAAGGTGCCATGCAGATAATAAAATAGGTTGAATGGTGTTGATTTAATGCAGGGTAAAATTTTGTGCAGGTGAAAGCGCCCTTATTAGCTGCAGTCAGAAGGTAGCATGTTGAATTTTGAAGTGATAGAAAAGGACAAAGTCATGCCTCTTATTGACTATGTCTTGAAAATGCATAATGCAGCAAGTGTGGGGAAGAAGCAGTTGGTTTGCAAGGATTTGCATGGCCAGGTCTGGCATGCTATGTTATGCTGTGCCTCTGACAGTGAGACCAGGACTGGGACTTTAGACATCACAGTTTTAGCATGCAGTCTTTACAGTAGGCCCACGAACGCCCATGTTCTGTATAGAGGATTACTGCAGGTAATTCTGGACCCTGCTAAGTGAGGGTGGGGTCCTTATCGGAAGGCCTTCGACTGGAACAATCCTTAGCCTAAGACCATTTGGCAACTTTAGAAATCTGCTGAAGACCATTTGTTGAAGGTCCTATCATCGCACCACTACGGAAGCTCAGAGAAGTAATCATGGGAGGAGATTATTTGCATAGGACTGCCCCTTTCTCAATCCTGTGATTATGCTGCAGTTGCCATATAACATTATTAGAGGGCAGCAGCATCAACATAAATCCAAAGAGAGGCTTTAAATCTGCTTGCTGAACTAGCTCTTGTTCTTGTTGAATTTTGTAGAGCCTGTAGAATGGAGGAGTGGAATGACTGAGTGAATGAGTATCGAGGAATGATTGGACTGTATTTGGGGTGAAGGGGTTGCAGGATTTGGAAGGAAAACTGAATTAAAAGCAAAGTGATTAATGCAGATATGCTTGCTGAGAGACTGAGTGTGTCATCTGTCAGGCCTGGGAATTGAACCCTGCTTCTCTGGGTGAAAGGCAGGAACTTACCCACTGGACCAGACAGGCTTCCCTATCTCTAGCTGGTCAAATCTTCCCTATATCATGGTTATGATGTGTCCTTTGCAGTGGCAGCCATTGGCAATGACACCAAAGCCTGTCAGATGCTGATAGGGGATCTTGCACAACTGAAACCCATCAAGAGCCTGTAGCTCAGTGGCAAAGTCTAGTGCCTTTGGTGCAGGAACCTACCCCTGGACAGGGTTCAAATCCAGCCACCACCGTTGTAGTATGTTTAGATGGAAAAAATACAGTATTTGATTTTTTGCACGTAAAAAGAATATTTGTACTTAAAAAAAATACAGGAACAATTTAAGTCATTTTTTGATTGCATTAGTTGGGCACATTTACAAATCTTGCCACCCCCACCACCACCTGCCACCTCCCTCCTTTTGCTCAAGTATTTTAAATAGGAGCAAGGCCTTATCTTCATTTATGAATGTATTTGTTGTTTCTTCAAAATGGTGTTCTGGAGAGCACAAATATGGCCTAAGGGGGGGCAGAATTGAGCTGTATTATGTGAGGAAGGTGCCATTCAGATAATAAAATAGGTTGAATGGTGTTGATTTAATGCAGGGTAAAAAAATTTGCAGGTGAAAGCGCCCTTATTAGCTGCAGTCTGAAGGTAGCATGTTGAATTTTGAAGTGATAGAAAAGGACAAAGTCATGCCTCTTATTGACTATGTCTTGAAAATGCATAATGCAGTAAGTGTGGGGAAGAGGCACTTGGTTTGCAAGGATTTGCATGGCCAGGTCTGGCATGCTATGTTATGCTGTGCCTCTGACAGTGAGACCAGGACTGGGACTTTAGACATCACAGTTTTAGCATGCAGTCTTTACAGTAGGCCCACGTAGGCCCACGAACGCCCATGTTCTGTATAGAGGATTACTGCAGGTAATTCTGGACCCTGCTAAGTGAGGGTGGGGTCCTTATCGGAAGGCCTTCGCCTGGAACAATCCTTAGCCTAAGACCATTTGGCAACTTTAGAAATCTGCTGAAGACCATTTGTTGAAGGTCCTATCATCGCACCAGTACGGAAGCTCAGAGAAGTAATCATGGGAGGAGATTATTTGCATAGGACTGCCCCTTTCTCAATCCTGTGATTATGCTGCAGTTGCCATATAACATTACTAGAGGGCAGCAGCATCAACATAAATCCAAAGAGAGGCTGTAAATCTGCTTGCTGAACTAGCTCTTGTTCTTGTTGAATTTTGTAGAGCCTGTAGAATGGAGGAGTGGAATGACTATCGAGGAATGATTGGACTGTATTTGGGGTGAAGGGGTTGCAGGATTTGGAAGGAAAACTGAATTAAAAGCAAAGTGATTAATGCAGATATGCTTGCTGAGAGACTGAGTGTGTCATCTGTCAGGCCTGGGAATTGAACCCTGCTTGTCTGGGTGAAAGGCAGGAACTTACCCACTGGACCAGACAGGCTTCCCTATCTCTAGCTGGTCAAATCTTCCCTATATCATGGTTATGATGTGTCCTTTGCAGTGGCAGCCATTGGCAATGACACCAAAGCCTGTCAGATGCTGATAGGGGATCTTGCACAACTGAAACCATCAAGAGCCTGTAGCTCAGTGGCAAAGTCTAGTGCCTTTGGTGCAGGAACCTACCCCTGGACAGGGTTCGAATCCAGCCACCACCGTTAAAGTATATTTAGATGGAAAAAATACAGTGTTTGATTTTTTGCACGTAAAAAGAATATTTTTACTTAAAAAAAATACAGGAACAATTTAAGTCATTTTTTGATTGCATTAGTTGGGCACATTTACAAATCTTGCCACCCCCACCACCACCTGCCACCTCCCTCCTTTTGCTCAAGTAGTTTAAATAGGAGCAAGGCCTTATCTTCATTTATGAATGTATTTGTTGTTTCTTCAAAATGGTGTTCTGGAGAGCACAAATATGGCCTAAGGGGGGGCAGAATTGAGCTGTATTATGTGAGGAAGGTGCCATTCAGATAATAAAATAGGTTGAATGGTGTTGATTTAATGCAGGGTAAAATTTTGTGCAGGTGAAAGCGCCCTTATTAGCTGCAGTCAGAAGGTAGCATGTTGAATTTTGAAGTGATAGAAAAGGACAAAGTCATGCCTCTTATTGACTATGTCTTGAAAATGCATAATGCAGCAAGTGTGGGGAAGAAGCAGTTGGTTTGCAAGGATTTGCATGGCCAGGTCTGGCATGCTATGTTATGCTGTGCCTCTGACAGTGAGACCAGGACTGGGACTTTAGACATCACAGTTTTAGCATGCAGTCTTTACAGTAGGCCCACGAACGCCCATGTTCTGTATAGAGGATTACTGCAGGTAATTCTGGACCCTGCTAAGTGAGGGTGGGGTCCTTATCGGAAGGCCTTCGACTGGAACTATCCTTAGCCTAAGACAATTTGGCAACTTTAGAAATCTGCTGAAGACCATTTGTTGAAGGTCCTATCATCGCACCACTACGGAAGCTCAGAGAAGTAATCATGGGAGGAGATTATTTGCATAGGACTGCCCCTTTCTCAATCCTGTGATTGTGCTGCAGTTGCCATATAACATTACTAGAGGGCAGCAGCATCAACATAAATCCAAAGAGAGGCTTTAAATCTGCTTGCTGAACTAGCTCTTGTTCTTGTTGAATTTTGTAGAGCCTGTAGAATGGAGGAGTGGAATGACTGAGTGAATGAGTATCGAGGAATGATTGGACTGTATTTGGGGTGAAGGGGTTGCAGGATTTGGAAGGAAAACTGAATTAAAAGCAAAGTGATTAATGCAGATATGCTTGCTGAGAGACTGAGTGTGTCATCTGTCAGGCCTGGGAATTGAACCCTGCTTGTCTGGGTAAAAGGCAGGAACTTACCCACTGGACCAGACAGGCTTCCCTATCTCTAGCTGGTCACATCTTCCCTATATCATGGTTATGATGTGTCCTTTGCAGTGGCAGCCATTGGCAATGACACCAAAGCCTGTCAGATGCTGATAGGGGATCTTGCACAACTGAATCCCATCAAGAGCCTGTAGCTCAGTGGCAAAGTCTAGCTCCTTTGGTGCAGGAACCTACCCCTGGACAGGGTTCAAATCCAGCCACCACTGTTATAGTATGTTTAGATGGAAAAAATACTGTATTTGATTTTTTGCACGTAAAAAGAATATTTTTACTTTAAAAAAAATACAGGAACAATTTAAGTCATTTTTTGATTGCATTAGTTGGGCACATTTACAAATCTTGCCACCCCCACCACCACCTGCCACCTCCCTCCTTTTGCTCCAGTAGTTTAAATAGGAGCAAGGCCTTATCTTCATTTATGAATGTATTCGTTGTTTCTTCAAAATGGTGTTCTGGAGAGCACAAATATGGCCTAAGGTGGTAGAATTGAGCTGTATTATGTGAGGAAGGTGCCATGCAGATAATAAAATAGGTTGAATGGTGTTGATTTAATGCAGGGTAAAATTTTGTGCAGGTGAAACCGCCCTTATTAGCTGCAGTCAGAAGGTAGCATGTTGAATTTTGAAGTGATAGAAAAGGACAAAGTCATGCCTCTTATTGACTATGTCTTGAAAATGCATAATGCAGCAAGTGTGGGGAAGAGGCAGTTGGTTTGCAAGGATGTGCATGGCCAGGTCTGGCATGCTATGTTATGCTGTGCCTCTGACAGTGAGACCAGGACTGGGACTTTAGACATCACAGTTTTAGCATGCAGTCTTTACAGTAGGCCCACGTAGGCCCACAAACGCCCACGAACGCCCATGTTCTGTATAGAGGATTACTGCAGGTAATTCTGGACCCTGCTAAGTGAGGGTGGGGTCCTTATCGGAAGGCCTTCGACTGGAACAATCCTTAGCCTAAGACAATTTGGCAACTTTAGAAATCTGCTGAAGACCATTTGTTGAAGGTCCTATCATCGCACCACTACGGAAGCTCAGAGACGTAATCATGGGAGGAGATTATTTGCATAGGACTGCCCCTTTCTCAATCCTGTGATTATGCTGCAGTTGCCATATAACATTACTAGAGGGCAGCAGCATCAACATAAATCCAAAGAGAGGCTTTAAATCTGCTTGCTGAACTAGCTCTTGTTCTTGTTGAATTTTGTAGAGCCTGTAGAATGGAGGAGTGGAATGACTGAGTGAATGAGTATCGAGGAATGATTGGACTGTATTTGGGGTGAAGGGGTTGCAGGATTTGGAAGGAAAACTGAATTAAAAGCAAAGTGATTAATGCAGATATGCTTGCTGAGAGACTGAGTGTGTCATCTGTCAGGCCTGGGAATTGAACCCTGCTTGTCTGGGTGAAAGGCAGGAACTTACCCACTGGACCAGACAGGCTTCCCTATCTCTAGCTGGTCAAATCTTCCCTATATCATGGTTATGATGTGTCCTTTGCAGTGGCAGCCATTGGCAATGACACCAAAGCCTGTCAGATGCTGATAGGGGATCTTGCACAACTGAAACCCATCAAGAGCCTGTAGCTCAGTGGCAAAGTCTAGTGCCTTTGGTGCAGGAACCTACCCCTGGACAGGGTTCAAATCCAGCCACCACCGTTGTAGTATGTTTAGATGGAAAAAATACAGTATTTGATTTTTTGCACGTAAAAAGAATATTTGTACTTAAAAAAAATACAGGAACAATTTAAGTCATTTTTTGATTGCATTAGTTGGGCACATTTACAAATCTTGCCACCCCCACCACCACCTGCCACCTCCCTCCTTTTGCTCCAGTAGTTTAAATAGGAGCAAGGCCTTATCTTCATTTATGAATGTATTCGTTGTTTCTTCAAAATGGTGTTCTGGAGAGCACAAATATGGCCTAAGGGGGGGCAGAATTGAGCTGTATTATGTGAGGAAGGTGCCATGCAGATAATAAAATAGGTTGAATGGTGTTGATTTAATGCAGGGTAAAATTTTGTGCAGGTGAAAGCGCCCTTATTAGCTGCAGTCAGAAGGTAGCATGTTGAATTTTGAAGTGATAGAAAAGGACAAAGTCATGCCTCTTATTGACTATGTCTTGAAAATGCATAATGCAGCAAGTGTGGGGAAGAAGCAGTTGGTTTGCAAGGATTTGCATGGCCAGGTCTGGCATGCTATGTTATGCTGTGCCTCTGACAGTGAGACCAGGACTGGGACTTTAGACATCACAGTTTTAGCATGCAGTCTTTACAGTAGGCCCACGAACGCCCATGTTCTGTATAGAGGATTACTGCAGGTAATTCTGGACCCTGCTAAGTGAGGGTGGGGTCCTTATCGGAAGGCCTTCGACTGGAACAATCCTTAGCCTAAGACCATTTGGCAACTTTAGAAATCTGCTGAAGACCATTTGTTGAAGGTCCTATCATCGCACCACTACGGAAGCTCAGAGAAGTAATCATGGGAGGAGATTATTTGCATAGGACTGCCCCTTTCTCAATCCTGTGATTATGCTGCAGTTGCCATATAACATTATTAGAGGGCAGCAGCATCAACATAAATCCAAAGAGAGGCTTTAAATCTGCTTGCTGAACTAGCTCTTGTTCTTGTTGAATTTTGTAGAGCCTGTAGAATGGAGGAGTGGAATGACTGAGTGAATGAGTATCGAGGAATGATTGGACTGTATTTGGGGTGAAGGGGTTGCAGGATTTGGAAGGAAAACTGAATTAAAAGCAAAGTGATTAATGCAGATATGCTTGCTGAGAGACTGAGTGTGTCATCTGTCAGGCCTGGGAATTGAACCCTGCTTGTCTGGGTGAAAGGCAGGAACTTACCCACTGGACCAGACAGGCTTCCCTATCTCTAGCTGGTCAAATCTTCCCTATATCATGGTTATGATGTGTCCTTTGCAGTGGCAGCCATTGGCAATGACACCAAAGCCTGTCAGATGCTGATAGGGGATCTTGCACAACTGAAACCCATCAAGAGCCTGTAGCTCAGTGGCAAAGTCTAGTGCCTTTGGTGCAGGAACCTACCCCTGGACAGGGTTCAAATCCAGCCACCACCGTTGTAGTATGTTTAGATGGAAAAAATACAGTATTTGATTTTTTGCACGTAAAAAGAATATTTGTACTTAAAAAAAATACAGGAACAATTTAAGTCATTTTTTGATTGCATTAGTTGGGCACATTTACAAATCTTGCCACCCCCACCACCACCTGCCACCTCCCTCCTTTTGCTCAAGTATTTTAAATAGGAGCAAGGCCTTATCTTCATTTATGAATGTATTTGTTGTTTCTTCAAAATGGTGTTCTGGAGAGCACAAATATGGCCTAAGGGGGGGCAGAATTGAGCTGTATTATGTGAGGAAGGTGCCATTCAGATAATAAAATAGGTTGAATGGTGTTGATTTAATGCAGGGTAAAAAAATTTGCAGGTGAAAGCGCCCTTATTAGCTGCAGTCTGAAGGTAGCATGTTGAATTTTGAAGTGATAGAAAAGGACAAAGTCATGCCTCTTATTGACTATGTCTTGAAAATGCATAATGCAGCAAGTGTGGGGAAGAGGCAGTTGGTTTGCAAGGATTTGCATGGCCAGGTCTGGCATGCTATGTTATGCTGTGCCTCTGACAGTGAGACCAGGACTGGGACTTTAGACATCACAGTTTTAGCATGCAGTCTTTACAGTAGGCCCACGTAGGCCCACGAACGCCCATGTTCTGTATAGAGGATTACTGCAGGTAATTCTGGACCCTGCTAAGTGAGGGTGGGGTCCTTATCGGAAGGCCTTCGCCTGGAACAATCCTTAGCCTAAGACCATTTGGCAACTTTAGAAATCTGCTGAAGACCATTTGTTGAAGGTCCTATCATCGCACCAGTACGGAAGCTCAGAGAAGTAATCATGGGAGGAGATTATTTGCATAGGACTGCCCCTTTCTCAATCCTGTGATTATGCTGCAGTTGCCATATAACATTACTAGAGGGCAGCAGCATCAACATAAATCCAAAGAGAGGCTGTAAATCTGCTTGCTGAACTAGCTCTTGTTCTTGTTGAATTTTGTAGAGCCTGTAGAATGGAGGAGTGGAATGACTATCGAGGAATGATTGGACTGTATTTGGGGTGAAGGGGTTGCAGGATTTGGAAGGAAAACTGAATTAAAAGCAAAGTGATTAATGCAGATATGCTTGCTGAGAGACTGAGTGTGTCATCTGTCAGGCCTGGGAATTGAACCCTGCTTGTCTGGGTGAAAGGCAGGAACTTACCCACTGGACCAGACAGGCTTCCCTATCTCTAGCTGGTCAAATCTTCCCTATATCATGGTTATGATGTGTCCTTTGCAGTGGCAGCCATTGGCAATGACACCAAAGCCTGTCAGATGCTGATAGGGGATCTTGCACAACTGAATCCCATCAAGAGCCTGTAGCTCAGTGGCAAAGTCTAGCTCCTTTGGTGCAGGAACCTACCCCTGGACAGGGTTCAAATCCAGCCACCACTGTTATAGTATGTTTAGATGGAAAAAATACTGTATTTGATTTTTTGCACGTAAAAAGAATATTTTTACTTTAAAAAAAATACAGGAACAATTTAAGTCATTTTTTGATTGCATTAGTTGGGCACATTTACAAATCTTGCCACCCCCACCACCACCTGCCACCTCCCTCCTTTTGCTCCAGTAGTTTAAATAGGAGCAAGGCCTTATCTTCATTTATGAATGTATTCGTTGTTTCTTCAAAATGGTGTTCTGGAGAGCACAAATATGGCCTAAGGGGGGTAGAATTGAGCTGTATTATGTGAGGAAGGTGCCATGCAGATAATAAAATAGGTTGAATGGTGTTGATTTAATGCAGGGTAAAATTTTGTGCAGGTGAAACCGCCCTTATTAGCTGCAGTCAGAAGGTAGCATGTTGAATTTTGAAGTGATAGAAAAGGACAAAGTCATGCCTCTTATTGACTATGTCTTGAAAATGCATAATGCAGCAAGTGTGGGGAAGAGGCAGTTGGTTTGCAAGGATGTGCATGGCCAGGTCTGGCATGCTATGTTATGCTGTGCCTCTGACAGTGAGACCAGGACTGGGACTTTAGACATCACAGTTTTAGCATGCAGTCTTTACAGTAGGCCCACGTAGGCCCACAAACGCCCACGAACGCCCATGTTCTGTATAGAGGATTACTGCAGGTAATTCTGGACCCTGCTAAGTGAGGGTGGGGTCCTTATCGGAAGGCCTTCGACTGGAACAATCCTTAGCCTAAGACAATTTGGCAACTTTAGAAATCTGCTGAAGACCATTTGTTGAAGGTCCTATCATCGCACCACTACGGAAGCTCAGAGAAGTAATCATGGGAGGAGATTATTTGCATAGGACTGCCCCTTTCTCAATCCTGTGATTATGCTGCAGTTGCCATATAACATTACTAGAGGGCAGCAGCATCAACATAAATCCAAAGAGAGGCTTTAAATCTGCTTGCTGAACTAGCTCTTGTTCTTGTTGAATTTTGTAGAGCCTGTAGAATGGAGGAGTGGAATGACTGAGTGAATGAGTATCGAGGAATGATTGGACTGTATTTGGGGTGAAGGGGTTGCAGGATTTGGAAGGAAAACTGAATTAAAAGCAAAGTGATTAATGCAGATATGCTTGCTGAGAGACTGAGTGTGTCATCTGTCAGGCCTGGGAATTGAACCCTGCTTGTCTGGGTGAAAGGCAGGAACTTACCCACTGGACCAGACAGGCTTCCCTATCTCTAGCTGGTCAAATCTTCCCTATATCATGGTTATGATGTGTCCTTTGCAGTGGCAGCCATTGGCAATGACACCAAAGCCTGTCAGATGCTGATAGGGGATCTTGCACAACTGAAACCCATCAAGAGCCTGTAGCTCAGTGGCAAAGTCTAGTGCCTTTGGTGCAGGAACCTACCCCTGGACAGGGTTCAAATCCAGCCACCACCGTTGTAGTATGTTTAGATGGAAAAAATACAGTATTTGATTTTTTGCACGTAAAAAGAATATTTGTACTTAAAAAAAATACAGGAACAATTTAAGTCATTTTTTGATTGCATTAGTTGGGCACATTTACAAATCTTGCCACCCCCACCACCACCTGCCACCTCCCTCCTTTTGCTCCAGTAGTTTAAATAGGAGCAAGGCCTTATCTTCATTTATGAATGTATTCGTTGTTTCTTCAAAATGGTGTTCTGGAGAGCACAAATATGGCCTAAGGGGGGGCAGAATTGAGCTGTATTATGTGAGGAAGGTGCCATGCAGATAATAAAATAGGTTGAATGGTGTTGATTTAATGCAGGGTAAAATTTTGTGCAGGTGAAAGCGCCCTTATTAGCTGCAGTCAGAAGGTAGCATGTTGAATTTTGAAGTGATAGAAAAGGACAAAGTCATGCCTCTTATTGACTATGTCTTGAAAATGCATAATGCAGCAAGTGTGGGGAAGAAGCAGTTGGTTTGCAAGGATTTGCATGGCCAGGTCTGGCATGCTATGTTATGCTGTGCCTCTGACAGTGAGACCAGGACTGGGACTTTAGACATCACAGTTTTAGCATGCAGTCTTTACAGTAGGCCCACGAACGCCCATGTTCTGTATAGAGGATTACTGCAGGTAATTCTGGACCCTGCTAAGTGAGGGTGGGGTCCTTATCGGAAGGCCTTCGACTGGAACAATCCTTAGCCTAAGACCATTTGGCAACTTTAGAAATCTGCTGAAGACCATTTGTTGAAGGTCCTATCATCGCACCACTACGGAAGCTCAGAGAAGTAATCATGGGAGGAGATTATTTGCATAGGACTGCCCCTTTCTCAATCCTGTGATTATGCTGCAGTTGCCATATAACATTATTAGAGGGCAGCAACATCAACATAAATCCAAAGAGAGGCTTTAAATCTGCTTGCTGAACTAGCTCTTGTTCTTGTTGAATTTTGTAGAGCCTGTAGAATGGAGGAGTGGAATGACTGAGTGAATGAGTATCGAGGAATGATTGGACTGTATTTGGGGTGAAGGGGTTGCAGGATTTGGAAGGAAAACTGAATTAAAAGCAAAGTGATTAATGCAGATATGCTTGCTGAGAGACTGAGTGTGTCATCTGTCAGGCCTGGGAATTGAACCCTGCTTGTCTGGGTGAAAGGCAGGAACTTACCCACTGGACCAGACAGGCTTCCCTATCTCTAGCTGGTCAAATCTTCCCTATATCATGGTTATGATGTGTCCTTTGCAGTGGCAGCCATTGGCAATGACACCAAAGCCTGTCAGATGCTGATAGGGGATCTTGCACAACTGAAACCCATCAAGAGCCTGTAGCTCAGTGGCAAAGTCTAGTGCCTTTGGTGCAGGAACCTACCCCTGGACAGGGTTCAAATCCAGCCACCACCGTTGTAGTATGTTTAGATGGAAAAAATACAGTATTTGATTTTTTGCACGTAAAAAGAATATTTTTACTTAAAAAAAATACAGGAACAATTTAAGTCATTTTTTGATTGCATTAGTTGGGCACATTTACAAATCTTGCCACCCCCACCACCACCTGCCACCTCCCTCCTTTTGCTCAAGTAGTTTAAATAGGAGCAAGGCCTTATCTTCATTTATGAATGTATTCGTTGTTTCTTCAAAATGGTGTTCTGGAGAGCACAAATATGGCCTAAGGGGGGGCAGAATTGAGCTGTATTATGTGAGGAAGGTGCCATTCAGATAATAAAATAGGTTGAATGGTGTTGATTTAATGCATGGTAAAATTTTGTGCAGGTGAAAGCGCCCTTATTAGCTGCAGTCAGAAGGTAGCATGTTGAATTTTGAAGTGATAGAAAAGGACAAAGTCATGCCTCTTATTGACTATGTCTTGAAAATGCATAATGCAGCAAGTGTGGGGAAGAGGCAGTTGGTTTGCAAGGATTTGCATGGCCAGGTCTGGCATGCTATGTTATGCTGTGCCTCTGACAGTGAGACCAGGACTGGGACTTTAAACATCATAGTTTTAGCATGCAGTCTTTACAGTAGGCCCACAAACGCCCACGAACGCCCATGTTCTGTATAGAGGATTACTGCAGGTAATTCTGGACCCTGCTAAGTGAGGGTGGGGTCCTTATCGGAAGGCCTTCGACTGGAACAATCCTTAGCCTAAGACAATTTGGCAACTTTAGAAATCTGCTGAAGACCATTTGTTGAAGGTCCTATCATCGCACCACTACGGAAGCTCAGAGAAGTAATCATGGGAGGAGATTATTTGCATAGGACTGCCCCTTTCTCAATCCTGTGATTATGCTGCAGTTGCCATATAACATTACTAGAGGGCAGCAGCATCAACATAAATCCAAAGAGAGGCTTTAAATCTGCTTGCTGAACTAGCTCTTGTTCTTGTTGAATTTTGTAGAGCCTGTAGAATGGAGGAGTGGAATGACTGAGTGAATGAGTATCGAGGAATGATTGGACTGTATTTGGGGTGAAGGGGTTGCAGGATTTGGAAGGAAAACTGAATTAAAAGCAAAGTGATTAATGCAGATATGCTTGCTGAGAGACTGAGTGTGTCATCTGTCAGGCCTGGGAATTGAACCCTGCTTGTCTGGGTGAAAGGCAGGAACTTACCCACTGGACCAGACAGGCTTCCCTATCTCTAGCTGGTCAAATCTTCCCTATATCATGGTTATGATGTGTCCTTTGCAGTGGCAGCCATTGGCAATGACACCAAAGCCTGTCAGATGCTGATAGGGGATCTTGCACAACTGAAACCCATCAAGAGCCTGTAGCTCAGTGGCAAAGTCTAGTGCCTTTGGTGCAGGAACCTACCCCTGGACAGGGTTCAAATCCAGCCACCACCGTTGTAGTATGTTTAGATGGAAAAAATACAGTATTTGATTTTTTGCACGTAAAAAGAATATTTGTACTTAAAAAAAATACAGGAACAATTTAAGTCATTTTTTGATTGCATTAGTTGGGCACATTTACAAATCTTGCCACCCCCACCACCACCTGCCACCTCCCTCCTTTTGCTCCAGTAGTTTAAATAGGAGCAAGGCCTTATCTTCATTTATGAATGTATTCGTTGTTTCTTCAAAATGGTGTTCTGGAGAGCACAAATATGGCCTAAGGGGGGGCAGAATTGAGCTGTATTATGTGAGGAAGGTGCCATGCAGATAATAAAATAGGTTGAATGGTGTTGATTTAATGCAGGGTAAAATTTTGTGCAGGTGAAAGCGCCCTTATTAGCTGCAGTCAGAAGGTAGCATGTTGAATTTTGAAGTGATAGAAAAGGACAAAGTCATGCCTCTTATTGACTATGTCTTGAAAATGCATAATGCAGCAAGTGTGGGGAAGAAGCAGTTGGTTTGCAAGGATTTGCATGGCCAGGTCTGGCATGCTATGTTATGCTGTGCCTCTGACAGTGAGACCAGGACTGGGACTTTAGACATCACAGTTTTAGCATGCAGTCTTTACAGTAGGCCCACGAACGCCCATGTTCTGTATAGAGGATTACTGCAGGTAATTCTGGACCCTGCTAAGTGAGGGTGGGGTCCTTATCGGAAGGCCTTCGACTGGAACAATCCTTAGCCTAAGACCATTTGGCAACTTTAGAAATCTGCTGAAGACCATTTGTTGAAGGTCCTATCATCGCACCACTACGGAAGCTCAGAGAAGTAATCATGGGAGGAGATTATTTGCATAGGACTGCCCCTTTCTCAATCCTGTGATTATGCTGCAGTTGCCATATAACATTATTAGAGGGCAGCAACATCAACATAAATCCAAAGAGAGGCTTTAAATCTGCTTGCTGAACTAGCTCTTGTTCTTGTTGAATTTTGTAGAGCCTGTAGAATGGAGGAGTGGAATGACTGAGTGAATGAGTATCGAGGAATGATTGGACTGTATTTGGGGTGAAGGGGTTGCAGGATTTGGAAGGAAAACTGAATTAAAAGCAAAGTGATTAATGCAGATATGCTTGCTGAGAGACTGAGTGTGTCATCTGTCAGGCCTGGGAATTGAACCCTGCTTGTCTGGGTGAAAGGCAGGAACTTACCCACTGGACCAGACAGGCTTCCCTATCTCTAGCTGGTCAAATCTTCCCTATATCATGGTTATGATGTGTCCTTTGCAGTGGCAGCCATTGGCAATGACACCAAAGCCTGTCAGATGCTGATAGGGGATCTTGCACAACTGAAACCCATCAAGAGCCTGTAGCTCAGTGGCAAAGTCTAGTGCCTTTGGTGCAGGAACCTACCCCTGGACAGGGTTCAAATCCAGCCACCACCGTTGTAGTATGTTTAGATGGAAAAAATACAGTATTTGATTTTTTGCACGTAAAAAGAATATTTGTACTTAAAAAAAATACAGGAACAATTTAAGTCATTTTTTGATTGCATTAGTTGGGCACATTTACAAATCTTGCCACCCCCACCACCACCTGCCACCTCCCTCCTTTTGCTCAAGTATTTTAAATAGGAGCAAGGCCTTATCTTCATTTATGAATGTATTTGTTGTTTCTTCAAAATGGTGTTCTGGAGAGCACAAATATGGCCTAAGGGGGGGCAGAATTGAGCTGTATTATGTGAGGAAGGTGCCATTCAGATAATAAAATAGGTTGAATGGTGTTGATTTAATGCAGGGTAAAAAAATTTGCAGGTGAAAGCGCCCTTATTAGCTGCAGTCTGAAGGTAGCATGTTGAATTTTGAAGTGATAGAAAAGGACAAAGTCATGCCTCTTATTGACTATGTCTTGAAAATGCATAATGCAGCAAGTGTGGGGAAGAGGCAGTTGGTTTGCAAGGATTTGCATGGCCAGGTCTGGCATGCTATGTTATGCTGTGCCTCTGACAGTGAGACCAGGACTGGGACTTTAGACATCACAGTTTTAGCATGCAGTCTTTACAGTAGGCCCACGTAGGCCCACGAACGCCCATGTTCTGTATAGAGGATTACTGCAGGTAATTCTGGACCCTGCTAAGTGAGGGTGGGGTCCTTATCGGAAGGCCTTCGCCTGGAACAATCCTTAGCCTAAGACCATTTGGCAACTTTAGAAATCTGCTGAAGACCATTTGTTGAAGGTCCTATCATCGCACCAGTACGGAAGCTCAGAGAAGTAATCATGGGAGGAGATTATTTGCATAGGACTGCCCCTTTCTCAATCCTGTGATTATGCTGCAGTTGCCATATAACATTACTAGAGGGCAGCAGCATCAACATAAATCCAAAGAGAGGCTGTAAATCTGCTTGCTGAACTAGCTCTTGTTCTTGTTGAATTTTGTAGAGCCTGTAGAATGGAGGAGTGGAATGACTATCGAGGAATGATTGGACTGTATTTGGGGTGAAGGGGTTGCAGGATTTGGAAGGAAAACTGAATTAAAAGCAAAGTGATTAATGCAGATATGCTTGCTGAGAGACTGAGTGTGTCATCTGTCAGGCCTGGGAATTGAACCCTGCTTGTCTGGGTGAAAGGCAGGAACTTACCCACTGGACCAGACAGGCTTCCCTATCTCTAGCTAGTCAAATCTTCCCTATATCATGGTTATGATGTGTCCTTTGCAGTGGCAGCCATTGGCAATGACACCAAAGCCTGTCAGATGCTGATAGGGGATCTTGCACAACTGAATCCCATCAAGAGCCTGTAGCTCAGTGGCAAAGTCTAGCTCCTTTGGTGCAGGAACCTACCCCTGGACAGGGTTCAAATCCAGCCACCACTGTTATAGTATGTTTAGATGGAAAAAATACTGTATTTGATTTTTTGCACGTAAAAAGAATATTTTTACTTTAAAAAAAATACAGGAACAATTTAAGTCATTTTTTGATTGCATTAGTTGGGCACATTTACAAATCTTGCCACCCCCACCACCACCTGCCACCTCCCTCCTTTTGCTCCAGTAGTTTAAATAGGAGCAAGGCCTTATCTTCATTTATGAATGTATTCGTTGTTTCTTCAAAATGGTGTTCTGGAGAGCACAAATATGGCCTAAGGGGGGTAGAATTGAGCTGTATTATGTGAGGAAGGTGCCATGCAGATAATAAAATAGGTTGAATGGTGTTGATTTAATGCAGGGTAAAATTTTGTGCAGGTGAAACCGCCCTTATTAGCTGCAGTCAGAAGGTAGCATGTTGAATTTTGAAGTGATAGAAAAGGACAAAGTCATGCCTCTTATTGACTATGTCTTGAAAATGCATAATGCAGCAAGTGTGGGGAAGAGGCAGTTGGTTTGCAAGGATGTGCATGGCCAGGTCTGGCATGCTATGTTATGCTGTGCCTCTGACAGTGAGACCAGGACTGGGACTTTAGACATCACAGTTTTAGCATGCAGTCTTTACAGTAGGCCCACGTAGGCCCACAAACGCCCACGAACGCCCATGTTCTGTATAGAGGATTACTGCAGGTAATTCTGGACCCTGCTAAGTGAGGGTGGGGTCCTTATCGGAAGGCCTTCGACTGGAACAATCCTTAGCCTAAGACAATTTGGCAACTTTAGAAATCTGCTGAAGACCATTTGTTGAAGGTCCTATCATCGCACCACTACGGAAGCTCAGAGAAGTAATCATGGGAGGAGATTATTTGCATAGGACTGCCCCTTTCTCAATCCTGTGATTATGCTGCAGTTGCCATATAACATTACTAGAGGGCAGCAGCATCAACATAAATCCAAAGAGAGGCTTTAAATCTGCTTGCTGAACTAGCTCTTGTTCTTGTTGAATTTTGTAGAGCCTGTAGAATGGAGGAGTGGAATGACTGAGTGAATGAGTATCGAGGAATGATTGGACTGTATTTGGGGTGAAGGGGTTGCAGGATTTGGAAGGAAAACTGAATTAAAAGCAAAGTGATTAATGCAGATATGCTTGCTGAGAGACTGAGTGTGTCATCTGTCAGGCCTGGGAATTGAACCCTGCTTGTCTGGGTGAAAGGCAGGAACTTACCCACTGGACCAGACAGGCTTCCCTATCTCTAGCTGGTCAAATCTTCCCTATATCATGGTTATGATGTGTCCTTTGCAGTGGCAGCCATTGGCAATGACACCAAAGCCTGTCAGATGCTGATAGGGGATCTTGCACAACTGAAACCCATCAAGAGCCTGTAGCTCAGTGGCAAAGTCTAGTGCCTTTGGTGCAGGAACCTACCCCTGGACAGGGTTCAAATCCAGCCACCACCGTTGTAGTATGTTTAGATGGAAAAAATACAGTATTTGATTTTTTGCACGTAAAAAGAATATTTGTACTTAAAAAAAATACAGGAACAATTTAAGTCATTTTTTGATTGCATTAGTTGGGCACATTTACAAATCTTGCCACCCCCACCACCACCTGCCACCTCCCTCCTTTTGCTCCAGTAGTTTAAATAGGAGCAAGGCCTTATCTTCATTTATGAATGTATTCGTTGTTTCTTCAAAATGGTGTTCTGGAGAGCACAAATATGGCCTAAGGGGGGGCAGAATTGAGCTGTATTATGTGAGGAAGGTGCCATGCAGATAATAAAATAGGTTGAATGGTGTTGATTTAATGCAGGGTAAAATTTTGTGCAGGTGAAAGCGCCCTTATTAGCTGCAGTCAGAAGGTAGCATGTTGAATTTTGAAGTGATAGAAAAGGACAAAGTCATGCCTCTTATTGACTATGTCTTGAAAATGCATAATGCAGCAAGTGTGGGGAAGAAGCAGTTGGTTTGCAAGGATTTGCATGGCCAGGTCTGGCATGCTATGTTATGCTGTGCCTCTGACAGTGAGACCAGGACTGGGACTTTAGACATCACAGTTTTAGCATGCAGTCTTTACAGTAGGCCCACGAACGCCCATGTTCTGTATAGAGGATTACTGCAGGTAATTCTGGACCCTGCTAAGTGAGGGTGGGGTCCTTATCGGAAGGCCTTCGACTGGAACAATCCTTAGCCTAAGACCATTTGGCAACTTTAGAAATCTGCTGAAGACCATTTGTTGAAGGTCCTATCATCGCACCACTACGGAAGCTCAGAGAAGTAATCATGGGAGGAGATTATTTGCATAGGACTGCCCCTTTCTCAATCCTGTGATTATGCTGCAGTTGCCATATAACATTATTAGAGGGCAGCAGCATCAACATAAATCCAAAGAGAGGCTTTAAATCTGCTTGCTGAACTAGCTCTTGTTCTTGTTGAATTTTGTAGAGCCTGTAGAATGGAGGAGTGGAATGACTGAGTGAATGAGTATCGAGGAATGATTGGACTGTATTTGGGGTGAAGGGGTTGCAGGATTTGGAAGGAAAACTGAATTAAAAGCAAAGTGATTAATGCAGATATGCTTGCTGAGAGACTGAGTGTGTCATCTGTCAGGCCTGGGAATTGAACCCTGCTTCTCTGGGTGAAAGGCAGGAACTTACCCACTGGACCAGACAGGCTTCCCTATCTCTAGCTGGTCAAATCTTCCCTATATCATGGTTATGATGTGTCCTTTGCAGTGGCAGCCATTGGCAATGACACCAAAGCCTGTCAGATGCTGATAGGGGATCTTGCACAACTGAAACCCATCAAGAGCCTGTAGCTCAGTGGCAAAGTCTAGTGCCTTTGGTGCAGGAACCTACCCCTGGACAGGGTTCAAATCCAGCCACCACCGTTGTAGTATGTTTAGATGGAAAAAATACAGTATTTGATTTTTTGCACGTAAAAAGAATATTTGTACTTAAAAAAAATACAGGAACAATTTAAGTAATTTTTTGATTGCATTAGTTGGGCACATTTACAAATCTTGCCACCCCCACCACCACCTGCCACCTCCCTCCTTTTGCTCAAGTATTTTAAATAGGAGCAAGGCCTTATCTTCATTTATGAATGTATTTGTTGTTTCTTCAAAATGGTGTTCTGGAGAGCACAAATATGGCCTAAGGGGGGGCAGAATTGAGCTGTATTATGTGAGGAAGGTGCCATTCAGATAATAAAATAGGTTGAATGGTGTTGATTTAATGCAGGGTAAAAAAATTTGCAGGTGAAAGCGCCCTTATTAGCTGCAGTCTGAAGGTAGCATGTTGAATTTTGAAGTGATAGAAAAGGACAAAGTCATGCCTCTTATTGACTATGTCTTGAAAATGCATAATGCAGCAAGTGTGGGGAAGAGGCAGTTGGTTTGCAAGGATTTGCATGGCCAGGTCTGGCATGCTATGTTATGCTGTGCCTCTGACAGTGAGACCAGGACTGGGACTTTAGACATCACAGTTTTAGCATGCAGTCTTTACAGTAGGCCCACGTAGGCCCACGAACGCCCATGTTCTGTATAGAGGATTACTGCAGGTAATTCTGGACCCTGCTAAGTGAGGGTGGGGTCCTTATCGGAAGGCCTTCGCCTGGAACAATCCTTAGCCTAAGACCATTTGGCAACTTTAGAAATCTGCTGAAGACCATTTGTTGAAGGTCCTATCATCGCACCAGTACGGAAGCTCAGAGAAGTAATCATGGGAGGAGATTATTTGCATAGGACTGCCCCTTTCTCAATCCTGTGATTATGCTGCAGTTGCCATATAACATTACTAGAGGGCAGCAGCATCAACATAAATCCAAAGAGAGGCTGTAAATCTGCTTGCTGAACTAGCTCTTGTTCTTGTTGAATTTTGTAGAGCCTGTAGAATGGAGGAGTGGAATGACTATCGAGGAATGATTGGACTGTATTTGGGGTGAAGGGGTTGCAGGATTTGGAAGGAAAACTGAATTAAAAGCAAAGTGATTAATGCAGATATGCTTGCTGAGAGACTGAGTGTGTCATCTGTCAGGCCTGGGAATTGAACCCTGCTTGTCTGGGTGAAAGGCAGGAACTTACCCACTGGACCAGACAGGCTTCCCTATCTCTAGCTGGTCAAATCTTCCCTATATCATGGTTATGATGTGTCCTTTGCAGTGGCAGCCATTGGCAATGACACCAAAGCCTGTCAGATGCTGATAGGGGATCTTGCACAACTGAATCCCATCAAGAGCCTGTAGCTCAGTGGCAAAGTCTAGCTCCTTTGGTGCAGGAACCTACCCCTGGACAGGGTTCAAATCCAGCCACCACTGTTATAGTATGTTTAGATGGAAAAAATACTGTATTTGATTTTTTGCACGTAAAAAGAATATTTTTACTTTAAAAAAAATACAGGAACAATTTAAGTCATTTTTTGATTGCATTAGTTGGGCACATTTACAAATCTTGCCACCCCCACCACCACCTGCCACCTCCCTCCTTTTGCTCCAGTAGTTTAAATAGGAGCAAGGCCTTATCTTCATTTATGAATGTATTCGTTGTTTCTTCAAAATGGTGTTCTGGAGAGCACAAATATGGCCTAAGGGGGGTAGAATTGAGCTGTATTATGTGAGGAAGGTGCCATGCAGATAATAAAATAGGTTGAATGGTGTTGATTTAATGCAGGGTAAAATTTTGTGCAGGTGAAACCGCCCTTATTAGCTGCAGTCAGAAGGTAGCATGTTGAATTTTGAAGTGATAGAAAAGGACAAAGTCATGCCTCTTATTGACTATGTCTTGAAAATGCATAATGCAGCAAGTGTGGGGAAGAGGCAGTTGGTTTGCAAGGATGTGCATGGCCAGGTCTGGCATGCTATGTTATGCTGTGCCTCTGACAGTGAGACCAGGACTGGGACTTTAGACATCACAGTTTTAGCATGCAGTCTTTACAGTAGGCCCACGTAGGCCCACAAACGCCCACGAACGCCCATGTTCTGTATAGAGGATTACTGCAGGTAATTCTGGACCCTGCTAAGTGAGGGTGGGGTCCTTATCGGAAGGCCTTCGACTGGAACAATCCTTAGCCTAAGACAATTTGGCAACTTTAGAAATCTGCTGAAGACCATTTGTTGAAGGTCCTATCATCGCACCACTACGGAAGCTCAGAGAAGTAATCATGGGAGGAGATTATTTGCATAGGACTGCCCCTTTCTCAATCCTGTGATTATGCTGCAGTTGCCATATAACATTACTAGAGGGCAGCAGCATCAACATAAATCCAAAGAGAGGCTTTAAATCTGCTTGCTGAACTAGCTCTTGTTCTTGTTGAATTTTGTAGAGCCTGTAGAATGGAGGAGTGGAATGACTGAGTGAATGAGTATCGAGGAATGATTGGACTGTATTTGGGGTGAAGGGGTTGCAGGATTTGGAAGGAAAACTGAATTAAAAGCAAAGTGATTAATGCAGATATGCTTGCTGAGAGACTGAGTGTGTCATCTGTCAGGCCTGGGAATTGAACCCTGCTTGTCTGGGTGAAAGGCAGGAACTTACCCACTGGACCAGACAGGCTTCCCTATCTCTAGCTGGTCAAATCTTCCCTATATCATGGTTATGATGTGTCCTTTGCAGTGGCAGCCATTGGCAATGACACCAAAGCCTGTCAGATGCTGATAGGGGATCTTGCACAACTGAAACCCATCAAGAGCCTGTAGCTCAGTGGCAAAGTCTAGTGCCTTTGGTGCAGGAACCTACCCCTGGACAGGGTTCAAATCCAGCCACCACCGTTGTAGTATGTTTAGATGGAAAAAATACAGTATTTGATTTTTTGCACGTAAAAAGAATATTTGTACTTAAAAAAAATACAGGAACAATTTAAGTCATTTTTTGATTGCATTAGTTGGGCACATTTACAAATCTTGCCACCCCCACCACCACCTGCCACCTCCCTCCTTTTGCTCCAGTAGTTTAAATAGGAGCAAGGCCTTATCTTCATTTATGAATGTATTCGTTGTTTCTTCAAAATGGTGTTCTGGAGAGCACAAATATGGCCTAAGGGGGGGCAGAATTGAGCTGTATTATGTGAGGAAGGTGCCATGCAGATAATAAAATAGGTTGAATGGTGTTGATTTAATGCAGGGTAAAATTTTGTGCAGGTGAAAGCGCCCTTATTAGCTGCAGTCAGAAGGTAGCATGTTGAATTTTGAAGTGATAGAAAAGGACAAAGTCATGCCTCTTATTGACTATGTCTTGAAAATGCATAATGCAGCAAGTGTGGGGAAGAAGCAGTTGGTTTGCAAGGATTTGCATGGCCAGGTCTGGCATGCTATGTTATGCTGTGCCTCTGACAGTGAGACCAGGACTGGGACTTTAGACATCACAGTTTTAGCATGCAGTCTTTACAGTAGGCCCACGAACGCCCATGTTCTGTATAGAGGATTACTGCAGGTAATTCTGGACCCTGCTAAGTGAGGGTGGGGTCCTTATCGGAAGGCCTTCGACTGGAACAATCCTTAGCCTAAGACCATTTGGCAACTTTAGAAATCTGCTGAAGACCATTTGTTGAAGGTCCTATCATCGCACCACTACGGAAGCTCAGAGAAGTAATCATGGGAGGAGATTATTTGCATAGGACTGCCCCTTTCTCAATCCTGTGATTATGCTGCAGTTGCCATATAACATTATTAGAGGGCAGCAGCATCAACATAAATCCAAAGAGAGGCTTTAAATCTGCTTGCTGAACTAGCTCTTGTTCTTGTTGAATTTTGTAGAGCCTGTAGAATGGAGGAGTGGAATGACTGAGTGAATGAGTATCGAGGAATGATTGGACTGTATTTGGGGTGAAGGGGTTGCAGGATTTGGAAGGAAAACTGAATTAAAAGCAAAGTGATTAATGCAGATATGCTTGCTGAGAGACTGAGTGTGTCATCTGTCAGGCCTGGGAATTGAACCCTGCTTCTCTGGGTGAAAGGCAGGAACTTACCCACTGGACCAGACAGGCTTCCCTATCTCTAGCTGGTCAAATCTTCCCTATATCATGGTTATGATGTGTCCTTTGCAGTGGCAGCCATTGGCAATGACACCAAAGCCTGTCAGATGCTGATAGGGGATCTTGCACAACTGAAACCCATCAAGAGCCTGTAGCTCAGTGGCAAAGTCTAGTGCCTTTGGTGCAGGAACCTACCCCTGGACAGGGTTCAAATCCAGCCACCACCGTTGTAGTATGTTTAGATGGAAAAAATACAGTATTTGATTTTTTGCACGTAAAAAGAATATTTGTACTTAAAAAAAATACAGGAACAATTTAAGTCATTTTTTGATTGCATTAGTTGGGCACATTTACAAATCTTGCCACCCCCACCACCACCTGCCACCTCCCTCCTTTTGCTCAAGTATTTTAAATAGGAGCAAGGCCTTATCTTCATTTATGAATGTATTTGTTGTTTCTTCAAAATGGTGTTCTGGAGAGCACAAATATGGCCTAAGGGGGGGCAGAATTGAGCTGTATTATGTGAGGAAGGTGCCATTCAGATAATAAAATAGGTTGAATGGTGTTGATTTAATGCAGGGTAAAAAAATTTGCAGGTGAAAGCGCCCTTATTAGCTGCAGTCTGAAGGTAGCATGTTGAATTTTGAAGTGATAGAAAAGGACAAAGTCATGCCTCTTATTGACTATGTCTTGAAAATGCATAATGCAGCAAGTGTGGGGAAGAGGCAGTTGGTTTGCAAGGATTTGCATGGCCAGGTCTGGCATGCTATGTTATGCTGTGCCTCTGACAGTGAGACCAGGACTGGGACTTTAGACATCACAGTTTTAGCATGCAGTCTTTACAGTAGGCCCACGTAGGCCCACGAACGCCCATGTTCTGTATAGAGGATTACTGCAGGTAATTCTGGACCCTGCTAAGTGAGGGTGGGGTCCTTATCGGAAGGCCTTCGCCTGGAACAATCCTTAGCCTAAGACCATTTGGCAACTTTAGAAATCTGCTGAAGACCATTTGTTGAAGGTCCTATCATCGCACCAGTACGGAAGCTCAGAGAAGTAATCATGGGAGGAGATTATTTGCATAGGACTGCCCCTTTCTCAATCCTGTGATTATGCTGCAGTTGCCATATAACATTACTAGAGGGCAGCAGCATCAACATAAATCCAAAGAGAGGCTGTAAATCTGCTTGCTGAACTAGCTCTTGTTCTTGTTGAATTTTGTAGAGCCTGTAGAATGGAGGAGTGGAATGACTATCGAGGAATGATTGGACTGTATTTGGGGTGAAGGGGTTGCAGGATTTGGAAGGAAAACTGAATTAAAAGCAAAGTGATTAATGCAGATATGCTTGCTGAGAGACTGAGTGTGTCATCTGTCAGGCCTGGGAATTGAACCCTGCTTGTCTGGGTGAAAGGCAGGAACTTACCCACTGGACCAGACAGGCTTCCCTATCTCTAGCTGGTCAAATCTTCCCTATATCATGGTTATGATGTGTCCTTTGCAGTGGCAGCCATTGGCAATGACACCAAAGCCTGTCAGATGCTGATAGGGGATCTTGCACAACTGAATCCCATCAAGAGCCTGTAGCTCAGTGGCAAAGTCTAGCTCCTTTGGTGCAGGAACCTACCCCTGGACAGGGTTCAAATCCAGCCACCACTGTTATAGTATGTTTAGATGGAAAAAATACTGTATTTGATTTTTTGCACGTAAAAAGAATATTTTTACTTTAAAAAAAATACAGGAACAATTTAAGTCATTTTTTGATTGCATTAGTTGGGCACATTTACAAATCTTGCCACCCCCACCACCACCTGCCACCTCCCTCCTTTTGCTCCAGTAGTTTAAATAGGAGCAAGGCCTTATCTTCATTTATGAATGTATTCGTTGTTTCTTCAAAATGGTGTTCTGGAGAGCACAAATATGGCCTAAGGGGGGTAGAATTGAGCTGTATTATGTGAGGAAGGTGCCATGCAGATAATAAAATAGGTTGAATGGTGTTGATTTAATGCAGGGTAAAATTTTGTGCAGGTGAAACCGCCCTTATTAGCTGCAGTCAGAAGGTAGCATGTTGAATTTTGAAGTGATAGAAAAGGACAAAGTCATGCCTCTTATTGACTATGTCTTGAAAATGCATAATGCAGCAAGTGTGGGGAAGAGGCAGTTGGTTTGCAAGGATGTGCATGGCCAGGTCTGGCATGCTATGTTATGCTGTGCCTCTGACAGTGAGACCAGGACTGGGACTTTAGACATCACAGTTTTAGCATGCAGTCTTTACAGTAGGCCCACGTAGGCCCACAAACGCCCACGAACGCCCATGTTCTGTATAGAGGATTACTGCAGGTAATTCTGGACCCTGCTAAGTGAGGGTGGGGTCCTTATCGGAAGGCCTTCGACTGGAACAATCCTTAGCCTAAGACAATTTGGCAACTTTAGAAATCTGCTGAAGACCATTTGTTGAAGGTCCTATCATCGCACCACTACGGAAGCTCAGAGAAGTAATCATGGGAGGAGATTATTTGCATAGGACTGCCCCTTTCTCAATCCTGTGATTATGCTGCAGTTGCCATATAACATTACTAGAGGGCAGCAGCATCAACATAAATCCAAAGAGAGGCTTTAAATCTGCTTGCTGAACTAGCTCTTGTTCTTGTTGAATTTTGTAGAGCCTGTAGAATGGAGGAGTGGAATGACTGAGTGAATGAGTATCGAGGAATGATTGGACTGTATTTGGGGTGAAGGGGTTGCAGGATTTGGAAGGAAAACTGAATTAAAAGCAAAGTGATTAATGCAGATATGCTTGCTGAGAGACTGAGTGTGTCATCTGTCAGGCCTGGGAATTGAACCCTGCTTGTCTGGGTGAAAGGCAGGAACTTACCCACTGGACCAGACAGGCTTCCCTATCTCTAGCTGGTCAAATCTTCCCTATATCATGGTTATGATGTGTCCTTTGCAGTGGCAGCCATTGGCAATGACACCAAAGCCTGTCAGATGCTGATAGGGGATCTTGCACAACTGAAACCCATCAAGAGCCTGTAGCTCAGTGGCAAAGTCTAGTGCCTTTGGTGCAGGAACCTACCCCTGGACAGGGTTCAAATCCAGCCACCACCGTTGTAGTATGTTTAGATGGAAAAAATACAGTATTTGATTTTTTGCACGTAAAAAGAATATTTGTACTTAAAAAAAATACAGGAACAATTTAAGTCATTTTTTGATTGCATTAGTTGGGCACATTTACAAATCTTGCCACCCCCACCACCACCTGCCACCTCCCTCCTTTTGCTCCAGTAGTTTAAATAGGAGCAAGGCCTTATCTTCATTTATGAATGTATTCGTTGTTTCTTCAAAATGGTGTTCTGGAGAGCACAAATATGGCCTAAGGGGGGGCAGAATTGAGCTGTATTATGTGAGGAAGGTGCCATGCAGATAATAAAATAGGTTGAATGGTGTTGATTTAATGCAGGGTAAAATTTTGTGCAGGTGAAAGCGCCCTTATTAGCTGCAGTCAGAAGGTAGCATGTTGAATTTTGAAGTGATAGAAAAGGACAAAGTCATGCCTCTTATTGACTATGTCTTGAAAATGCATAATGCAGCAAGTGTGGGGAAGAAGCAGTTGGTTTGCAAGGATTTGCATGGCCAGGTCTGGCATGCTATGTTATGCTGTGCCTCTGACAGTGAGACCAGGACTGGGACTTTAGACATCACAGTTTTAGCATGCAGTCTTTACAGTAGGCCCACGAACGCCCATGTTCTGTATAGAGGATTACTGCAGGTAATTCTGGACCCTGCTAAGTGAGGGTGGGGTCCTTATCGGAAGGCCTTCGACTGGAACAATCCTTAGCCTAAGACCATTTGGCAACTTTAGAAATCTGCTGAAGACCATTTGTTGAAGGTCCTATCATCGCACCACTACGGAAGCTCAGAGAAGTAATCATGGGAGGAGATTATTTGCATAGGACTGCCCCTTTCTCAATCCTGTGATTATGCTGCAGTTGCCATATAACATTATTAGAGGGCAGCAGCATCAACATAAATCCAAAGAGAGGCTTTAAATCTGCTTGCTGAACTAGCTCTTGTTCTTGTTGAATTTTGTAGAGCCTGTAGAATGGAGGAGTGGAATGACTGAGTGAATGAGTATCGAGGAATGATTGGACTGTATTTGGGGTGAAGGGGTTGCAGGATTTGGAAGGAAAACTGAATTAAAAGCAAAGTGATTAATGCAGATATGCTTGCTGAGAGACTGAGTGTGTCATCTGTCAGGCCTGGGAATTGAACCCTGCTTCTCTGGGTGAAAGGCAGGAACTTACCCACTGGACCAGACAGGCTTCCCTATCTCTAGCTGGTCAAATCTTCCCTATATCATGGTTATGATGTGTCCTTTGCAGTGGCAGCCATTGGCAATGACACCAAAGCCTGTCAGATGCTGATAGGGGATCTTGCACAACTGAAACCCATCAAGAGCCTGTAGCTCAGTGGCAAAGTCTAGTGCCTTTGGTGCAGGAACCTACCCCTGGACAGGGTTCAAATCCAGCCACCACCGTTGTAGTATGTTTAGATGGAAAAAATACAGTATTTGATTTTTTGCACGTAAAAAGAATATTTGTACTTAAAAAAAATACAGGAACAATTTAAGTCATTTTTTGATTGCATTAGTTGGGCACATTTACAAATCTTGCCACCCCCACCACCACCTGCCACCTCCCTCCTTTTGCTCAAGTATTTTAAATAGGAGCAAGGCCTTATCTTCATTTATGAATGTATTTGTTGTTTCTTCAAAATGGTGTTCTGGAGAGCACAAATATGGCCTAAGGGGGGGGCAGAATTGAGCTGTATTATGTGAGGAAGGTGCCATTCAGATAATAAAATAGGTTGAATGGTGTTGATTTAATGCAGGGTAAAAAAATTTGCAGGTGAAAGCGCCCTTATTAGCTGCAGTCTGAAGGTAGCATGTTGAATTTTGAAGTGATAGAAAAGGACAAAGTCATGCCTCTTATTGACTATGTCTTGAAAATGCATAATGCAGCAAGTGTGGGGAAGAGGCAGTTGGTTTGCAAGGATTTGCATGGCCAGGTCTGGCATGCTATGTTATGCTGTGCCTCTGACAGTGAGACCAGGACTGGGACTTTAGACATCACAGTTTTAGCATGCAGTCTTTACAGTAGGCCCACGTAGGCCCACGAACGCCCATGTTCTGTATAGAGGATTACTGCAGGTAATTCTGGACCCTGCTAAGTGAGGGTGGGGTCCTTATCGGAAGGCCTTCGCCTGGAACAATCCTTAGCCTAAGACCATTTGGCAACTTTAGAAATCTGCTGAAGACCATTTGTTGAAGGTCCTATCATCGCACCAGTACGGAAGCTCAGAGAAGTAATCATGGGAGGAGATTATTTGCATAGGACTGCCCCTTTCTCAATCCTGTGATTATGCTGCAGTTGCCATATAACATTACTAGAGGGCAGCAGCATCAACATAAATCCAAAGAGAGGCTGTAAATCTGCTTGCTGAACTAGCTCTTGTTCTTGTTGAATTTTGTAGAGCCTGTAGAATGGAGGAGTGGAATGACTATCGAGGAATGATTGGACTGTATTTGGGGTGAAGGGGTTGCAGGATTTGGAAGGAAAACTGAATTAAAAGCAAAGTGATTAATGCAGATATGCTTGCTGAGAGACTGAGTGTGTCATCTGTCAGGCCTGGGAATTGAACCCTGCTTGTCTGGGTGAAAGGCAGGAACTTACCCACTGGACCAGACAGGCTTCCCTATCTCTAGCTGGTCAAATCTTCCCTATATCATGGTTATGATGTGTCCTTTGCAGTGGCAGCCATTGGCAATGACACCAAAGCCTGTCAGATGCTGATAGGGGATCTTGCACAACTGAATCCCATCAAGAGCCTGTAGCTCAGTGGCAAAGTCTAGCTCCTTTGGTGCAGGAACCTACCCCTGGACAGGGTTCAAATCCAGCCACCACTGTTATAGTATGTTTAGATGGAAAAAATACTGTATTTGATTTTTTGCACGTAAAAAGAATATTTTTACTTTAAAAAAAATACAGGAACAATTTAAGTCATTTTTTGATTGCATTAGTTGGGCACATTTACAAATCTTGCCACCCCCACCACCACCTGCCACCTCCCTCCTTTTGCTCCAGTAGTTTAAATAGGAGCAAGGCCTTATCTTCATTTATGAATGTATTCGTTGTTTCTTCAAAATGGTGTTCTGGAGAGCACAAATATGGCCTAAGGGGGGTAGAATTGAGCTGTATTATGTGAGGAAGGTGCCATGCAGATAATAAAATAGGTTGAATGGTGTTGATTTAATGCAGGGTAAAATTTTGTGCAGGTGAAACCGCCCTTATTAGCTGCAGTCAGAAGGTAGCATGTTGAATTTTGAAGTGATAGAAAAGGACAAAGTCATGCCTCTTATTGACTATGTCTTGAAAATGCATAATGCAGCAAGTGTGGGGAAGAGGCAGTTGGTTTGCAAGGATGTGCATGGCCAGGTCTGGCATGCTATGTTATGCTGTGCCTCTGACAGTGAGACCAGGACTGGGACTTTAGACATCACAGTTTTAGCATGCAGTCTTTACAGTAGGCCCACGTAGGCCCACAAACGCCCACGAACGCCCATGTTCTGTATAGAGGATTACTGCAGGTAATTCTGGACCCTGCTAAGTGAGGGTGGGGTCCTTATCGGAAGGCCTTCGACTGGAACAATCCTTAGCCTAAGACAATTTGGCAACTTTAGAAATCTGCTGAAGACCATTTGTTGAAGGTCCTATCATCGCACCACTACGGAAGCTCAGAGAAGTAATCATGGGAGGAGATTATTTGCATAGGACTGCCCCTTTCTCAATCCTGTGATTATGCTGCAGTTGCCATATAACATTACTAGAGGGCAGCAGCATCAACATAAATCCAAAGAGAGGCTTTAAATCTGCTTGCTGAACTAGCTCTTGTTCTTGTTGAATTTTGTAGAGCCTGTAGAATGGAGGAGTGGAATGACTGAGTGAATGAGTATCGAGGAATGATTGGACTGTATTTGGGGTGAAGGGGTTGCAGGATTTGGAAGGAAAACTGAATTAAAAGCAAAGTGATTAATGCAGATATGCTTGCTGAGAGACTGAGTGTGTCATCTGTCAGGCCTGGGAATTGAACCCTGCTTGTCTGGGTGAAAGGCAGGAACTTACCCACTGGACCAGACAGGCTTCCCTATCTCTAGCTGGTCAAATCTTCCCTATATCATGGTTATGATGTGTCCTTTGCAGTGGCAGCCATTGGCAATGACACCAAAGCCTGTCAGATGCTGATAGGGGATCTTGCACAACTGAAACCCATCAAGAGCCTGTAGCTCAGTGGCAAAGTCTAGTGCCTTTGGTGCAGGAACCTACCCCTGGACAGGGTTCAAATCCAGCCACCACCGTTGTAGTATGTTTAGATGGAAAAAATACAGTATTTGATTTTTTGCACGTAAAAAGAATATTTGTACTTAAAAAAAATACAGGAACAATTTAAGTCATTTTTTGATTGCATTAGTTGGGCACATTTACAAATCTTGCCACCCCCACCACCACCTGCCACCTCCCTCCTTTTGCTCCAGTAGTTTAAATAGGAGCAAGGCCTTATCTTCATTTATGAATGTATTCGTTGTTTCTTCAAAATGGTGTTCTGGAGAGCACAAATATGGCCTAAGGGGGGGCAGAATTGAGCTGTATTATGTGAGGAAGGTGCCATGCAGATAATAAAATAGGTTGAATGGTGTTGATTTAATGCAGGGTAAAATTTTGTGCAGGTGAAAGCGCCCTTATTAGCTGCAGTCAGAAGGTAGCATGTTGAATTTTGAAGTGATAGAAAAGGACAAAGTCATGCCTCTTATTGACTATGTCTTGAAAATGCATAATGCAGCAAGTGTGGGGAAGAAGCAGTTGGTTTGCAAGGATTTGCATGGCCAGGTCTGGCATGCTATGTTATGCTGTGCCTCTGACAGTGAGACCAGGACTGGGACTTTAGACATCACAGTTTTAGCATGCAGTCTTTACAGTAGGCCCACGAACGCCCATGTTCTGTATAGAGGATTACTGCAGGTAATTCTGGACCCTGCTAAGTGAGGGTGGGGTCCTTATCGGAAGGCCTTCGACTGGAACAATCCTTAGCCTAAGACCATTTGGCAACTTTAGAAATCTGCTGAAGACCATTTGTTGAAGGTCCTATCATCGCACCACTACGGAAGCTCAGAGAAGTAATCATGGGAGGAGATTATTTGCATAGGACTGCCCCTTTCTCAATCCTGTGATTATGCTGCAGTTGCCATATAACATTATTAGAGGGCAGCAGCATCAACATAAATCCAAAGAGAGGCTTTAAATCTGCTTGCTGAACTAGCTCTTGTTCTTGTTGAATTTTGTAGAGCCTGTAGAATGGAGGAGTGGAATGACTGAGTGAATGAGTATCGAGGAATGATTGGACTGTATTTGGGGTGAAGGGGTTGCAGGATTTGGAAGGAAAACTGAATTAAAAGCAAAGTGATTAATGCAGATATGCTTGCTGAGAGACTGAGTGTGTCATCTGTCAGGCCTGGGAATTGAACCCTGCTTCTCTGGGTGAAAGGCAGGAACTTACCCACTGGACCAGACAGGCTTCCCTATCTCTAGCTGGTCAAATCTTCCCTATATCATGGTTATGATGTGTCCTTTGCAGTGGCAGCCATTGGCAATGACACCAAAGCCTGTCAGATGCTGATAGGGGATCTTGCACAACTGAAACCCATCAAGAGCCTGTAGCTCAGTGGCAAAGTCTAGTGCCTTTGGTGCAGGAACCTACCCCTGGACAGGGTTCAAATCCAGCCACCACCGTTGTAGTATGTTTAGATGGAAAAAATACAGTATTTGATTTTTTGCACGTAAAAAGAATATTTGTACTTAAAAAAAATACAGGAACAATTTAAGTCATTTTTTGATTGCATTAGTTGGGCACATTTACAAATCTTGCCACCCCCACCACCACCTGCCACCTCCCTCCTTTTGCTCAAGTATTTTAAATAGGAGCAAGGCCTTATCTTCATTTATGAATGTATTTGTTGTTTCTTCAAAATGGTGTTCTGGAGAGCACAAATATGGCCTAAGGGGGGGCAGAATTGAGCTGTATTATGTGAGGAAGGTGCCATTCAGATAATAAAATAGGTTGAATGGTGTTGATTTAATGCAGGGTAAAAAAATTTGCAGGTGAAAGCGCCCTTATTAGCTGCAGTCTGAAGGTAGCATGTTGAATTTTGAAGTGATAGAAAAGGACAAAGTCATGCCTCTTATTGACTATGTCTTGAAAATGCATAATGCAGTAAGTGTGGGGAAGAGGCAGTTGGTTTGCAAGGATTTGCATGGCCAGGTCTGGCATGCTATGTTATGCTGTGCCTCTGACAGTGAGACCAGGACTGGGACTTTAGACATCACAGTTTTAGCATGCAGTCTTTACAGTAGGCCCACGTAGGCCCACGAACGCCCATGTTCTGTATAGAGGATTACTGCAGGTAATTCTGGACCCTGCTAAGTGAGGGTGGGGTCCTTATCGGAAGGCCTTCGCCTGGAACAATCCTTAGCCTAAGACCATTTGGCAACTTTAGAAATCTGCTGAAGACCATTTGTTGAAGGTCCTATCATCGCACCAGTACGGAAGCTCAGAGAAGTAATCATGGGAGGAGATTATTTGCATAGGACTGCCCCTTTCTCAATCCTGTGATTATGCTGCAGTTGCCATATAACATTACTAGAGGGCAGCAGCATCAACATAAATCCAAAGAGAGGCTGTAAATCTGCTTGCTGAACTAGCTCTTGTTCTTGTTGAATTTTGTAGAGCCTGTAGAATGGAGGAGTGGAATGACTATCGAGGAATGATTGGACTGTATTTGGGGTGAAGGGGTTGCAGGATTTGGAAGGAAAACTGAATTAAAAGCAAAGTGATTATTGCAGATATGCTTGCTGAGAGACTGAGTGTGTCATCTGTCAGGCCTGGGAATTGAACCCTGCTTGTCTGGGTGAAAGGCAGGAACTTACCCACTGGACCAGACAGGCTTCCCTATCTCTAGCTGGTCAAATCTTCCCTATATCATGGTTATGATGTGTCCTTTGCAGTGGCAGCCATTGGCAATGACACCAAAGCCTGTCAGATGCTGATAGGGGATCTTGCACAACTGAAACCATCAAGAGCCTGTAGCTCAGTGGCAAAGTCTAGTGCCTTTGGTGCAGGAACCTACCCCTGGACAGGGTTCGAATCCAGCCACCACCGTTAAAGTATATTTAGATGGAAAAAATACAGTGTTTGATTTTTTGCACGTAAAAAGAATATTTTTACTTAAAAAAAATACAGGAACAATTTAAGTCATTTTTTGATTGCATTAGTTGGGCACATTTACAAATCTTGCCACCCCCACCACCACCTGCCACCTCCCTCCTTTTGCTCAAGTAGTTTAAATAGGAGCAAGGCCTTATCTTCATTTATGAATGTATTTGTTGTTTCTTCAAAATGGTGTTCTGGAGAGCACAAATATGGCCTAAGGGGGGGCAGAATTGAGCTGTATTATGTGAGGAAGGTGCCATTCAGATAATAAAATAGGTTGAATGGTGTTGATTTAATGCAGGGTAAAATTTTGTGCAGGTGAAAGCGCCCTTATTAGCTGCAGTCAGAAGGTAGCATGTTGAATTTTGAAGTGATAGAAAAGGACAAAGTCATGCCTCTTATTGACTATGTCTTGAAAATGCATAATGCAGCAAGTGTGGGGAAGAAGCAGTTGGTTTGCAAGGATTTGCATGGCCAGGTCTGGCATGCTATGTTATGCTGTGCCTCTGACAGTGAGACCAGGACTGGGACTTTAGACATCACAGTTTTAGCATGCAGTCTTTACAGTAGGCCCACGAACGCCCATGTTCTGTATAGAGGATTACTGCAGGTAATTCTGGACCCTGCTAAGTGAGGGTGGGGTCCTTATCGGAAGGCCTTCGACTGGAACTATCCTTAGCCTAAGACAATTTGGCAACTTTAGAAATCTGCTGAAGACCATTTGTTGAAGGTCCTATCATCGCACCACTACGGAAGCTCAGAGAAGTAATCATGGGAGGAGATTATTTGCATAGGACTGCCCCTTTCTCAATCCTGTGATTGTGCTGCAGTTGCCATATAACATTACTAGAGGGCAGCAGCATCAACATAAATCCAAAGAGAGGCTTTAAATCTGCTTGCTGAACTAGCTCTTGTTCTTGTTGAATTTTGTAGAGCCTGTAGAATGGAGGAGTGGAATGACTGAGTGAATGAGTATCGAGGAATGATTGGACTGTATTTGGGGTGAAGGGGTTGCAGGATTTGGAAGGAAAACTGAATTAAAAGCAAAGTGATTAATGCAGATATGCTTGCTGAGAGACTGAGTGTGTCATCTGTCAGGCCTGGGAATTGAACCCTGCTTGTCTGGGTAAAAGGCAGGAACTTACCCACTGGACCAGACAGGCTTCCCTATCTCTAGCTGGTCACATCTTCCCTATATCATGGTTATGATGTGTCCTTTGCAGTGGCAGCCATTGGCAATGACACCAAAGCCTGTCAGATGCTGATAGGGGATCTTGCACAACTGAATCCCATCAAGAGCCTGTAGCTCAGTGGCAAAGTCTAGCTCCTTTGGTGCAGGAACCTACCCCTGGACAGGGTTCAAATCCAGCCACCACTGTTATAGTATGTTTAGATGGAAAAAATACTGTATTTGATTTTTTGCACGTAAAAAGAATATTTTTACTTTAAAAAAAATACAGGAACAATTTAAGTCATTTTTTGATTGCATTAGTTGGGCACATTTACAAATCTTGCCACCCCCACCACCACCTGCCACCTCCCTCCTTTTGCTCCAGTAGTTTAAATAGGAGCAAGGCCTTATCTTCATTTATGAATGTATTCGTTGTTTCTTCAAAATGGTGTTCTGGAGAGCACAAATATGGCCTAAGGTGGTAGAATTGAGCTGTATTATGTGAGGAAGGTGCCATGCAGATAATAAAATAGGTTGAATGGTGTTGATTTAATGCAGGGTAAAATTTTGTGCAGGTGAAACCGCCCTTATTAGCTGCAGTCAGAAGGTAGCATGTTGAATTTTGAAGTGATAGAAAAGGACAAAGTCATGCCTCTTATTGACTATGTCTTGAAAATGCATAATGCAGCAAGTGTGGGGAAGAGGCAGTTGGTTTGCAAGGATGTGCATGGCCAGGTCTGGCATGCTATGTTATGCTGTGCCTCTGACAGTGAGACCAGGACTGGGACTTTAGACATCACAGTTTTAGCATGCAGTCTGTACAGTAGGCCCACGTAGGCCCACGAACGCCCACGAACGCCCATGTTCTGTATAGAGGATTACTGCAGGTAATTCTGGACCCTGCTAAGTGAGGGTGGGGTCCTTATCGGAAGGCCTTCGACTGGAACAATCCTTAGCCTAAGACAATTTGGCAACTTTAGAAATCTGCTGAAGACCATTTGTTGAAGGTCCTATCATCGCACCACTACGGAAGCTCAGAGAAGTAATCATGGGAGGAGATTATTTGCATAGGACTGCCCCTTTCTCAATCCTGTGATTATGCTGCAGTTGCCATATAACATTACTAGAGGGCAGCAGCATCAACATAAATCCAAAGAGAGGCTTTAAATCTGCTTGCTGAACTAGCTCTTGTTCTTGTTGAATTTTGTAGAGCCTGTAGAATGGAGGAGTGGAATGACTGAGTGAATGAGTATCGAGGAATGATTGGACTGTATTTGGGGTGAAGGGGTTGCAGGATTTGGAAGGAAAACTGAATTAAAAGCAAAGTGATTAATGCAGATATGCTTGCTGAGAGACTGAGTGTGTCATCTGTCAGGCCTGGGAATTGAACCCTGCTTGTCTGGGTGAAAGGCAGGAACTTACCCACTGGACCAGACAGGCTTCCCTATCTCTAGCTGGTCAAATCTTCCCTATATCATGGTTATGATGTGTCCTTTGCAGTGGCAGCCATTGGCAATGACACCAAAGCCTGTCAGATGCTGATAGGGGATCTTGCACAACTGAAACCCATCAAGAGCCTGTAGCTCAGTGGCAAAGTCTAGTGCCTTTGGTGCAGGAACCTACCCCTGGACAGGGTTCAAATCCAGCCACCACCGTTGTAGTATGTTTAGATGGAAAAAATACAGTATTTGATTTTTTGCACGTAAAAAGAATATTTGTACTTAAAAAAAATACAGGAACAATTTAAGTCATTTTTTGATTGCATTAGTTGGGCACATTTACAAATCTTGCCACCCCCACCACCACCTGCCACCTCCCTCCTTTTGCTCCAGTAGTTTAAATAGGAGCAAGGCCTTATCTTCATTTATGAATGTATTCGTTGTTTCTTCAAAATGGTGTTCTGGAGAGCACAAATATGGCCTAAGGGGGGGCAGAATTGAGCTGTATTATGTGAGGAAGGTGCCATGCAGATAATAAAATAGGTTGAATGGTGTTGATTTAATGCAGGGTAAAATTTTGTGCAGGTGAAAGCGCCCTTATTAGCTGCAGTCAGAAGGTAGCATGTTGAATTTTGAAGTGATAGAAAAGGACAAAGTCATGCCTCTTATTGACTATGTCTTGAAAATGCATAATGCAGCAAGTGTGGGGAAGAAGCAGTTGGTTTGCAAGGATTTGCATGGCCAGGTCTGGCATGCTATGTTATGCTGTGCCTCTGACAGTGAGACCAGGACTGGGACTTTAGACATCACAGTTTTAGCATGCAGTCTTTACAGTAGGCCCACGAACGCCCATGTTCTGTATAGAGGATTACTGCAGGTAATTCTGGACCCTGCTAAGTGAGGGTGGGGTCCTTATCGGAAGGCCTTCGACTGGAACAATCCTTAGCCTAAGACCATTTGGCAACTTTAGAAATCTGCTGAAGACCATTTGTTGAAGGTCCTATCATCGCACCACTACGGAAGCTCAGAGAAGTAATCATGGGAGGAGATTATTTGCATAGGACTGCCCCTTTCTCAATCCTGTGATTATGCTGCAGTTGCCATATAACATTACTAGAGGGCAGCAGCATCAACATAAATCCAAAGAGAGGCTTTAAATCTGCTTGCTGAACTAGCTCTTGTTCTTGTTGAATTTTGTAGAGCCTGTAGAATGGAGGAGTGGAATGACTGAGTGAATGAGTATCGAGGAATGATTGGACTGTATTTGGGGTGAAGGGGTTGCAGGATTTGGAAGGAAAACTGAATTAAAAGCAAAGTGATTAATGCAGATATGCTTGCTGAGAGACTGAGTGTGTCATCTGTCAGGCCTGGGAATTGAACCCTGCTTGTCTGGGTGAAAGGCAGGAACTTACCCACTGGACCAGACAGGCTTCCCTATCTCTAGCTGGTCAAATCTTCCCTATATCATGGTTATGATGTGTCCTTTGCAGTGGCAGCCATTGGCAATGACACCAAAGCCTGTCAGATGCTGATAGGGGATCTTGCACAACTGAAACCCATCAAGAGCCTGTAGCTCAGTGGCAAAGTCTAGTGCCTTTGGTGCAGGAACCTACCCCTGGACAGGGTTCAAATCCAGCCACCACCGTTGTAGTATGTTTAGATGGAAAAAATACAGTATTTGATTTTTTGCACTTAAAAAGAATATTTGTACTTAAAAAAAATACAGGAACAATTTAAGTCATTTTTTGATTGCATTAGTTGGGCACATTTACAAATCTTGCCACCCCCACCACCACCTGCCACCTCCCTCCTTTTGCTCAAGTATTTTAAATAGGAGCAAGGCCTTATCTTCATTTATGAATGTATTTGTTGTTTCTTCAAAATGGTGTTCTGGAGAGCACAAATATGGCCTAAGGGGGGGCAGAATTGAGCTGTATTATGTGAGGAAGGTGCCATTCAGATAATAAAATAGGTTGAATGGTGTTGATTTAATGCAGGGTAAAAAAATTTGCAGGTGAAAGCGCCCTTATTAGCTGCAGTCTGAAGGTAGCATGTTGAATTTTGAAGTGATAGAAAAGGACAAAGTCATGCCTCTTATTGACTATGTCTTGAAAATGCATAATGCAGTAAGTGTGGGGAAGAGGCAGTTGGTTTGCAAGGATTTGCATGGCCAGGTCTGGCATGCTATGTTATGCTGTGCCTCTGACAGTGAGACCAGGACTGGGACTTTAGACATCACAGTTTTAGCATGCAGTCTTTACAGTAGGCCCACGTAGGCCCACGAACGCCCATGTTCTGTATAGAGGATTACTGCAGGTAATTCTGGACCCTGCTAAGTGAGGGTGGGGTCCTTATCGGAAGGCCTTCGCCTGGAACAATCCTTAGCCTAAGACCATTTGGCAACTTTAGAAATCTGCTGAAGACCATTTGTTGAAGGTCCTATCATCGCACCAGTACGGAAGCTCAGAGAAGTAATCATGGGAGGAGATTATTTGCATAGGACTGCCCCTTTCTCAATCCTGTGATTATGCTGCAGTTGCCATATAACATTACTAGAGGGCAGCAGCATCAACATAAATCCAAAGAGAGGCTGTAAATCTGCTTGCTGAACTAGCTCTTGTTCTTGTTGAATTTTGTAGAGCCTGTAGAATGGAGGAGTGGAATGACTATCGAGGAATGATTGGACTGTATTTGGGGTGAAGGGGTTGCAGGATTTGGAAGGAAAACTGAATTAAAAGCAAAGTGATTAATGCAGATATGCTTGCTGAGAGACTGAGTGTGTCATCTGTCAGGCCTGGGAATTGAACCCTGCTTGTCTGGGTAAAAGGCAGGAACTTACCCACTGGACCAGACAGGCTTCCCTATCTCTAGCTGGTCACATCTTCCCTATATCATGGTTATGATGTGTCCTTTGCAGTGGCAGCCATTGGCAATGACACCAAAGCCTGTCAGATGCTGATAGGGGATCTTGCACAACTGAATCCCATCAAGAGCCTGTAGCTCAGTGGCAAAGTCTAGCTCCTTTGGTGCAGGAACCTACCCCTGGACAGGGTTCAAATCCAGCCACCACTGTTATAGTATGTTTAGATGGAAAAAATACTGTATTTGATTTTTTGCACGTAAAAAGAATATTTTTACTTTAAAAAAAATACAGGAACAATTTAAGTCATTTTTTGATTGCATTAGTTGGGCACATTTACAAATCTTGCCACCCCCACCACCACCTGCCACCTCCCTCCTTTTGCTCCAGTAGTTTAAATAGGAGCAAGGCCTTATCTTCATTTATGAATGTATTCGTTGTTTCTTCAAAATGGTGTTCTGGAGAGCACAAATATGGCCTAAGGTGGTAGAATTGAGCTGTATTATGTGAGGAAGGTGCCATGCAGATAATAAAATAGGTTGAATGGTGTTGATTTAATGCAGGGTAAAATTTTGTGCAGGTGAAACCGCCCTTATTAGCTGCAGTCAGAAGGTAGCATGTTGAATTTTGAAGTGATAGAAAAGGACAAAGTCATGCCTCTTATTGACTATGTCTTGAAAATGCATAATGCAGCAAGTGTGGGGAAGAGGCAGTTGGTTTGCAAGGATGTGCATGGCCAGGTCTGGCATGCTATGTTATGCTGTGCCTCTGACAGTGAGACCAGGACTGGGACTTTAGACATCACAGTTTTAGCATGCAGTCTGTACAGTAGGCCCACGTAGGCCCACAAACGCCCACGAACGCCCATGTTCTGTATAGAGGATTACTGCAGGTAATTCTGGACCCTGCTAAGTGAGGGTGGGGTCCTTATCGGAAGGCCTTCGACTGGAACAATCCTTAGCCTAAGACAATTTGGCAACTTTAGAAATCTGCTGAAGACCATTTGTTGAAGGTCCTATCATCGCACCACTACGGAAGCTCAGAGAAGTAATCATGGGAGGAGATTATTTGCATAGGACTGCCCCTTTCTCAATCCTGTGATTATGCTGCAGTTGCCATATAACATTACTAGAGGGCAGCAGCATCAACATAAATCCAAAGAGAGGCTTTAAATCTGCTTGCTGAACTAGCTCTTGTTCTTGTTGAATTTTGTAGAGCCTGTAGAATGGAGGAGTGGAATGACTGAGTGAATGAGTATCGAGGAATGATTGGACTGTATTTGGGGTGAAGGGGTTGCAGGATTTGGAAGGAAAACTGAATTAAAAGCAAAGTGATTAATGCAGATATGCTTGCTGAGAGACTGAGTGTGTCATCTGTCAGGCCTGGGAATTGAACCCTGCTTGTCTGGGTGAAAGGCAGGAACTTACCCACTGGACCAGACAGGCTTCCCTATCTCTAGCTGGTCAAATCTTCCCTATATCATGGTTATGATGTGTCCTTTGCAGTGGCAGCCATTGGCAATGACACCAAAGCCTGTCAGATGCTGATAGGGGATCTTGCACAACTGAAACCCATCAAGAGCCTGTAGCTCAGTGGCAAAGTCTAGTGCCTTTGGTGCAGGAACCTACCCCTGGACAGGGTTCAAATCCTGCCACCACCGTTGTAGTATGTTTAGATGGAAAAAATACAGTATTTGATTTTTTGCACGTAAAAAGAATATTTGTACTTAAAAAAAATACAGGAACAATTTAAGTCATTTTTTGATTGCATTAGTTGGGCACATTTACAAATCTTGCCACCCCCACCACCACCTGCCACCTCCCTCCTTTTGCTCCAGTAGTTTAAATAGGAGCAAGGCCTTATCTTCATTTATGAATGTATTCGTTGTTTCTTCAAAATGGTGTTCTGGAGAGCACAAATATGGCCTAAGGGGGGGCAGAATTGAGCTGTATTATGTGAGGAAGGTGCCATGCAGATAATAAAATAGGTTGAATGGTGTTGATTTAATGCAGGGTAAAATTTTGTGCAGGTGAAAGCGCCCTTATTAGCTGCAGTCAGAAGGTAGCATGTTGAATTTTGAAGTGATAGAAAAGGACAAAGTCATGCCTCTTATTGACTATGTCTTGAAAATGCATAATGCAGCAAGTGTGGGGAAGAAGCAGTTGGTTTGCAAGGATTTGCATGGCCAGGTCTGGCATGCTATGTTATGCTGTGCCTCTGACAGTGAGACCAGGACTGGGACTTTAGACATCACAGTTTTAGCATGCAGTCTTTACAGTAGGCCCACGGACGCCCATGTTCTGTATAGAGGATTACTGCAGGTAATTCTGGACCCTGCTAAGTGAGGGTGGGGTCCTTATCGGAAGGCCTTCGACTGGAACAATCCTTAGCCTAAGACCATTTGGCAACTTTAGAAATCTGCTGAAGACCATTTGTTGAAGGTCCTATCATCGCACCACTACGGAAGCTCAGAGAAGTAATCATGGGAGGAGATTATTTGCATAGGACTGCCCCTTTCTCAATCCTGTGATTATGCTGCAGTTGCCATATAACATTATTAGAGGGCAGCAGCATCAACATAAATCCAAAGAGAGGCTTTAAATCTGCTTGCTGAACTAGCTCTTGTTCTTGTTGAATTTTGTAGAGCCTGTAGAATGGAGGAGTGGAATGACTGAGTGAATGAGTATCGAGGAATGATTGGACTGTATTTGGGGTGAAGGGGTTGCAGGATTTGGAAGGAAAACTGAATTAAAAGCAAAGTGATTAATGCAGATATGCTTGCTGAGAGACTGAGTGTGTCATCTGTCAGGCCTGGGAATTGAACCCTGCTTGTCTGGGTGAAAGGCAGGAACTTACCCACTGGACCAGACAGGCTTCCCTATCTCTAGCTGGTCAAATCTTCCCTATATCATGGTTATGATGTGTCCTTTGCAGTGGCAGCCATTGGCAATGACACCAAAGCCTGTCAGATGCTGATAGGGGATCTTGCACAACTGAAACCCATCAAGAGCCTGTAGCTCAGTGGCAAAGTCTAGTGCCTTTGGTGCAGGAACCTACCCCTGGACAGGGTTCAAATCCAGCCACCACCGTTGTAGTATGTTTAGATGGAAAAAATACAGTATTTGATTTTTTGCACGTAAAAAGAATATTTGTACTTAAAAAAAATACAGGAACAATTTAAGTCATTTTTTGATTGCATTAGTTGGGCACATTTACAAATCTTGCCACCCCCACCACCACCTGCCACCTCCCTCCTTTTGCTCAAGTATTTTAAATAGGAGCAAGGCCTTATCTTCATTTATGAATGTATTTGTTGTTTCTTCAAAATGGTGTTCTGGAGAGCACAAATATGGCCTAAGGGGGGGCAGAATTGAGCTGTATTATGTGAGGAAGGTGCCATTCAGATAATAAAATAGGTTGAATGGTGTTGATTTAATGCAGGGTAAAAAAATTTGCAGGTGAAAGCGCCCTTATTAGCTGCAGTCTGAAGGTAGCATGTTGAATTTTGAAGTGATAGAAAAGGACAAAGTCATGCCTCTTATTGACTATGTCTTGAAAATGCATAATGCAGCAAGTGTGGGGAAGAGGCAGTTGGTTTGCAAGGATTTGCATGGCCAGGTCTGGCATGCTATGTTATGCTGTGCCTCTGACAGTGAGACCAGGACTGGGACTTTAGACATCACAGTTTTAGCATGCAGTCTTTACAGTAGGCCCACGTAGGCCCACGAACGCCCATGTTCTGTATAGAGGATTACTGCAGGTAATTCTGGACCCTGCTAAGTGAGGGTGGGGTCCTTATCGGAAGGCCTTCGCCTGGAACAATCCTTAGCCTAAGACCATTTGGCAACTTTAGAAATCTGCTGAAGACCATTTGTTGAAGGTCCTATCATCGCACCAGTACGGAAGCTCAGAGAAGTAATCATGGGAGGAGATTATTTGCATAGGACTGCCCCTTTCTCAATCCTGTGATTATGCTGCAGTTGCCATATAACATTACTAGAGGGCAGCAGCATCAACATAAATCCAAAGAGAGGCTGTAAATCTGCTTGCTGAACTAGCTCTTGTTCTTGTTGAATTTTGTAGAGCCTGTAGAATGGAGGAGTGGAATGACTATCGAGGAATGATTGGACTGTATTTGGGGTGAAGGGGTTGCAGGATTTGGAAGGAAAACTGAATTAAAAGCAAAGTGATTAATGCAGATATGCTTGCTGAGAGACTGAGTGTGTCATCTGTCAGGCCTGGGAATTGAACCCTGCTTGTCTGGGTGAAAGGCAGGAACTTACCCACTGGACCAGACAGGCTTCCCTATCTCTAGCTGGTCAAATCTTCCCTATATCATGGTTATGATGTGTCCTTTGCAGTGGCAGCCATTGGCAATGACACCAAAGCCTGTCAGATGCTGATAGGGGATCTTGCACAACTGAATCCCATCAAGAGCCTGTAGCTCAGTGGCAAAGTCTAGCTCCTTTGGTGCAGGAACCTACCCCTGGACAGGGTTCAAATCCAGCCACCACTGTTATAGTATGTTTAGATGGAAAAAATACTGTATTTGATTTTTTGCACGTAAAAAGAATATTTTTACTTTAAAAAAAATACAGGAACAATTTAAGTCATTTTTTGATTGCATTAGTTGGGCACATTTACAAATCTTGCCACCCCCACCACCACCTGCCACCTCCCTCCTTTTGCTCCAGTAGTTTAAATAGGAGCAAGGCCTTATCTTCATTTATGAATGTATTCGTTGTTTCTTCAAAATGGTGTTCTGGAGAGCACAAATATGGCCTAAGGGGGGTAGAATTGAGCTGTATTATGTGAGGAAGGTGCCATGCAGATAATAAAATAGGTTGAATGGTGTTGATTTAATGCAGGGTAAAATTTTGTGCAGGTGAAACCGCCCTTATTAGCTGCAGTCAGAAGGTAGCATGTTGAATTTTGAAGTGATAGAAAAGGACAAAGTCATGCCTCTTATTGACTATGTCTTGAAAATGCATAATGCAGCAAGTGTGGGGAAGAGGCAGTTGGTTTGCAAGGATGTGCATGGCCAGGTCTGGCATGCTATGTTATGCTGTGCCTCTGACAGTGAGACCAGGACTGGGACTTTAGACATCACAGTTTTAGCATGCAGTCTTTACAGTAGGCCCACGTAGGCCCACAAACGCCCACGAACGCCCATGTTCTGTATAGAGGATTACTGCAGGTAATTCTGGACCCTGCTAAGTGAGGGTGGGGTCCTTATCGGAAGGCCTTCGACTGGAACAATCCTTAGCCTAAGACAATTTGGCAACTTTAGAAATCTGCTGAAGACCATTTGTTGAAGGTCCTATCATCGCACCACTACGGAAGCTCAGAGAAGTAATCATGGGAGGAGATTATTTGCATAGGACTGCCCCTTTCTCAATCCTGTGATTATGCTGCAGTTGCCATATAACATTACTAGAGGGCAGCAGCATCAACATAAATCCAAAGAGAGGCTTTAAATCTGCTTGCTGAACTAGCTCTTGTTCTTGTTGAATTTTGTAGAGCCTGTAGAATGGAGGAGTGGAATGACTGAGTGAATGAGTATCGAGGAATGATTGGACTGTATTTGGGGTGAAGGGGTTGCAGGATTTGGAAGGAAAACTGAATTAAAAGCAAAGTGATTAATGCAGATATGCTTGCTGAGAGACTGAGTGTGTCATCTGTCAGGCCTGGGAATTGAACCCTGCTTGTCTGGGTGAAAGGCAGGAACTTACCCACTGGACCAGACAGGCTTCCCTATCTCTAGCTGGTCAAATCTTCCCTATATCATGGTTATGATGTGTCCTTTGCAGTGGCAGCCATTGGCAATGACACCAAAGCCTGTCAGATGCTGATAGGGGATCTTGCACAACTGAAACCCATCAAGAGCCTGTAGCTCAGTGGCAAAGTCTAGTGCCTTTGGTGCAGGAACCTACCCCTGGACAGGGTTCAAATCCAGCCACCACCGTTGTAGTATGTTTAGATGGAAAAAATACAGTATTTGATTTTTTGCACGTAAAAAGAATATTTGTACTTAAAAAAAATACAGGAACAATTTAAGTCATTTTTTGATTGCATTAGTTGGGCACATTTACAAATCTTGCCACCCCCACCACCACCTGCCACCTCCCTCCTTTTGCTCCAGTAGTTTAAATAGGAGCAAGGCCTTATCTTCATTTATGAATGTATTCGTTGTTTCTTCAAAATGGTGTTCTGGAGAGCACAAATATGGCCTAAGGGGGGGCAGAATTGAGCTGTATTATGTGAGGAAGGTGCCATGCAGATAATAAAATAGGTTGAATGGTGTTGATTTAATGCAGGGTAAAATTTTGTGCAGGTGAAAGCGCCCTTATTAGCTGCAGTCAGAAGGTAGCATGTTGAATTTTGAAGTGATAGAAAAGGACAAAGTCATGCCTCTTATTGACTATGTCTTGAAAATGCATAATGCAGCAAGTGTGGGGAAGAAGCAGTTGGTTTGCAAGGATTTGCATGGCCAGGTCTGGCATGCTATGTTATGCTGTGCCTCTGACAGTGAGACCAGGACTGGGACTTTAGACATCACAGTTTTAGCATGCAGTCTTTACAGTAGGCCCACGAACGCCCATGTTCTGTATAGAGGATTACTGCAGGTAATTCTGGACCCTGCTAAGTGAGGGTGGGGTCCTTATCGGAAGGCCTTCGACTGGAACAATCCTTAGCCTAAGACCATTTGGCAACTTTAGAAATCTGCTGAAGACCATTTGTTGAAGGTCCTATCATCGCACCACTACGGAAGCTCAGAGAAGTAATCATGGGAGGAGATTATTTGCATAGGACTGCCCCTTTCTCAATCCTGTGATTATGCTGCAGTTGCCATATAACATTATTAGAGGGCAGCAGCATCAACATAAATCCAAAGAGAGGCTTTAAATCTGCTTGCTGAACTAGCTCTTGTTCTTGTTGAATTTTGTAGAGCCTGTAGAATGGAGGAGTGGAATGACTGAGTGAATGAGTATCGAGGAATGATTGGACTGTATTTGGGGTGAAGGGGTTGCAGGATTTGGAAGGAAAACTGAATTAAAAGCAAAGTGATTAATGCAGATATGCTTGCTGAGAGACTGAGTGTGTCATCTGTCAGGCCTGGGAATTGAACCCTGCTTCTCTGGGTGAAAGGCAGGAACTTACCCACTGGACCAGACAGGCTTCCCTATCTCTAGCTGGTCAAATCTTCCCTATATCATGGTTATGATGTGTCCTTTGCAGTGGCAGCCATTGGCAATGACACCAAAGCCTGTCAGATGCTGATAGGGGATCTTGCACAACTGAAACCCATCAAGAGCCTGTAGCTCAGTGGCAAAGTCTAGTGCCTTTGGTGCAGGAACCTACCCCTGGACAGGGTTCAAATCCAGCCACCACCGTTGTAGTATGTTTAGATGGAAAAAATACAGTATTTGATTTTTTGCACGTAAAAAGAATATTTGTACTTAAAAAAAATACAGGAACAATTTAAGTCATTTTTTGATTGCATTAGTTGGGCACATTTACAAATCTTGCCACCCCCACCACCACCTGCCACCTCCCTCCTTTTGCTCAAGTATTTTAAATAGGAGCAAGGCCTTATCTTCATTTATGAATGTATTTGTTGTTTCTTCAAAATGGTGTTCTGGAGAGCACAAATATGGCCTAAGGGGGGGGCAGAATTGAGCTGTATTATGTGAGGAAGGTGCCATTCAGATAATAAAATAGGTTGAATGGTGTTGATTTAATGCAGGGTAAAAAAATTTGCAGGTGAAAGCGCCCTTATTAGCTGCAGTCTGAAGGTAGCATGTTGAATTTTGAAGTGATAGAAAAGGACAAAGTCATGCCTCTTATTGACTATGTCTTGAAAATGCATAATGCAGTAAGTGTGGGGAAGAGGCAGTTGGTTTGCAAGGATTTGCATGGCCAGGTCTGGCATGCTATGTTATGCTGTGCCTCTGACAGTGAGACCAGGACTGGGACTTTAGACATCACAGTTTTAGCATGCAGTCTTTACAGTAGGCCCACGTAGGCCCACGAACGCCCATGTTCTGTATAGAGGATTACTGCAGGTAATTCTGGACCCTGCTAAGTGAGGGTGGGGTCCTTATCGGAAGGCCTTCGCCTGGAACAATCCTTAGCCTAAGACCATTTGGCAACTTTAGAAATCTGCTGAAGACCATTTGTTGAAGGTCCTATCATCGCACCAGTACGGAAGCTCAGAGAAGTAATCATGGGAAGAGATTATTTGCATAGGACTGCCCCTTTCTCAATCCTGTGATTATGCTGCAGTTGCCATATAACATTACTAGAGGGCAGCAGCATCAACATAAATCCAAAGAGAGGCTGTAAATCTGCTTGCTGAACTAGCTCTTGTTCTTGTTGAATTTTGTAGAGCCTGTAGAATGGAGGAGTGGAATGACTATCGAGGAATGATTGGACTGTATTTGGGGTGAAGGGGTTGCAGGATTTGGAAGGAAAACTGAATTAAAAGCAAAGTGATTAATGCAGATATGCTTGCTGAGAGACTGAGTGTGTCATCTGTCAGGCCTGGGAATTGAACCCTGCTTGTCTGGGTGAAAGGCAGGAACTTACCCACTGGACCAGACAGGCTTCCCTATCTCTAGCTGGTCAAATCTTCCCTATATCATGGTTATGATGTGTCCTTTGCAGTGGCAGCCATTGGCAATGACACCAAAGCCTGTCAGATGCTGATAGGGGATCTTGCACAACTGAAACCATCAAGAGCCTGTAGCTCAGTGGCAAAGTCTAGTGCCTTTGGTGCAGGAACCTACCCCTGGACAGGGTTCGAATCCAGCCACCACCGTTAAAGTATATTTAGATGGAAAAAATACAGTGTTTGATTTTTTGCACGTAAAAAGAATATTTTTACTTAAAAAAAATACAGGAACAATTTAAGTCATTTTTTGATTGCATTAGTTGGGCACATTTACAAATCTTGCCACCCCCACCACCACCTGCCACCTCCCTCCTTTTGCTCAAGTAGTTTAAATAGGAGCAAGGCCTTATCTTCATTTATGAATGTATTTGTTGTTTCTTCAAAATGGTGTTCTGGAGAGCACAAATATGGCCTAAGGGGGGGCAGAATTGAGCTGTATTATGTGAGGAAGGTGCCATTCAGATAATAAAATAGGTTGAATGGTGTTGATTTAATGCAGGGTAAAATTTTGTGCAGGTGAAAGCGCCCTTATTAGCTGCAGTCAGAAGGTAGCATGTTGAATTTTGAAGTGATAGAAAAGGACAAAGTCATGCCTCTTATTGACTATGTCTTGAAAATGCATAATGCAGCAAGTGTGGGGAAGAAGCAGTTGGTTTGCAAGGATTTGCATGGCCAGGTCTGGCATGCTATGTTATGCTGTGCCTCTGACAGTGAGACCAGGACTGGGACTTTAGACATCACAGTTTTAGCATGCAGTCTTTACAGTAGGCCCACTAACGCCCATGTTCTGTATAGAGGATTACTGCAGGTAATTCTGGACCCTGCTAAGTGAGGGTGGGGTCCTTATCGGAAGGCCTTCGACTGGAACTATCCTTAGCCTAAGACAATTTGGCAACTTTAGAAATCTGCTGAAGACCATTTGTTGAAGGTCCTATCATCGCACCACTACGGAAGCTCAGAGAAGTAATCATGGGAGGAGATTATTTGCATAGGACTGCCCCTTTCTCAATCCTGTGATTGTGCTGCAGTTGCCATATAACATTACTAGAGGGCAGCAGCATCAACATAAATCCAAAGAGAGGCTTTAAATCTGCTTGCTGAACTAGCTCTTGTTCTTGTTGAATTTTGTAGAGCCTGTAGAATGGAGGAGTGGAATGACTGAGTGAATGAGTATCGAGGAATGATTGGACTGTATTTGGGGTGAAGGGGTTGCAGGATTTGGAAGGAAAACTGAATTAAAAGCAAAGTGATTAATGCAGATATGCTTGCTGAGAGACTGAGTGTGTCATCTGTCAGGCCTGGGAATTGAACCCTGCTTGTCTGGGTAAAAGGCAGGAACTTACCCACTGGACCAGACAGGCTTCCCTATCTCTAGCTGGTCACATCTTCCCTATATCATGGTTATGATGTGTCCTTTGCAGTGGCAGCCATTGGCAATGACACCAAAGCCTGTCAGATGCTGATAGGGGATCTTGCACAACTGAATCCCATCAAGAGCCTGTAGCTCAGTGGCAAAGTCTAGCTCCTTTGGTGCAGGAACCTACCCCTGGACAGGGTTCAAATCCAGCCACCACTGTTATAGTATGTTTAGATGGAAAAAATACTGTATTTGATTTTTTGCACGTAAAAAGAATATTTTTACTTTAAAAAAAATACAGGAACAATTTAAGTCATTTTTTGATTGCATTAGTTGGGCACATTTACAAATCTTGCCACCCCCACCACCACCTGCCACCTCCCTCCTTTTGCTCCAGTAGTTTAAATAGGAGCAAGGCCTTATCTTCATTTATGAATGTATTCGTTGTTTCTTCAAAATGGTGTTCTGGAGAGCACAAATATGGCCTAAGGTGGTAGAATTGAGCTGTATTATGTGAGGAAGGTGCCATGCAGATAATAAAATAGGTTGAATGGTGTTGATTTAATGCAGGGTAAAATTTTGTGCAGGTGAAACCGCCCTTATTAGCTGCAGTCAGAAGGTAGCATGTTGAATTTTGAAGTGATAGAAAAGGACAAAGTCATGCCTCTTATTGACTATGTCTTGAAAATGCATAATGCAGCAAGTGTGGGGAAGAGGCAGTTGGTTTGCAAGGATGTGCATGGCCAGGTCTGGCATGCTATGTTATGCTGTGCCTCTGACAGTGAGACCAGGACTGGGACTTTAGACATCACAGTTTTAGCATGCAGTCTTTACAGTAGGCCCACGTAGGCCCACAAACGCCCACGAACGCCCATGTTCTGTATAGAGGATTACTGCAGGTAATTCTGGACCCTGCTAAGTGAGGGTGGGGTCCTTATCGGAAGGCCTTCGACTGGAACAATCCTTAGCCTAAGACAATTTGGCAACTTTAGAAATCTGCTGAAGACCATTTGTTGAAGGTCCTATCATCGCACCACTACGGAAGCTCAGAGAAGTAATCATGGGAGGAGATTATTTGCATAGGACTGCCCCTTTCTCAATCCTGTGATTATGCTGCAGTTGCCATATAACATTACTAGAGGGCAGCAGCATCAACATAAATCCAAAGAGAGGCTTTAAATCTGCTTGCTGAACTAGCTCTTGTTCTTGTTGAATTTTGTAGAGCCTGTAGAATGGAGGAGTGGAATGACTGAGTGAATGAGTATCGAGGAATGATTGGACTGTATTTGGGGTGAAGGGGTTGCAGGATTTGGAAGGAAAACTGAATTAAAAGCAAAGTGATTAATGCAGATATGCTTGCTGAGAGACTGAGTGTGTCATCTGTCAGGCCTGGGAATTGAACCCTGCTTGTCTGGGTGAAAGGCAGGAACTTACCCACTGGACCAGACAGGCTTCCCTATCTCTAGCTGGTCAAATCTTCCCTATATCATGGTTATGATGTGTCCTTTGCAGTGGCAGCCATTGGCAATGACACCAAAGCCTGTCAGATGCTGATAGGGGATCTTGCACAACTGAAACCCATCAAGAGCCTGTAGCTCAGTGGCAAAGTCTAGTGCCTTTGGTGCAGGAACCTACCCCTGGACAGGGTTCAAATCCTGCCACCACCGTTGTAGTATGTTTAGATGGAAAAAATACAGTATTTGATTTTTTGCACGTAAAAAGAATATTTGTACTTAAAAAAAATACAGGAACAATTTAAGTCATTTTTTGATTGCATTAGTTGGGCACATTTACAAATCTTGCCACCCCCACCACCACCTGCCACCTCCCTCCTTTTGCTCCAGTAGTTTAAATAGGAGCAAGGCCTTATCTTCATTTATGAATGTATTCGTTGTTTCTTCAAAATGGTGTTCTGGAGAGCACAAATATGGCCTAAGGGGGGGCAGAATTGAGCTGTATTATGTGAGGAAGGTGCCATGCAGATAATAAAATAGGTTGAATGGTGTTGATTTAATGCAGGGTAAAATTTTGTGCAGGTGAAAGCGCCCTTATTAGCTGCAGTCAGAAGGTAGCATGTTGAATTTTGAAGTGATAGAAAAGGACAAAGTCATGCCTCTTATTGACTATGTCTTGAAAATGCATAATGCAGCAAGTGTGGGGAAGAAGCAGTTGGTTTGCAAGGATTTGCATGGCCAGGTCTGGCATGCTATGTTATGCTGTGCCTCTGACAGTGAGACCAGGACTGGGACTTTAGACATCACAGTTTTAGCATGCAGTCTTTACAGTAGGCCCACGGACGCCCATGTTCTGTATAGAGGATTACTGCAGGTAATTCTGGACCCTGCTAAGTGAGGGTGGGGTCCTTATCGGAAGGCCTTCGACTGGAACAATCCTTAGCCTAAGACCATTTGGCAACTTTAGAAATCTGCTGAAGACCATTTGTTGAAGGTCCTATCATCGCACCACTACGGAAGCTCAGAGAAGTAATCATGGGAGGAGATTATTTGCATAGGACTGCCCCTTTCTCAATCCTGTGATTATGCTGCAGTTGCCATATAACATTATTAGAGGGCAGCAGCATCAACATAAATCCAAAGAGAGGCTTTAAATCTGCTTGCTGAACTAGCTCTTGTTCTTGTTGAATTTTGTAGAGCCTGTAGAATGGAGGAGTGGAATGACTGAGTGAATGAGTATCGAGGAATGATTGGACTGTATTTGGGGTGAAGGGGTTGCAGGATTTGGAAGGAAAACTGAATTAAAAGCAAAGTGATTAATGCAGATATGCTTGCTGAGAGACTGAGTGTGTCATCTGTCAGGCCTGGGAATTGAACCCTGCTTGTCTGGGTGAAAGGCAGGAACTTACCCACTGGACCAGACAGGCTTCCCTATCTCTAGCTGGTCAAATCTTCCCTATATCATGGTTATGATGTGTCCTTTGCAGTGGCAGCCATTGGCAATGACACCAAAGCCTGTCAGATGCTGATAGGGGATCTTGCACAACTGAAACCCATCAAGAGCCTGTAGCTCAGTGGCAAAGTCTAGTGCCTTTGGTGCAGGAACCTACCCCTGGACAGGGTTCAAATCCAGCCACCACCGTTGTAGTATGTTTAGATGGAAAAAATACAGTATTTGATTTTTTGCACGTAAAAAGAATATTTGTACTTAAAAAAAATACAGGAACAATTTAAGTCATTTTTTGATTGCATTAGTTGGGCACATTTACAAATCTTGCCACCCCCACCACCACCTGCCACCTCCCTCCTTTTGCTCAAGTATTTTAAATAGGAGCAAGGCCTTATCTTCATTTATGAATGTATTTGTTGTTTCTTCAAAATGGTGTTCTGGAGAGCACAAATATGGCCTAAGGGGGGGCAGAATTGAGCTGTATTATGTGAGGAAGGTGCCATTCAGATAATAAAATAGGTTGAATGGTGTTGATTTAATGCAGGGTAAAAAAATTTGCAGGTGAAAGCGCCCTTATTAGCTGCAGTCTGAAGGTAGCATGTTGAATTTTGAAGTGATAGAAAAGGACAAAGTCATGCCTCTTATTGACTATGTCTTGAAAATGCATAATGCAGCAAGTGTGGGGAAGAGGCAGTTGGTTTGCAAGGATTTGCATGGCCAGGTCTGGCATGCTATGTTATGCTGTGCCTCTGACAGTGAGACCAGGACTGGGACTTTAGACATCACAGTTTTAGCATGCAGTCTTTACAGTAGGCCCACGTAGGCCCACGAACGCCCATGTTCTGTATAGAGGATTACTGCAGGTAATTCTGGACCCTGCTAAGTGAGGGTGGGGTCCTTATCGGAAGGCCTTCGCCTGGAACAATCCTTAGCCTAAGACCATTTGGCAACTTTAGAAATCTGCTGAAGACCATTTGTTGAAGGTCCTATCATCGCACCAGTACGGAAGCTCAGAGAAGTAATCATGGGAGGAGATTATTTGCATAGGACTGCCCCTTTCTCAATCCTGTGATTATGCTGCAGTTGCCATATAACATTACTAGAGGGCAGCAGCATCAACATAAATCCAAAGAGAGGCTGTAAATCTGCTTGCTGAACTAGCTCTTGTTCTTGTTGAATTTTGTAGAGCCTGTAGAATGGAGGAGTGGAATGACTATCGAGGAATGATTGGACTGTATTTGGGGTGAAGGGGTTGCAGGATTTGGAAGGAAAACTGAATTAAAAGCAAAGTGATTAATGCAGATATGCTTGCTGAGAGACTGAGTGTGTCATCTGTCAGGCCTGGGAATTGAACCCTGCTTGTCTGGGTGAAAGGCAGGAACTTACCCACTGGACCAGACAGGCTTCCCTATCTCTAGCTGGTCAAATCTTCCCTATATCATGGTTATGATGTGTCCTTTGCAGTGGCAGCCATTGGCAATGACACCAAAGCCTGTCAGATGCTGATAGGGGATCTTGCACAACTGAATCCCATCAAGAGCCTGTAGCTCAGTGGCAAAGTCTAGCTCCTTTGGTGCAGGAACCTACCCCTGGACAGGGTTCAAATCCAGCCACCACTGTTATAGTATGTTTAGATGGAAAAAATACTGTATTTGATTTTTTGCACGTAAAAAGAATATTTTTACTTTAAAAAAAATACAGGAACAATTTAAGTCATTTTTTGATTGCATTAGTTGGGCACATTTACAAATCTTGCCACCCCCACCACCACCTGCCACCTCCCTCCTTTTGCTCCAGTAGTTTAAATAGGAGCAAGGCCTTATCTTCATTTATGAATGTATTCGTTGTTTCTTCAAAATGGTGTTCTGGAGAGCACAAATATGGCCTAAGGGGGGTAGAATTGAGCTGTATTATGTGAGGAAGGTGCCATGCAGATAATAAAATAGGTTGAATGGTGTTGATTTAATGCAGGGTAAAATTTTGTGCAGGTGAAACCGCCCTTATTAGCTGCAGTCAGAAGGTAGCATGTTGAATTTTGAAGTGATAGAAAAGGACAAAGTCATGCCTCTTATTGACTATGTCTTGAAAATGCATAATGCAGCAAGTGTGGGGAAGAGGCAGTTGGTTTGCAAGGATGTGCATGGCCAGGTCTGGCATGCTATGTTATGCTGTGCCTCTGACAGTGAGACCAGGACTGGGACTTTAGACATCACAGTTTTAGCATGCAGTCTTTACAGTAGGCCCACGTAGGCCCACAAACGCCCACGAACGCCCATGTTCTGTATAGAGGATTACTGCAGGTAATTCTGGACCCTGCTAAGTGAGGGTGGGGTCCTTATCGGAAGGCCTTCGACTGGAACAATCCTTAGCCTAAGACAATTTGGCAACTTTAGAAATCTGCTGAAGACCATTTGTTGAAGGTCCTATCATCGCACCACTACGGAAGCTCAGAGAAGTAATCATGGGAGGAGATTATTTGCATAGGACTGCCCCTTTCTCAATCCTGTGATTATGCTGCAGTTGCCATATAACATTACTAGAGGGCAGCAGCATCAACATAAATCCAAAGAGAGGCTTTAAATCTGCTTGCTGAACTAGCTCTTGTTCTTGTTGAATTTTGTAGAGCCTGTAGAATGGAGGAGTGGAATGACTGAGTGAATGAGTATCGAGGAATGATTGGACTGTATTTGGGGTGAAGGGGTTGCAGGATTTGGAAGGAAAACTGAATTAAAAGCAAAGTGATTAATGCAGATATGCTTGCTGAGAGACTGAGTGTGTCATCTGTCAGGCCTGGGAATTGAACCCTGCTTGTCTGGGTGAAAGGCAGGAACTTACCCACTGGACCAGACAGGCTTCCCTATCTCTAGCTGGTCAAATCTTCCCTATATCATGGTTATGATGTGTCCTTTGCAGTGGCAGCCATTGGCAATGACACCAAAGCCTGTCAGATGCTGATAGGGGATCTTGCACAACTGAAACCCATCAAGAGCCTGTAGCTCAGTGGCAAAGTCTAGTGCCTTTGGTGCAGGAACCTACCCCTGGACAGGGTTCAAATCCAGCCACCACCGTTGTAGTATGTTTAGATGGAAAAAATACAGTATTTGATTTTTTGCACGTAAAAAGAATATTTGTACTTAAAAAAAATACAGGAACAATTTAAGTCATTTTTTGATTGCATTAGTTGGGCACATTTACAAATCTTGCCACCCCCACCACCACCTGCCACCTCCCTCCTTTTGCTCCAGTAGTTTAAATAGGAGCAAGGCCTTATCTTCATTTATGAATGTATTCGTTGTTTCTTCAAAATGGTGTTCTGGAGAGCACAAATATGGCCTAAGGGGGGGCAGAATTGAGCTGTATTATGTGAGGAAGGTGCCATGCAGATAATAAAATAGGTTGAATGGTGTTGATTTAATGCAGGGTAAAATTTTGTGCAGGTGAAAGCGCCCTTATTAGCTGCAGTCAGAAGGTAGCATGTTGAATTTTGAAGTGATAGAAAAGGACAAAGTCATGCCTCTTATTGACTATGTCTTGAAAATGCATAATGCAGCAAGTGTGGGGAAGAAGCAGTTGGTTTGCAAGGATTTGCATGGCCAGGTCTGGCATGCTATGTTATGCTGTGCCTCTGACAGTGAGACCAGGACTGGGACTTTAGACATCACAGTTTTAGCATGCAGTCTTTACAGTAGGCCCACGAACGCCCATGTTCTGTATAGAGGATTACTGCAGGTAATTCTGGACCCTGCTAAGTGAGGGTGGGGTCCTTATCGGAAGGCCTTCGACTGGAACAATCCTTAGCCTAAGACCATTTGGCAACTTTAGAAATCTGCTGAAGACCATTTGTTGAAGGTCCTATCATCGCACCACTACGGAAGCTCAGAGAAGTAATCATGGGAGGAGATTATTTGCATAGGACTGCCCCTTTCTCAATCCTGTGATTATGCTGCAGTTGCCATATAACATTATTAGAGGGCAGCAGCATCAACATAAATCCAAAGAGAGGCTTTAAATCTGCTTGCTGAACTAGCTCTTGTTCTTGTTGAATTTTGTAGAGCCTGTAGAATGGAGGAGTGGAATGACTGAGTGAATGAGTATCGAGGAATGATTGGACTGTATTTGGGGTGAAGGGGTTGCAGGATTTGGAAGGAAAACTGAATTAAAAGCAAAGTGATTAATGCAGATATGCTTGCTGAGAGACTGAGTGTGTCATCTGTCAGGCCTGGGAATTGAACCCTGCTTCTCTGGGTGAAAGGCAGGAACTTACCCACTGGACCAGACAGGCTTCCCTATCTCTAGCTGGTCAAATCTTCCCTATATCATGGTTATGATGTGTCCTTTGCAGTGGCAGCCATTGGCAATGACACCAAAGCCTGTCAGATGCTGATAGGGGATCTTGCACAACTGAAACCCATCAAGAGCCTGTAGCTCAGTGGCAAAGTCTAGTGCCTTTGGTGCAGGAACCTACCCCTGGACAGGGTTCAAATCCAGCCACCACCGTTGTAGTATGTTTAGATGGAAAAAATACAGTATTTGATTTTTTGCACGTAAAAAGAATATTTGTACTTAAAAAAAATACAGGAACAATTTAAGTCATTTTTTGATTGCATTAGTTGGGCACATTTACAAATCTTGCCACCCCCACCACCACCTGCCACCTCCCTCCTTTTGCTCAAGTATTTTAAATAGGAGCAAGGCCTTATCTTCATTTATGAATGTATTTGTTGTTTCTTCAAAATGGTGTTCTGGAGAGCACAAATATGGCCTAAGGGGGGGCAGAATTGAGCTGTATTATGTGAGGAAGGTGCCATTCAGATAATAAAATAGGTTGAATGGTGTTGATTTAATGCAGGGTAAAAAAATTTGCAGGTGAAAGCGCCCTTATTAGCTGCAGTCTGAAGGTAGCATGTTGAATTTTGAAGTGATAGAAAAGGACAAAGTCATGCCTCTTATTGACTATGTCTTGAAAATGCATAATGCAGTAAGTGTGGGGAAGAGGCAGTTGGTTTGCAAGGATTTGCATGGCCAGGTCTGGCATGCTATGTTATGCTGTGCCTCTGACAGTGAGACCAGGACTGGGACTTTAGACATCACAGTTTTAGCATGCAGTCTTTACAGTAGGCCCACGTAGGCCCACGAACGCCCATGTTCTGTATAGAGGATTACTGCAGGTAATTCTGGACCCTGCTAAGTGAGGGTGGGGTCCTTATCGGAAGGCCTTCGCCTGGAACAATCCTTAGCCTAAGACCATTTGGCAACTTTAGAAATCTGCTGAAGACCATTTGTTGAAGGTCCTATCATCGCACCAGTACGGAAGCTCAGAGAAGTAATCATGGGAGGAGATTATTTGCATAGGACTGCCCCTTTCTCAATCCTGTGATTATGCTGCAGTTGCCATATAACATTACTAGAGGGCAGCAGCATCAACATAAATCCAAAGAGAGGCTGTAAATCTGCTTGCTGAACTAGCTCTTGTTCTTGTTGAATTTTGTAGAGCCTGTAGAATGGAGGAGTGGAATGACTATCGAGGAATGATTGGACTGTATTTGGGGTGAAGGGGTTGCAGGATTTGGAAGGAAAACTGAATTAAAAGCAAAGTGATTAATGCAGATATGCTTGCTGAGAGACTGAGTGTGTCATCTGTCAGGCCTGGGAATTGAACCCTGCTTGTCTGGGTGAAAGGCAGGAACTTACCCACTGGACCAGACAGGCTTCCCTATCTCTAGCTGGTCAAATCTTCCCTATATCATGGTTATGATGTGTCCTTTGCAGTGGCAGCCATTGGCAATGACACCAAAGCCTGTCAGATGCTGATAGGGGATCTTGCACAACTGAAACCATCAAGAGCCTGTAGCTCAGTGGCAAAGTCTAGTGCCTTTGGTGCAGGAACCTACCCCTGGACAGGGTTCGAATCCAGCCACCACCGTTAAAGTATATTTAGATGGAAAAAATACAGTGTTTGATTTTTTGCACGTAAAAAGAATATTTTTACTTAAAAAAAATACAGGAACAATTTAAGTCATTTTTTGATTGCATTAGTTGGGCACATTTACAAATCTTGCCACCCCCACCACCACCTGCCACCTCCCTCCTTTTGCTCAAGTAGTTTAAATAGGAGCAAGGCCTTATCTTCATTTATGAATGTATTTGTTGTTTCTTCAAAATGGTGTTCTGGAGAGCACAAATATGGCCTAAGGGGGGGCAGAATTGAGCTGTATTATGTGAGGAAGGTGCCATTCAGATAATAAAATAGGTTGAATGGTGTTGATTTAATGCAGGGTAAAATTTTGTGCAGGTGAAAGCGCCCTTATTAGCTGCAGTCAGAAGGTAGCATGTTGAATTTTGAAGTGATAGAAAAGGACAAAGTCATGCCTCTTATTGACTATGTCTTGAAAATGCATAATGCAGCAAGTGTGGGGAAGAAGCAGTTGGTTTGCAAGGATTTGCATGGCCAGGTCTGGCATGCTATGTTATGCTGTGCCTCTGACAGTGAGACCAGGACTGGGACTTTAGACATCACAGTTTTAGCATGCAGTCTTTACAGTAGGCCCACGAACGCCCATGTTCTGTATAGAGGATTACTGCAGGTAATTCTGGACCCTGCTAAGTGAGGGTGGGGTCCTTATCGGAAGGCCTTCGACTGGAACTATCCTTAGCCTAAGACAATTTGGCAACTTTAGAAATCTGCTGAAGACCATTTGTTGAAGGTCCTATCATCGCACCACTACGGAAGCTCAGAGAAGTAATCATGGGAGGAGATTATTTGCATAGGACTGCCCCTTTCTCAATCCTGTGATTGTGCTGCAGTTGCCATATAACATTACTAGAGGGCAGCAGCATCAACATAAATCCAAAGAGAGGCTTTAAATCTGCTTGCTGAACTAGCTCTTGTTCTTGTTGAATTTTGTAGAGCCTGTAGAATGGAGGAGTGGAATGACTGAGTGAATGAGTATCGAGGAATGATTGGACTGTATTTGGGGTGAAGGGGTTGCAGGATTTGGAAGGAAAACTGAATTAAAAGCAAAGTGATTAATGCAGATATGCTTGCTGAGAGACTGAGTGTGTCATCTGTCAGGCCTGGGAATTGAACCCTGCTTGTCTGGGTAAAAGGCAGGAACTTACCCACTGGACCAGACAGGCTTCCCTATCTCTAGCTGGTCACATCTTCCCTATATCATGGTTATGATGTGTCCTTTGCAGTGGCAGCCATTGGCAATGACACCAAAGCCTGTCAGATGCTGATAGGGGATCTTGCACAACTGAATCCCATCAAGAGCCTGTAGCTCAGTGGCAAAGTCTAGCTCCTTTGGTGCAGGAACCTACCCCTGGACAGGGTTCAAATCCAGCCACCACTGTTATAGTATGTTTAGATGGAAAAAATACTGTATTTGATTTTTTGCACGTAAAAAGAATATTTTTACTTTAAAAAAAATACAGGAACAATTTAAGTCATTTTTTGATTGCATTAGTTGGGCACATTTACAAATCTTGCCACCCCCACCACCACCTGCCACCTCCCTCCTTTTGCTCCAGTAGTTTAAATAGGAGCAAGGCCTTATCTTCATTTATGAATGTATTCGTTGTTTCTTCAAAATGGTGTTCTGGAGAGCACAAATATGGCCTAAGGTGGTAGAATTGAGCTGTATTATGTGAGGAAGGTGCCATGCAGATAATAAAATAGGTTGAATGGTGTTGATTTAATGCAGGGTAAAATTTTGTGCAGGTGAAACCGCCCTTATTAGCTGCAGTCAGAAGGTAGCATGTTGAATTTTGAAGTGATAGAAAAGGACAAAGTCATGCCTCTTATTGACTATGTCTTGAAAATGCATAATGCAGCAAGTGTGGGGAAGAGGCAGTTGGTTTGCAAGGATGTGCATGGCCAGGTCTGGCATGCTATGTTATGCTGTGCCTCTGACAGTGAGACCAGGACTGGGACTTTAGACATCACAGTTTTAGCATGCAGTCTTTACAGTAGGCCCACGTAGGCCCACAAACGCCCACGAACGCCCATGTTCTGTATAGAGGATTACTGCAGGTAATTCTGGACCCTGCTAAGTGAGGGTGGGGTCCTTATCGGAAGGCCTTCGACTGGAACAATCCTTAGCCTAAGACAATTTGGCAACTTTAGAAATCTGCTGAAGACCATTTGTTGAAGGTCCTATCATCGCACCACTACGGAAGCTCAGAGAAGTAATCATGGGAGGAGATTATTTGCATAGGACTGCCCCTTTCTCAATCCTGTGATTATGCTGCAGTTGCCATATAACATTACTAGAGGGCAGCAGCATCAACATAAATCCAAAGAGAGGCTTTAAATCTGCTTGCTGAACTAGCTCTTGTTCTTGTTGAATTTTGTAGAGCCTGTAGAATGGAGGAGTGGAATGACTGAGTGAATGAGTATCGAGGAATGATTGGACTGTATTTGGGGTGAAGGGGTTGCAGGATTTGGAAGGAAAACTGAATTAAAAGCAAAGTGATTAATGCAGATATGCTTGCTGAGAGACTGAGTGTGTCATCTGTCAGGCCTGGGAATTGAACCCTGCTTGTCTGGGTGAAAGGCAGGAACTTACCCACTGGACCAGACAGGCTTCCCTATCTCTAGCTGGTCAAATCTTCCCTATATCATGGTTATGATGTGTCCTTTGCAGTGGCAGCCATTGGCAATGACACCAAAGCCTGTCAGATGCTGATAGGGGATCTTGCACAACTGAAACCCATCAAGAGCCTGTAGCTCAGTGGCAAAGTCTAGTGCCTTTGGTGCAGGAACCTACCCCTGGACAGGGTTCAAATCCTGCCACCACCGTTGTAGTATGTTTAGATGGAAAAAATACAGTATTTGATTTTTTGCACGTAAAAAGAATATTTGTACTTAAAAAAAATACAGGAACAATTTAAGTCATTTTTTGATTGCATTAGTTGGGCACATTTACAAATCTTGCCACCCCCACCACCACCTGCCACCTCCCTCCTTTTGCTCCAGTAGTTTAAATAGGAGCAAGGCCTTATCTTCATTTATGAATGTATTCGTTGTTTCTTCAAAATGGTGTTCTGGAGAGCACAAATATGGCCTAAGGGGGGGCAGAATTGAGCTGTATTATGTGAGGAAGGTGCCATGCAGATAATAAAATAGGTTGAATGGTGTTGATTTAATGCAGGGTAAAATTTTGTGCAGGTGAAAGCGCCCTTATTAGCTGCAGTCAGAAGGTAGCATGTTGAATTTTGAAGTGATAGAAAAGGACAAAGTCATGCCTCTTATTGACTATGTCTTGAAAATGCATAATGCAGCAAGTGTGGGGAAGAAGCAGTTGGTTTGCAAGGATTTGCATGGCCAGGTCTGGCATGCTATGTTATGCTGTGCCTCTGACAGTGAGACCAGGACTGGGACTTTAGACATCACAGTTTTAGCATGCAGTCTTTACAGTAGGCCCACGGACGCCCATGTTCTGTATAGAGGATTACTGCAGGTAATTCTGGACCCTGCTAAGTGAGGGTGGGGTCCTTATCGGAAGGCCTTCGACTGGAACAATCCTTAGCCTAAGACCATTTGGCAACTTTAGAAATCTGCTGAAGACCATTTGTTGAAGGTCCTATCATCGCACCACTACGGAAGCTCAGAGAAGTAATCATGGGAGGAGATTATTTGCATAGGACTGCCCCTTTCTCAATCCTGTGATTATGCTGCAGTTGCCATATAACATTATTAGAGGGCAGCAGCATCAACATAAATCCAAAGAGAGGCTTTAAATCTGCTTGCTGAACTAGCTCTTGTTCTTGTTGAATTTTGTAGAGCCTGTAGAATGGAGGAGTGGAATGACTGAGTGAATGAGTATCGAGGAATGATTGGACTGTATTTGGGGTGAAGGGGTTGCAGGATTTGGAAGGAAAACTGAATTAAAAGCAAAGTGATTAATGCAGATATGCTTGCTGAGAGACTGAGTGTGTCATCTGTCAGGCCTGGGAATTGAACCCTGCTTGTCTGGGTGAAAGGCAGGAACTTACCCACTGGACCAGACAGGCTTCCCTATCTCTAGCTGGTCAAATCTTCCCTATATCATGGTTATGATGTGTCCTTTGCAGTGGCAGCCATTGGCAATGACACCAAAGCCTGTCAGATGCTGATAGGGGATCTTGCACAACTGAAACCCATCAAGAGCCTGTAGCTCAGTGGCAAAGTCTAGTGCCTTTGGTGCAGGAACCTACCCCTGGACAGGGTTCAAATCCAGCCACCACCGTTGTAGTATGTTTAGATGGAAAAAATACAGTATTTGATTTTTTGCACGTAAAAAGAATATTTGTACTTAAAAAAAATACAGGAACAATTTAAGTCATTTTTTGATTGCATTAGTTGGGCACATTTACAAATCTTGCCACCCCCACCACCACCTGCCACCTCCCTCCTTTTGCTCAAGTATTTTAAATAGGAGCAAGGCCTTATCTTCATTTATGAATGTATTTGTTGTTTCTTCAAAATGGTGTTCTGGAGAGCACAAATATGGCCTAAGGGGGGGCAGAATTGAGCTGTATTATGTGAGGAAGGTGCCATTCAGATAATAAAATAGGTTGAATGGTGTTGATTTAATGCAGGGTAAAAAAATTTGCAGGTGAAAGCGCCCTTATTAGCTGCAGTCTGAAGGTAGCATGTTGAATTTTGAAGTGATAGAAAAGGACAAAGTCATGCCTCTTATTGACTATGTCTTGAAAATGCATAATGCAGCAAGTGTGGGGAAGAGGCAGTTGGTTTGCAAGGATTTGCATGGCCAGGTCTGGCATGCTATGTTATGCTGTGCCTCTGACAGTGAGACCAGGACTGGGACTTTAGACATCACAGTTTTAGCATGCAGTCTTTACAGTAGGCCCACGTAGGCCCACGAACGCCCATGTTCTGTATAGAGGATTACTGCAGGTAATTCTGGACCCTGCTAAGTGAGGGTGGGGTCCTTATCGGAAGGCCTTCGCCTGGAACAATCCTTAGCCTAAGACCATTTGGCAACTTTAGAAATCTGCTGAAGACCATTTGTTGAAGGTCCTATCATCGCACCAGTACGGAAGCTCAGAGAAGTAATCATGGGAGGAGATTATTTGCATAGGACTGCCCCTTTCTCAATCCTGTGATTATGCTGCAGTTGCCATATAACATTACTAGAGGGCAGCAGCATCAACATAAATCCAAAGAGAGGCTGTAAATCTGCTTGCTGAACTAGCTCTTGTTCTTGTTGAATTTTGTAGAGCCTGTAGAATGGAGGAGTGGAATGACTATCGAGGAATGATTGGACTGTATTTGGGGTGAAGGGGTTGCAGGATTTGGAAGGAAAACTGAATTAAAAGCAAAGTGATTAATGCAGATATGCTTGCTGAGAGACTGAGTGTGTCATCTGTCAGGCCTGGGAATTGAACCCTGCTTGTCTGGGTGAAAGGCAGGAACTTACCCACTGGACCAGACAGGCTTCCCTATCTCTAGCTGGTCAAATCTTCCCTATATCATGGTTATGATGTGTCCTTTGCAGTGGCAGCCATTGGCAATGACACCAAAGCCTGTCAGATGCTGATAGGGGATCTTGCACAACTGAATCCCATCAAGAGCCTGTAGCTCAGTGGCAAAGTCTAGCTCCTTTGGTGCAGGAACCTACCCCTGGACAGGGTTCAAATCCAGCCACCACTGTTATAGTATGTTTAGATGGAAAAAATACTGTATTTGATTTTTTGCACGTAAAAAGAATATTTTTACTTTAAAAAAAATACAGGAACAATTTAAGTCATTTTTTGATTGCATTAGTTGGGCACATTTACAAATCTTGCCACCCCCACCACCACCTGCCACCTCCCTCCTTTTGCTCCAGTAGTTTAAATAGGAGCAAGGCCTTATCTTCATTTATGAATGTATTCGTTGTTTCTTCAAAATGGTGTTCTGGAGAGCACAAATATGGCCTAAGGGGGGTAGAATTGAGCTGTATTATGTGAGGAAGGTGCCATGCAGATAATAAAATAGGTTGAATGGTGTTGATTTAATGCAGGGTAAAATTTTGTGCAGGTGAAACCGCCCTTATTAGCTGCAGTCAGAAGGTAGCATGTTGAATTTTGAAGTGATAGAAAAGGACAAAGTCATGCCTCTTATTGACTATGTCTTGAAAATGCATAATGCAGCAAGTGTGGGGAAGAGGCAGTTGGTTTGCAAGGATGTGCATGGCCAGGTCTGGCATGCTATGTTATGCTGTGCCTCTGACAGTGAGACCAGGACTGGGACTTTAGACATCACAGTTTTAGCATGCAGTCTTTACAGTAGGCCCACGTAGGCCCACAAACGCCCACGAACGCCCATGTTCTGTATAGAGGATTACTGCAGGTAATTCTGGACCCTGCTAAGTGAGGGTGGGGTCCTTATCGGAAGGCCTTCGACTGGAACAATCCTTAGCCTAAGACAATTTGGCAACTTTAGAAATCTGCTGAAGACCATTTGTTGAAGGTCCTATCATCGCACCACTACGGAAGCTCAGAGAAGTAATCATGGGAGGAGATTATTTGCATAGGACTGCCCCTTTCTCAATCCTGTGATTATGCTGCAGTTGCCATATAACATTACTAGAGGGCAGCAGCATCAACATAAATCCAAAGAGAGGCTTTAAATCTGCTTGCTGAACTAGCTCTTGTTCTTGTTGAATTTTGTAGAGCCTGTAGAATGGAGGAGTGGAATGACTGAGTGAATGAGTATCGAGGAATGATTGGACTGTATTTGGGGTGAAGGGGTTGCAGGATTTGGAAGGAAAACTGAATTAAAAGCAAAGTGATTAATGCAGATATGCTTGCTGAGAGACTGAGTGTGTCATCTGTCAGGCCTGGGAATTGAACCCTGCTTGTCTGGGTGAAAGGCAGGAACTTACCCACTGGACCAGACAGGCTTCCCTATCTCTAGCTGGTCAAATCTTCCCTATATCATGGTTATGATGTGTCCTTTGCAGTGGCAGCCATTGGCAATGACACCAAAGCCTGTCAGATGCTGATAGGGGATCTTGCACAACTGAAACCCATCAAGAGCCTGTAGCTCAGTGGCAAAGTCTAGTGCCTTTGGTGCAGGAACCTACCCCTGGACAGGGTTCAAATCCAGCCACCACCGTTGTAGTATGTTTAGATGGAAAAAATACAGTATTTGATTTTTTGCACGTAAAAAGAATATTTGTACTTAAAAAAAATACAGGAACAATTTAAGTCATTTTTTGATTGCATTAGTTGGGCACATTTACAAATCTTGCCACCCCCACCACCACCTGCCACCTCCCTCCTTTTGCTCCAGTAGTTTAAATAGGAGCAAGGCCTTATCTTCATTTATGAATGTATTCGTTGTTTCTTCAAAATGGTGTTCTGGAGAGCACAAATATGGCCTAAGGGGGGGCAGAATTGAGCTGTATTATGTGAGGAAGGTGCCATGCAGATAATAAAATAGGTTGAATGGTGTTGATTTAATGCAGGGTAAAATTTTGTGCAGGTGAAAGCGCCCTTATTAGCTGCAGTCAGAAGGTAGCATGTTGAATTTTGAAGTGATAGAAAAGGACAAAGTCATGCCTCTTATTGACTATGTCTTGAAAATGCATAATGCAGCAAGTGTGGGGAAGAAGCAGTTGGTTTGCAAGGATTTGCATGGCCAGGTCTGGCATGCTATGTTATGCTGTGCCTCTGACAGTGAGACCAGGACTGGGACTTTAGACATCACAGTTTTAGCATGCAGTCTTTACAGTAGGCCCACGAACGCCCATGTTCTGTATAGAGGATTACTGCAGGTAATTCTGGACCCTGCTAAGTGAGGGTGGGGTCCTTATCGGAAGGCCTTCGACTGGAACAATCCTTAGCCTAAGACCATTTGGCAACTTTAGAAATCTGCTGAAGACCATTTGTTGAAGGTCCTATCATCGCACCACTACGGAAGCTCAGAGAAGTAATCATGGGAGGAGATTATTTGCATAGGACTGCCCCTTTCTCAATCCTGTGATTATGCTGCAGTTGCCATATAACATTATTAGAGGGCAGCAGCATCAACATAAATCCAAAGAGAGGCTTTAAATCTGCTTGCTGAACTAGCTCTTGTTCTTGTTGAATTTTGTAGAGCCTGTAGAATGGAGGAGTGGAATGACTGAGTGAATGAGTATCGAGGAATGATTGGACTGTATTTGGGGTGAAGGGGTTGCAGGATTTGGAAGGAAAACTGAATTAAAAGCAAAGTGATTAATGCAGATATGCTTGCTGAGAGACTGAGTGTGTCATCTGTCAGGCCTGGGAATTGAACCCTGCTTCTCTGGGTGAAAGGCAGGAACTTACCCACTGGACCAGACAGGCTTCCCTATCTCTAGCTGGTCAAATCTTCCCTATATCATGGTTATGATGTGTCCTTTGCAGTGGCAGCCATTGGCAATGACACCAAAGCCTGTCAGATGCTGATAGGGGATCTTGCACAACTGAAACCCATCAAGAGCCTGTAGCTCAGTGGCAAAGTCTAGTGCCTTTGGTGCAGGAACCTACCCCTGGACAGGGTTCAAATCCAGCCACCACCGTTGTAGTATGTTTAGATGGAAAAAATACAGTATTTGATTTTTTGCACGTAAAAAGAATATTTGTACTTAAAAAAAATACAGGAACAATTTAAGTCATTTTTTGATTGCATTAGTTGGGCACATTTACAAATCTTGCCACCCCCACCACCACCTGCCACCTCCCTCCTTTTGCTCAAGTATTTTAAATAGGAGCAAGGCCTTATCTTCATTTATGAATGTATTTGTTGTTTCTTCAAAATGGTGTTCTGGAGAGCACAAATATGGCCTAAGGGGGGGCAGAATTGAGCTGTATTATGTGAGGAAGGTGCCATTCAGATAATAAAATAGGTTGAATGGTGTTGATTTAATGCAGGGTAAAAAAATTTGCAGGTGAAAGCGCCCTTATTAGCTGCAGTCTGAAGGTAGCATGTTGAATTTTGAAGTGATAGAAAAGGACAAAGTCATGCCTCTTATTGACTATGTCTTGAAAATGCATAATGCAGTAAGTGTGGGGAAGAGGCAGTTGGTTTGCAAGGATTTGCATGGCCAGGTCTGGCATGCTATGTTATGCTGTGCCTCTGACAGTGAGACCAGGACTGGGACTTTAGACATCACAGTTTTAGCATGCAGTCTTTACAGTAGGCCCACGTAGGCCCACGAACGCCCATGTTCTGTATAGAGGATTACTGCAGGTAATTCTGGACCCTGCTAAGTGAGGGTGGGGTCCTTATCGGAAGGCCTTCGCCTGGAACAATCCTTAGCCTAAGACCATTTGGCAACTTTAGAAATCTGCTGAAGACCATTTGTTGAAGGTCCTATCATCGCACCAGTACGGAAGCTCAGAGAAGTAATCATGGGAGGAGATTATTTGCATAGGACTGCCCCTTTCTCAATCCTGTGATTATGCTGCAGTTGCCATATAACATTACTAGAGGGCAGCAGCATCAACATAAATCCAAAGAGAGGCTGTAAATCTGCTTGCTGAACTAGCTCTTGTTCTTGTTGAATTTTGTAGAGCCTGTAGAATGGAGGAGTGGAATGACTATCGAGGAATGATTGGACTGTATTTGGGGTGAAGGGGTTGCAGGATTTGGAAGGAAAACTGAATTAAAAGCAAAGTGATTAATGCAGATATGCTTGCTGAGAGACTGAGTGTGTCATCTGTCAGGCCTGGGAATTGAACCCTGCTTGTCTGGGTGAAAGGCAGGAACTTACCCACTGGACCAGACAGGCTTCCCTATCTCTAGCTGGTCAAATCTTCCCTATATCATGGTTATGATGTGTCCTTTGCAGTGGCAGCCATTGGCAATGACACCAAAGCCTGTCAGATGCTGATAGGGGATCTTGCACAACTGAAACCATCAAGAGCCTGTAGCTCAGTGGCAAAGTCTAGTGCCTTTGGTGCAGGAACCTACCCCTGGACAGGGTTCGAATCCAGCCACCACCGTTAAAGTATATTTAGATGGAAAAAATACAGTGTTTGATTTTTTGCACGTAAAAAGAATATTTTTACTTAAAAAAAATACAGGAACAATTTAAGTCATTTTTTGATTGCATTAGTTGGGCACATTTACAAATCTTGCCACCCCCACCACCACCTGCCACCTCCCTCCTTTTGCTCAAGTAGTTTAAATAGGAGCAAGGCCTTATCTTCATTTATGAATGTATTTGTTGTTTCTTCAAAATGGTGTTCTGGAGAGCACAAATATGGCCTAAGGGGGGGCAGAATTGAGCTGTATTATGTGAGGAAGGTGCCATTCAGATAATAAAATAGGTTGAATGGTGTTGATTTAATGCAGGGTAAAATTTTGTGCAGGTGAAAGCGCCCTTATTAGCTGCAGTCAGAAGGTAGCATGTTGAATTTTGAAGTGATAGAAAAGGACAAAGTCATGCCTCTTATTGACTATGTCTTGAAAATGCATAATGCAGCAAGTGTGGGGAAGAAGCAGTTGGTTTGCAAGGATTTGCATGGCCAGGTCTGGCATGCTATGTTATGCTGTGCCTCTGACAGTGAGACCAGGACTGGGACTTTAGACATCACAGTTTTAGCATGCAGTCTTTACAGTAGGCCCACGAACGCCCATGTTCTGTATAGAGGATTACTGCAGGTAATTCTGGACCCTGCTAAGTGAGGGTGGGGTCCTTATCGGAAGGCCTTCGACTGGAACTATCCTTAGCCTAAGACAATTTGGCAACTTTAGAAATCTGCTGAAGACCATTTGTTGAAGGTCCTATCATCGCACCACTACGGAAGCTCAGAGAAGTAATCATGGGAGGAGATTATTTGCATAGGACTGCCCCTTTCTCAATCCTGTGATTGTGCTGCAGTTGCCATATAACATTACTAGAGGGCAGCAGCATCAACATAAATCCAAAGAGAGGCTTTAAATCTGCTTGCTGAACTAGCTCTTGTTCTTGTTGAATTTTGTAGAGCCTGTAGAATGGAGGAGTGGAATGACTGAGTGAATGAGTATCGAGGAATGATTGGACTGTATTTGGGGTGAAGGGGTTGCAGGATTTGGAAGGAAAACTGAATTAAAAGCAAAGTGATTAATGCAGATATGCTTGCTGAGAGACTGAGTGTGTCATCTGTCAGGCCTGGGAATTGAACCCTGCTTGTCTGGGTAAAAGGCAGGAACTTACCCACTGGACCAGACAGGCTTCCCTATCTCTAGCTGGTCACATCTTCCCTATATCATGGTTATGATGTGTCCTTTGCAGTGGCAGCCATTGGCAATGACACCAAAGCCTGTCAGATGCTGATAGGGGATCTTGCACAACTGAATCCCATCAAGAGCCTGTAGCTCAGTGGCAAAGTCTAGCTCCTTTGGTGCAGGAACCTACCCCTGGACAGGGTTCAAATCCAGCCACCACTGTTATAGTATGTTTAGATGGAAAAAATACTGTATTTGATTTTTTGCACGTAAAAAGAATATTTTTACTTTAAAAAAAATACAGGAACAATTTAAGTCATTTTTTGATTGCATTAGTTGGGCACATTTACAAATCTTGCCACCCCCACCACCACCTGCCACCTCCCTCCTTTTGCTCCAGTAGTTTAAATAGGAGCAAGGCCTTATCTTCATTTATGAATGTATTCGTTGTTTCTTCAAAATGGTGTTCTGGAGAGCACAAATATGGCCTAAGGTGGTAGAATTGAGCTGTATTATGTGAGGAAGGTGCCATGCAGATAATAAAATAGGTTGAATGGTGTTGATTTAATGCAGGGTAAAATTTTGTGCAGGTGAAACCGCCCTTATTAGCTGCAGTCAGAAGGTAGCATGTTGAATTTTGAAGTGATAGAAAAGGACAAAGTCATGCCTCTTATTGACTATGTCTTGAAAATGCATAATGCAGCAAGTGTGGGGAAGAGGCAGTTGGTTTGCAAGGATGTGCATGGCCAGGTCTGGCATGCTATGTTATGCTGTGCCTCTGACAGTGAGACCAGGACTGGGACTTTAGACATCACAGTTTTAGCATGCAGTCTTTACAGTAGGCCCACGTAGGCCCACAAACGCCCACGAACGCCCATGTTCTGTATAGAGGATTACTGCAGGTAATTCTGGACCCTGCTAAGTGAGGGTGGGGTCCTTATCGGAAGGCCTTCGACTGGAACAATCCTTAGCCTAAGACAATTTGGCAACTTTAGAAATCTGCTGAAGACCATTTGTTGAAGGTCCTATCATCGCACCACTACGGAAGCTCAGAGAAGTAATCATGGGAGGAGATTATTTGCATAGGACTGCCCCTTTCTCAATCCTGTGATTATGCTGCAGTTGCCATATAACATTACTAGAGGGCAGCAGCATCAACATAAATCCAAAGAGAGGCTTTAAATCTGCTTGCTGAACTAGCTCTTGTTCTTGTTGAATTTTGTAGAGCCTGTAGAATGGAGGAGTGGAATGACTGAGTGAATGAGTATCGAGGAATGATTGGACTGTATTTGGGGTGAAGGGGTTGCAGGATTTGGAAGGAAAACTGAATTAAAAGCAAAGTGATTAATGCAGATATGCTTGCTGAGAGACTGAGTGTGTCATCTGTCAGGCCTGGGAATTGAACCCTGCTTGTCTGGGTGAAAGGCAGGAACTTACCCACTGGACCAGACAGGCTTCCCTATCTCTAGCTGGTCAAATCTTCCCTATATCATGGTTATGATGTGTCCTTTGCAGTGGCAGCCATTGGCAATGACACCAAAGCCTGTCAGATGCTGATAGGGGATCTTGCACAACTGAAACCCATCAAGAGCCTGTAGCTCAGTGGCAAAGTCTAGTGCCTTTGGTGCAGGAACCTACCCCTGGACAGGGTTCAAATCCAGCCACCACCGTTGTAGTATGTTTAGATGGAAAAAATACAGTATTTGATTTTTTGCACGTAAAAAGAATATTTGTACTTAAAAAAAATACAGGAACAATTTAAGTCATTTTTTGATTGCATTAGTTGGGCACATTTACAAATCTTGCCACCCCCACCACCACCTGCCACCTCCCTCCTTTTGCTCCAGTAGTTTAAATAGGAGCAAGGCCTTATCTTCATTTATGAATGTATTCGTTGTTTCTTCAAAATGGTGTTCTGGAGAGCACAAATATGGCCTAAGGGGGGGCAGAATTGAGCTGTATTATGTGAGGAAGGTGCCATGCAGATAATAAAATAGGTTGAATGGTGTTGATTTAATGCAGGGTAAAATTTTGTGCAGGTGAAAGCGCCCTTATTAGCTGCAGTCAGAAGGTAGCATGTTGAATTTTGAAGTGATAGAAAAGGACAAAGTCATGCCTCTTATTGACTATGTCTTGAAAATGCATAATGCAGCAAGTGTGGGGAAGAAGCAGTTGGTTTGCAAGGATTTGCATGGCCAGGTCTGGCATGCTATGTTATGCTGTGCCTCTGACAGTGAGACCAGGACTGGGACTTTAGACATCACAGTTTTAGCATGCAGTCTTTACAGTAGGCCCACGAACGCCCATGTTCTGTATAGAGGATTACTGCAGGTAATTCTGGACCCTGCTAAGTGAGGGTGGGGTCCTTATCGGAAGGCCTTCGACTGGAACAATCCTTAGCCTAAGACCATTTGGCAACTTTAGAAATCTGCTGAAGACCATTTGTTGAAGGTCCTATCATCGCACCACTACGGAAGCTCAGAGAAGTAATCATGGGAGGAGATTATTTGCATAGGACTGCCCCTTTCTCAATCCTGTGATTATGCTGCAGTTGCCATATAACATTATTAGAGGGCAGCAGCATCAACATAAATCCAAAGAGAGGCTTTAAATCTGCTTGCTGAACTAGCTCTTGTTCTTGTTGAATTTTGTAGAGCCTGTAGAATGGAGGAGTGGAATGACTGAGTGAATGAGTATCGAGGAATGATTGGACTGTATTTGGGGTGAAGGGGTTGCAGGATTTGGAAGGAAAACTGAATTAAAAGCAAAGTGATTAATGCAAATATGCTTGCTGAGAGACTGAGTGTGTCATCTGTCAGGCCTGGGAATTGAACCCTGCTTCTCTGGGTGAAAGGCAGGAACTTACCCACTGGACCAGACAGGCTTCCCTATCTCTAGCTGGTCAAATCTTCCCTATATCATGGTTATGATGTGTCCTTTGCAGTGGCAGCCATTGGCAATGACACCAAAGCCTGTCAGATGCTGATAGGGGATCTTGCACAACTGAAACCCATCAAGAGCCTGTAGCTCAGTGGCAAAGTCTAGTGCCTTTGGTGCAGGAACCTACCCCTGGACAGGGTTCAAATCCAGCCACCACCGTTGTAGTATGTTTAGATGGAAAAAATACAGTATTTGATTTTTTGCACGTAAAAAGAATATTTGTACTTAAAAAAAATACAGGAACAATTTAAGTCATTTTTTGATTGCATTAGTTGGGCACATTTACAAATCTTGCCACCCCCACCACCACCTGCCACCTCCCTCCTTTTGCTCAAGTATTTTAAATAGGAGCAAGGCCTTATCTTCATTTATGAATGTATTTGTTGTTTCTTCAAAATGGTGTTCTGGAGAGCACAAATATGGCCTAAGGGGGGGCAGAATTGAGCTGTATTATGTGAGGAAGGTGCCATTCAGATAATAAAATAGGTTGAATGGTGTTGATTTAATGCAGGGTAAAAAAATTTGCAGGTGAAAGCGCCCTTATTAGCTGCAGTCTGAAGGTAGCATGTTGAATTTTGAAGTGATAGAAAAGGACAAAGTCATGCCTCTTATTGACTATGTCTTGAAAATGCATAATGCAGCAAGTGTGGGGAAGAGGCAGTTGGTTTGCAAGGATTTGCATGGCCAGGTCTGGCATGCTATGTTATGCTGTGCCTCTGACAGTGAGACCAGGACTGGGACTTTAGACATCACAGTTTTAGCATGCAGTCTTTACAGTAGGCCCACGTAGGCCCACGAACGCCCATGTTCTGTATAGAGGATTACTGCAGGTAATTCTGGACCCTGCTAAGTGAGGGTGGGGTCCTTATCGGAAGGCCTTCGCCTGGAACAATCCTTAGCCTAAGACCATTTGGCAACTTTAGAAATCTGCTGAAGACCATTTGTTGAAGGTCCTATCATCGCACCAGTACGGAAGCTCAGAGAAGTAATCATGGGAGGAGATTATTTGCATAGGACTGCCCCTTTCTCAATCCTGTGATTATGCTGCAGTTGCCATATAACATTACTAGAGGGCAGCAGCATCAACATAAATCCAAAGAGAGGCTGTAAATCTGCTTGCTGAACTAGCTCTTGTTCTTGTTGAATTTTGTAGAGCCTGTAGAATGGAGGAGTGGAATGACTATCGAGGAATGATTGGACTGTATTTGGGGTGAAGGGGTTGCAGGATTTGGAAGGAAAACTGAATTAAAAGCAAAGTGATTAATGCAGATATGCTTGCTGAGAGACTGAGTGTGTCATCTGTCAGGCCTGGGAATTGAACCCTGCTTGTCTGGGTGAAAGGCAGGAACTTACCCACTGGACCAGACAGGCTTCCCTATCTCTAGCTGGTCAAATCTTCCCTATATCATGGTTATGATGTGTCCTTTGCAGTGGCAGCCATTGGCAATGACACCAAAGCCTGTCAGATGCTGATAGGGGATCTTGCACAACTGAATCCCATCAAGAGCCTGTAGCTCAGTGGCAAAGTCTAGCTCCTTTGGTGCAGGAACCTACCCCTGGACAGGGTTCAAATCCAGCCACCACTGTTATAGTATGTTTAGATGGAAAAAATACTGTATTTGATTTTTTGCACGTAAAAAGAATATTTTTACTTTAAAAAAAATACAGGAACAATTTAAGTCATTTTTTGATTGCATTAGTTGGGCACATTTACAAATCTTGCCACCCCCACCACCACCTGCCACCTCCCTCCTTTTGCTCCAGTAGTTTAAATAGGAGCAAGGCCTTATCTTCATTTATGAATGTATTCGTTGTTTCTTCAAAATGGTGTTCTGGAGAGCACAAATATGGCCTAAGGGGGGTAGAATTGAGCTGTATTATGTGAGGAAGGTGCCATGCAGATAATAAAATAGGTTGAATGGTGTTGATTTAATGCAGGGTAAAATTTTGTGCAGGTGAAACCGCCCTTATTAGCTGCAGTCAGAAGGTAGCATGTTGAATTTTGAAGTGATAGAAAAGGACAAAGTCATGCCTCTTATTGACTATGTCTTGAAAATGCATAATGCAGCAAGTGTGGGGAAGAGGCAGTTGGTTTGCAAGGATGTGCATGGCCAGGTCTGGCATGCTATGTTATGCTGTGCCTCTGACAGTGAGACCAGGACTGGGACTTTAGACATCACAGTTTTAGCATGCAGTCTTTACAGTAGGCCCACGTAGGCCCACAAACGCCCACGAACGCCCATGTTCTGTATAGAGGATTACTGCAGGTAATTCTGGACCCTGCTAAGTGAGGGTGGGGTCCTTATCGGAAGGCCTTCGACTGGAACAATCCTTAGCCTAAGACAATTTGGCAACTTTAGAAATCTGCTGAAGACCATTTGTTGAAGGTCCTATCATCGCACCACTACGGAAGCTCAGAGAAGTAATCATGGGAGGAGATTATTTGCATAGGACTGCCCCTTTCTCAATCCTGTGATTATGCTGCAGTTGCCATATAACATTACTAGAGGGCAGCAGCATCAACATAAATCCAAAGAGAGGCTTTAAATCTGCTTGCTGAACTAGCTCTTGTTCTTGTTGAATTTTGTAGAGCCTGTAGAATGGAGGAGTGGAATGACTGAGTGAATGAGTATCGAGGAATGATTGGACTGTATTTGGGGTGAAGGGGTTGCAGGATTTGGAAGGAAAACTGAATTAAAAGCAAAGTGATTAATGCAGATATGCTTGCTGAGAGACTGAGTGTGTCATCTGTCAGGCCTGGGAATTGAACCCTGCTTGTCTGGGTGAAAGGCAGGAACTTACCCACTGGACCAGACAGGCTTCCCTATCTCTAGCTGGTCAAATCTTCCCTATATCATGGTTATGATGTGTCCTTTGCAGTGGCAGCCATTGGCAATGACACCAAAGCCTGTCAGATGCTGATAGGGGATCTTGCACAACTGAAACCCATCAAGAGCCTGTAGCTCAGTGGCAAAGTCTAGTGCCTTTGGTGCAGGAACCTACCCCTGGACAGGGTTCAAATCCAGCCACCACCGTTGTAGTATGTTTAGATGGAAAAAATACAGTATTTGATTTTTTGCACGTAAAAAGAATATTTGTACTTAAAAAAAATACAGGAACAATTTAAGTCATTTTTTGATTGCATTAGTTGGGCACATTTACAAATCTTGCCACCCCCACCACCACCTGCCACCTCCCTCCTTTTGCTCCAGTAGTTTAAATAGGAGCAAGGCCTTATCTTCATTTATGAATGTATTCGTTGTTTCTTCAAAATGGTGTTCTGGAGAGCACAAATATGGCCTAAGGGGGGGCAGAATTGAGCTGTATTATGTGAGGAAGGTGCCATGCAGATAATAAAATAGGTTGAATGGTGTTGATTTAATGCAGGGTAAAATTTTGTGCAGGTGAAAGCGCCCTTATTAGCTGCAGTCAGAAGGTAGCATGTTGAATTTTGAAGTGATAGAAAAGGACAAAGTCATGCCTCTTATTGACTATGTCTTGAAAATGCATAATGCAGCAAGTGTGGGGAAGAAGCAGTTGGTTTGCAAGGATTTGCATGGCCAGGTCTGGCATGCTATGTTATGCTGTGCCTCTGACAGTGAGACCAGGACTGGGACTTTAGACATCACAGTTTTAGCATGCAGTCTTTACAGTAGGCCCACGAACGCCCATGTTCTGTATAGAGGATTACTGCAGGTAATTCTGGACCCTGCTAAGTGAGGGTGGGGTCCTTATCGGAAGGCCTTCGACTGGAACAATCCTTAGCCTAAGACCATTTGGCAACTTTAGAAATCTGCTGAAGACCATTTGTTGAAGGTCCTATCATCGCACCACTACGGAAGCTCAGAGAAGTAATCATGGGAGGAGATTATTTGCATAGGACTGCCCCTTTCTCAATCCTGTGATTATGCTGCAGTTGCCATATAACATTATTAGAGGGCAGCAGCATCAACATAAATCCAAAGAGAGGCTTTAAATCTGCTTGCTGAACTAGCTCTTGTTCTTGTTGAATTTTGTAGAGCCTGTAGAATGGAGGAGTGGAATGACTGAGTGAATGAGTATCGAGGAATGATTGGACTGTATTTGGGGTGAAGGGGTTGCAGGATTTGGAAGGAAAACTGAATTAAAAGCAAAGTGATTAATGCAGATATGCTTGCTGAGAGACTGAGTGTGTCATCTGTCAGGCCTGGGAATTGAACCCTGCTTCTCTGGGTGAAAGGCAGGAACTTACCCACTGGACCAGACAGGCTTCCCTATCTCTAGCAGGTCAAATCTTCCCTATATCATGGTTATGATGTGTCCTTTGCAGTGGCAGCCATTGGCAATGACACCAAAGCCTGTCAGATGCTGATAGGGGATCTTGCACAACTGAAACCCATCAAGAGCCTGTAGCTCAGTGGCAAAGTCTAGTGCCTTTAGTGCAGGAACCTACCCCTGGACAGGGTTCAAATCCAGCCACCACCGTTGTAGTATGTTTAGATGGAAAAAATACAGTATTTGATTTTTTGCACGTAAAAAGAATATTTGTACTTAAAAAAAATACAGGAACAATTTAAGTCATTTTTTGATTGCATTAGTTGGGCACATTTACAAATCTTGCCACCCCCACCACCACCTGCCACCTCCCTCCTTTTGCTCCAGTAGTTTAAATAGGAGCAAGGCCTTATCTTCATTTATGAATGTATTCGTTGTTTCTTCAAAATGGTGTTCTGGAGAGCACAAATATGGCCTAAGGGGGGGCAGAATTGAGCTGTATTATGTGAGGAAGGTGCCATGCAGATAATAAAATAGGTTGAATGGTGTTGATTTAATGCAGGGTAAAATTTTGTGCAGGTGAAAGCGCCCTTATTAGCTGCAGTCTGAAGGTAGCATGTTGAATTTTGAAGTGATAGAAAAGGACAAAGTCATGCCTCTTATTGACTATGTCTTGAAAATGCATAATGCAGTAAGTGTGGGGAAGAGGCAGTTGGTTTGCAAGGATTTGCATGGCCAGGTCTGGCATGCTATGTTATGCTGTGCCTCTGACAGTGAGACCAGGACTGGGACTTTAGACATCACAGTTTTAGCATGCAGTCTTTACAGTAGGCCCACGTAGGCCCACGAACGCCCATGTTCTGTATAGAGGATTACTGCAGGTAATTCTGGACCCTGCTAAGTGAGGGTGGGGTCCTTATCGGAAGGCCTTCGCCTGGAACAATCCTTAGCCTAAGACCATTTGGCAACTTTAGAAATCTGCTGAAGACCATTTGTTGAAGGTCCTATCATCGCACCAGTACGGAAGCTCAGAGAAGTAATCATGGGAGGAGATTATTTGCATAGGACTGCCCCTTTCTCAATCCTGTGATTATGCTGCAGTTGCCATATAACATTACTAGAGGGCAGCAGCATCAACATAAATCCAAAGAGAGGCTGTAAATCTGCTTGCTGAACTAGCTCTTGTTCTTGTTGAATTTTGTAGAGCCTGTAGAATGGAGGAGTGGAATGACTATCGAGGAATGATTGGACTGTATTTGGGGTGAAGGGGTTGCAGGATTTGGAAGGAAAACTGAATTAAAAGCAAAGTGATTAATGCAGATATGCTTGCTGAGAGACTGAGTGTGTCATCTGTCAGGCCTGGGAATTGAACCCTGCTTGTCTGGGTGAAAGGCAGGAACTTACCCACTGGACCAGACAGGCTTCCCTATCTCTAGCTGGTCAAATCTTCCCTATATCATGGTTATGATGTGTCCTTTGCAGTGGCAGCCATTGGCAATGACACCAAAGCCTGTCAGATGCTGATAGGGGATCTTGCACAACTGAAACCATCAAGAGCCTGTAGCTCAGTGGCAAAGTCTAGTGCCTTTGGTGCAGGAACCTACCCCTGGACAGGGTTCGAATCCAGCCACCACCGTTAAAGTATATTTAGATGGAAAAAATACAGTGTTTGATTTTTTGCACGTAAAAAGAATATTTTTACTTAAAAAAAATACAGGAACAATTTAAGTCATTTTTTGATTGCATTAGTTGGGCACATTTACAAATCTTGCCACCCCCACCACCACCTGCCACCTCCCTCCTTTTGCTCAAGTAGTTTAAATAGGAGCAAGGCCTTATCTTCATTTATGAATGTATTTGTTGTTTCTTCAAAATGGTGTTCTGGAGAGCACAAATATGGCCTAAGGGGGGGCAGAATTGAGCTGTATTATGTGAGGAAGGTGCCATTCAGATAATAAAATAGGTTGAATGGTGTTGATTTAATGCAGGGTAAAATTTTGTGCAGGTGAAAGCGCCCTTATTAGCTGCAGTCAGAAGGTAGCATGTTGAATTTTGAAGTGATAGAAAAGGACAAAGTCATGCCTCTTATTGACTATGTCTTGAAAATGCATAATGCAGCAAGTGTGGGGAAGAAGCAGTTGGTTTGCAAGGATTTGCATGGCCAGGTCTGGCATGCTATGTTATGCTGTGCCTCTGACAGTGAGACCAGGACTGGGACTTTAGACATCACAGTTTTAGCATGCAGTCTTTACAGTAGGCCCACGAACGCCCATGTTCTGTATAGAGGATTACTGCAGGTAATTCTGGACCCTGCTAAGTGAGGGTGGGGTCCTTATCGGAAGGCCTTCGACTGGAACTATCCTTAGCCTAAGACAATTTGGCAACTTTAGAAATCTGCTGAAGACCATTTGTTGAAGGTCCTATCATCGCACCACTACGGAAGCTCAGAGAAGTAATCATGGGAGGAGATTATTTGCATAGGACTGCCCCTTTCTCAATCCTGTGATTGTGCTGCAGTTGCCATATAACATTACTAGAGGGCAGCAGCATCAACATAAATCCAAAGAGAGGCTTTAAATCTGCTTGCTGAACTAGCTCTTGTTCTTGTTGAATTTTGTAGAGCCTGTAGAATGGAGGAGTGGAATGACTGAGTGAATGAGTATCGAGGAATGATTGGACTGTATTTGGGGTGAAGGGGTTGCAGGATTTGGAAGGAAAACTGAATTAAAAGCAAAGTGATTAATGCAGATATGCTTGCTGAGAGACTGAGTGTGTCATCTGTCAGGCCTGGGAATTGAACCCTGCTTGTCTGGGTAAAAGGCAGGAACTTACCCACTGGACCAGACAGGCTTCCCTATCTCTAGCTGGTCACATCTTCCCTATATCATGGTTATGATGTGTCCTTTGCAGTGGCAGCCATTGGCAATGACACCAAAGCCTGTCAGATGCTGATAGGGGATCTTGCACAACTGAATCCCATCAAGAGCCTGTAGCTCAGTGGCAAAGTCTAGCTCCTTTGGTGCAGGAACCTACCCCTGGACAGGGTTCAAATCCAGCCACCACTGTTATAGTATGTTTAGATGGAAAAAATACTGTATTTGATTTTTTGCACGTAAAAAGAATATTTTTACTTTAAAAAAAATACAGGAACAATTTAAGTCATTTTTTGATTGCATTAGTTGGGCACATTTACAAATCTTGCCACCCCCACCACCACCTGCCACCTCCCTCCTTTTGCTCCAGTAGTTTAAATAGGAGCAAGGCCTTATCTTCATTTATGAATGTATTCGTTGTTTCTTCAAAATGGTGTTCTGGAGAGCACAAATATGGCCTAAGGGGGGTAGAATTGAGCTGTATTATGTGAGGAAGGTGCCATGCAGATAATAAAATAGGTTGAATGGTGTTGATTTAATGCAGGGTAAAATTTTGTGCAGGTGAAACCGCCCTTATTAGCTGCAGTCAGAAGGTAGCATGTTGAATTTTGAAGTGATAGAAAAGGACAAAGTCATGCCTCTTATTGACTATGTCTTGAAAATGCATAATGCAGCAAGTGTGGGGAAGAGGCAGTTGGTTTGCAAGGATGTGCATGGCCAGGTCTGGCATGCTATGTTATGCTGTGCCTCTGACAGTGAGACCAGGACTGGGACTTTAGACATCACAGTTTTAGCATGCAGTCTTTACAGTAGGCCCACGTAGGCCCACAAACGCCCACGAACGCCCATGTTCTGTATAGAGGATTACTGCAGGTAATTCTGGACCCTGCTAAGTGAGGGTGGGGTCCTTATCGGAAGGCCTTCGACTGGAACAATCCTTAGCCTAAGACAATTTGGCAACTTTAGAAATCTGCTGAAGACCATTTGTTGAAGGTCCTATCATCGCACCACTACGGAAGCTCAGAGAAGTAATCATGGGAGGAGATTATTTGCATAGGACTGCCCCTTTCTCAATCCTGTGATTATGCTGCAGTTGCCATATAACATTACTAGAGGGCAGCAGCATCAACATAAATCCAAAGAGAGGCTTTAAATCTGCTTGCTGAACTAGCTCTTGTTCTTGTTGAATTTTGTAGAGCCTGTAGAATGGAGGAGTGGAATGACTGAGTGAATGAGTATCGAGGAATGATTGGACTGTATTTGGGGTGAAGGGGTTGCAGGATTTGGAAGGAAAACTGAATTAAAAGCAAAGTGATTAATGCAGATATGCTTGCTGAGAGACTGAGTGTGTCATCTGTCAGGCCTGGGAATTGAACCCTGCTTGTCTGGGTGAAAGGCAGGAACTTACCCACTGGACCAGACAGGCTTCCCTATCTCTAGCTGGTCAAATCTTCCCTATATCATGGTTATGATGTGTCCTTTGCAGTGGCAGCCATTGGCAATGACACCAAAGCCTGTCAGATGCTGATAGGGGATCTTGCACAACTGAAACCCATCAAGAGCCTGTAGCTCAGTGGCAAAGTCTAGTGCCTTTGGTGCAGGAACCTACCCCTGGACAGGGTTCAAATCCAGCCACCACCGTTGTAGTATGTTTAGATGGAAAAAATACAGTATTTGATTTTTTGCACGTAAAAAGAATATTTGTACTTAAAAAAAATACAGGAACAATTTAAGTCATTTTTTGATTGCATTAGTTGGGCACATTTACAAATCTTGCCACCCCCACCACCACCTGCCACCTCCCTCCTTTTGCTCCAGTAGTTTAAATAGGAGCAAGGCCTTATCTTCATTTATGAATGTATTCGTTGTTTCTTCAAAATGGTGTTCTGGAGAGCACAAATATGGCCTAAGGGGGGGCAGAATTGAGCTGTATTATGTGAGGAAGGTGCCATGCAGATAATAAAATAGGTTGAATGGTGTTGATTTAATGCAGGGTAAAATTTTGTGCAGGTGAAAGCGCCCTTATTAGCTGCAGTCAGAAGGTAGCATGTTGAATTTTGAAGTGATAGAAAAGGACAAAGTCATGCCTCTTATTGACTATGTCTTGAAAATGCATAATGCAGCAAGTGTGGGGAAGAAGCAGTTGGTTTGCAAGGATTTGCATGGCCAGGTCTGGCATGCTATGTTATGCTGTGCCTCTGACAGTGAGACCAGGACTGGGACTTTAGACATCACAGTTTTAGCATGCAGTCTTTACAGTAGGCCCACGAACGCCCATGTTCTGTATAGAGGATTACTGCAGGTAATTCTGGACCCTGCTAAGTGAGGGTGGGGTCCTTATCGGAAGGCCTTCGACTGGAACAATCCTTAGCCTAAGACCATTTGGCAACTTTAGAAATCTGCTGAAGACCATTTGTTGAAGGTCCTATCATCGCACCACTACGGAAGCTCAGAGAAGTAATCATGGGAGGAGATTATTTGCATAGGACTGCCCCTTTCTCAATCCTGTGATTATGCTGCAGTTGCCATATAACATTATTAGAGGGCAGCAGCATCAACATAAATCCAAAGAGAGGCTTTAAATCTGCTTGCTGAACTAGCTCTTGTTCTTGTTGAATTTTGTAGAGCCTGTAGAATGGAGGAGTGGAATGACTGAGTGAATGAGTATCGAGGAATGATTGGACTGTATTTGGGGTGAAGGGGTTGCAGGATTTGGAAGGAAAACTGAATTAAAAGCAAAGTGATTAATGCAGATATGCTTGCTGAGAGACTGAGTGTGTCATCTGTCAGGCCTGGGAATTGAACCCTGCTTCTCTGGGTGAAAGGCAGGAACTTACCCACTGGACCAGACAGGCTTCCCTATCTCTAGCAGGTCAAATCTTCCCTATATCATGGTTATGATGTGTCCTTTGCAGTGGCAGCCATTGGCAATGACACCAAAGCCTGTCAGATGCTGATAGGGGATCTTGCACAACTGAAACCCATCAAGAGCCTGTAGCTCAGTGGCAAAGTCTAGTGCCTTTAGTGCAGGAACCTACCCCTGGACAGGGTTCAAATCCAGCCACCACCGTTGTAGTATGTTTAGATGGAAAAAATACAGTATTTGATTTTTTGCACGTAAAAAGAATATTTGTACTTAAAAAAAATACAGGAACAATTTAAGTCATTTTTTGATTGCATTAGTTGGGCACATTTACAAATCTTGCCACCCCCACCACCACCTGCCACCTCCCTCCTTTTGCTCAAGTATTTTAAATAGGAGCAAGGCCTTATCTTCATTTATGAATGTATTTGTTGTTTCTTCAAAATGGTGTTCTGGAGAGCACAAATATGGCCTAAGGGGGGGCAGAATTGAGCTGTATTATGTGAGGAAGGTGCCATTCAGATAATAAAATAGGTTGAATGGTGTTGATTTAATGCAGGGTAAAAAAATTTGCAGGTGAAAGCGCCCTTATTAGCTGCAGTCTGAAGGTAGCATGTTGAATTTTGAAGTGATAGAAAAGGACAAAGTCATGCCTCTTATTGACTATGTCTTGAAAATGCATAATGCAGTAAGTGTGGGGAAGAGGCAGTTGGTTTGCAAGGATTTGCATGGCCAGGTCTGGCATGCTATGTTATGCTGTGCCTCTGACAGTGAGACCAGGACTGGGACTTTAGACATCACAGTTTTAGCATGCAGTCTTTACAGTAGGCCCACGTAGGCCCACGAACGCCCATGTTCTGTATAGAGGATTACTGCAGGTAATTCTGGACCCTGCTAAGTGAGGGTGGGGTCCTTATCGGAAGGCCTTCGCCTGGAACAATCCTTAGCCTAAGACCATTTGGCAACTTTAGAAATCTGCTGAAGACCATTTGTTGAAGGTCCTATCATCGCACCAGTACGGAAGCTCAGAGAAGTAATCATGGGAGGAGATTATTTGCATAGGACTGCCCCTTTCTCAATCCTGTGATTATGCTGCAGTTGCCATATAACATTACTAGAGGGCAGCAGCATCAACATAAATCCAAAGAGAGGCTGTAAATCTGCTTGCTGAACTAGCTCTTGTTCTTGTTGAATTTTGTAGAGCCTGTAGAATGGAGGAGTGGAATGACTATCGAGGAATGATTGGACTGTATTTGGGGTGAAGGGGTTGCAGGATTTGGAAGGAAAACTGAATTAAAAGCAAAGTGATTAATGCAGATATGCTTGCTGAGAGACTGAGTGTGTCATCTGTCAGGCCTGGGAATTGAACCCTGCTTGTCTGGGTGAAAGGCAGGAACTTACCCACTGGACCAGACAGGCTTCCCTATCTCTAGCTGGTCAAATCTTCCCTATATCATGGTTATGATGTGTCCTTTGCAGTGGCAGCCATTGGCAATGACACCAAAGCCTGTCAGATGCTGATAGGGGATCTTGCACAACTGAAACCATCAAGAGCCTGTAGCTCAGTGGCAAAGTCTAGTGCCTTTGGTGCAGGAACCTACCCCTGGACAGGGTTCAAATCCAGCCACCACCGTTAAAGTATATTTAGATGGAAAAAATACAGTGTTTGATTTTTTGCACGTAAAAAGAATATTTTTACTTAAAAAAAATACAGGAACAATTTAAGTCATTTTTTGATTGCATTAGTTGGGCACATTTACAAATCTTGCCACCCCCACCACCACCTGCCACCTCCCTCCTTTTGCTCAAGTAGTTTAAATAGGAGCAAGGCCTTATCTTCATTTATGAATGTATTTGTTGTTTCTTCAAAATGGTGTTCTGGAGAGCACAAATATGGCCTAAGGGGGGGCAGAATTGAGCTGTATTATGTGAGGAAGGTGCCATTCAGATAATAAAATAGGTTGAATGGTGTTGATTTAATGCAGGGTAAAATTTTGTGCAGGTGAAAGCGCCCTTATTAGCTGCAGTCAGAAGGTAGCATGTTGAATTTTGAAGTGATAGAAAAGGACAAAGTCATGCCTCTTATTGACTATGTCTTGAAAATGCATAATGCAGCAAGTGTGGGGAAGAAGCAGTTGGTTTGCAAGGATTTGCATGGCCAGGTCTGGCATGCTATGTTATGCTGTGCCTCTGACAGTGAGACCAGGACTGGGACTTTAGACATCACAGTTTTAGCATGCAGTCTTTACAGTAGGCCCACGAACGCCCATGTTCTGTATAGAGGATTACTGCAGGTAATTCTGGACCCTGCTAAGTGAGGGTGGGGTCCTTATCGGAAGGCCTTCGACTGGAACTATCCTTAGCCTAAGACAATTTGGCAACTTTAGAAATCTGCTGAAGACCATTTGTTGAAGGTCCTATCATCGCACCACTACGGAAGCTCAGAGAAGTAATCATGGGAGGAGATTATTTGCATAGGACTGCCCCTTTCTCAATCCTGTGATTGTGCTGCAGTTGCCATATAACATTACTAGAGGGCAGCAGCATCAACATAAATCCAAAGAGAGGCTTTAAATCTGCTTGCTGAACTAGCTCTTGTTCTTGTTGAATTTTGTAGAGCCTGTAGAATGGAGGAGTGGAATGACTGAGTGAATGAGTATCGAGGAATGATTGGACTGTATTTGGGGTGAAGGGGTTGCAGGATTTGGAAGGAAAACTGAATTAAAAGCAAAGTGATTAATGCAGATATGCTTGCTGAGAGACTGAGTGTGTCATCTGTCAGGCCTGGGAATTGAACCCTGCTTGTCTGGGTAAAAGGCAGGAACTTACCCACTGGACCAGACAGGCTTCCCTATCTCTAGCTGGTCACATCTTCCCTATATCATGGTTATGATGTGTCCTTTGCAGTGGCAGCCATTGGCAATGACACCAAAGCCTGTCAGATGCTGATAGGGGATCTTGCACAACTGAATCCCATCAAGAGCCTGTAGCTCAGTGGCAAAGTCTAGCTCCTTTGGTGCAGGAACCTACCCCTGGACAGGGTTCAAATCCAGCCACCACTGTTATAGTATGTTTAGATGGAAAAAATACTGTATTTGATTTTTTGCACGTAAAAAGAATATTTTTACTTTAAAAAAAATACAGGAACAATTTAAGTCATTTTTTGATTGCATTAGTTGGGCACATTTACAAATCTTGCCACCCCCACCACCACCTGCCACCTCCCTCCTTTTGCTCCAGTAGTTTAAATAGGAGCAAGGCCTTATCTTCATTTATGAATGTATTCGTTGTTTCTTCAAAATGGTGTTCTGGAGAGCACAAATATGGCCTAAGGGGGGTAGAATTGAGCTGTATTATGTGAGGAAGGTGCCATGCAGATAATAAAATAGGTTGAATGGTGTTGATTTAATGCAGGGTAAAATTTTGTGCAGGTGAAACCGCCCTTATTAGCTGCAGTCAGAAGGTAGCATGTTGAATTTTGAAGTGATAGAAAAGGACAAAGTCATGCCTCTTATTGACTATGTCTTGAAAATGCATAATGCAGCAAGTGTGGGGAAGAGGCAGTTGGTTTGCAAGGATGTGCATGGCCAGGTCTGGCATGCTATGTTATGCTGTGCCTCTGACAGTGAGACCAGGACTGGGACTTTAGACATCACAGTTTTAGCATGCAGTCTTTACAGTAGGCCCACGTAGGCCCACAAACGCCCACGAACGCCCATGTTCTGTATAGAGGATTACTGCAGGTAATTCTGGACCCTGCTAAGTGAGGGTGGGGTCCTTATCGGAAGGCCTTCGACTGGAACAATCCTTAGCCTAAGACAATTTGGCAACTTTAGAAATCTGCTGAAGACCATTTGTTGAAGGTCCTATCATCGCACCACTACGGAAGCTCAGAGAAGTAATCATGGGAGGAGATTATTTGCATAGGACTGCCCCTTTCTCAATCCTGTGATTATGCTGCAGTTGCCATATAACATTACTAGAGGGCAGCAGCATCAACATAAATCCAAAGAGAGGCTTTAAATCTGCTTGCTGAACTAGCTCTTGTTCTTGTTGAATTTTGTAGAGCCTGTAGAATGGAGGAGTGGAATGACTGAGTGAATGAGTATAGAGGAATGATTGGACTGTATTTGGGGTGAAGGGGTTGCAGGATTTGGAAGGAAAACTGAATTAAAAGCAAAGTGATTAATGCAGATATGCTTGCTGAGAGACTGAGTGTGTCATCTGTCAGGCCTGGGAATTGAACCCTGCTTGTCTGGGTGAAAGGCAGGAACTTACCCACTGGACCAGACAGGCTTCCCTATCTCTAGCTGGCCAAATCTTCCCTATATCATGGTTATGATGTGTCCTTTGCAGTGGCAGCCATTGGCAATGACACCAAAGCCTGTCAGATGCTGATAGGGGCTCTTGCACAACTGAAACACATCAAGAGCCTGTAGCTCAGTGGCAAAGTCTAGTGCCTTTGGTGCAGGAACCTACCCCTGGACAGGGTTCGAATCCAGCCACCACCTTAAAGTATGTTTAGATGGAAAAAATACAGTGTTTGATTTTTTGCACGTAAAAAGAATATTTTTACTTAAAAAAAATACAGGAACAATTTAAGTCATTTTTTGATTGCATTAGTTGGGCACATTTACAAATCTTGCCACCCCCACCACCACCTGCCACCTCCCTCCTTTTGCTCCAGTAGTTTAAATAGGAGCAAGGCCTTATCTTCATTTATGAATGTATTCGTTGTTTCTTCAAAATGGTGTTCTGGAGAGCACAAATATGGCCTAAGGGGGGGCAGAATTGAGCTGTATTATGTGAGGAAGGTGCCATGCAGATAATAAAATAGGTTGAATGGTGTTGATTTAATGCAGGGTAAAATTTTGTGCAGGTGAAAGCGCCCTTATTAGCTGCAGTCAGAAGGTAGCATGTTGAATTTTGAAGTGATAGAAAAGGACAAAGTCATGCCTCTTATTGACTATGTCTTGAAAATGCATAATGCAGCAAGTGTGGGGAAGAAGCAGTTGGTTTGCAAGGATTTGCATGGCCAGGTCTGGCATGCTATGTTATGCTGTGCCTCTGACAGTGAGACCAGGACTGGGACTTTAGACATCACAGTTTTAGCATGCAGTCTTTACAGTAGGCCCACGAACGCCCATGTTCTGTATAGAGGATTACTGCAGGTAATTCTGGACCCTGCTAAGTGAGGGTGGGGTCCTTATCGGAAGGCCTTCGACTGGAACAATCCTTAGCCTAAGACCATTTGGCAACTTTAGAAATCTGCTGAAGACCATTTGTTGAAGGTCCTATCATCGCACCACTACGGAAGCTCAGAGAAGTAATCATGGGAGGAGATTATTTGCATAGGACTGCCCCTTTCTCAATCCTGTGATTATGCTGCAGTTGCCATATAACATTATTAGAGGGCAGCAGCATCAACATAAATCCAAAGAGAGGCTTTAAATCTGCTTGCTGAACTAGCTCTTGTTCTTGTTGAATTTTGTAGAGCCTGTAGAATGGAGGAGTGGAATGACTGAGTGAATGAGTATCGAGGAATGATTGGACTGTATTTGGGGTGAAGGGGTTGCAGGATTTGGAAGGAAAACTGAATTAAAAGCAAAGTGATTAATGCAGATATGCTTGCTGAGAGACTGAGTGTGTCATCTGTCAGGCCTGGGAATTGAACCCTGCTTCTCTGGGTGAAAGGCAGGAACTTACCCACTGGACCAGACAGGCTTCCCTATCTCTAGCTGGTCAAATCTTCCCTATATCATGGTTATGATGTGTCCTTTGCAGTGGCAGCCATTGGCAATGACACCAAAGCCTGTCAGATGCTGATAGGGGATCTTGCACAACTGAAACCCATCAAGAGCCTGTAGCTCAGTGGCAAAGTCTAGTGCCTTTGGTGCAGGAACCTACCCCTGGACAGGGTTCAAATCCAGCCACCACCGTTGTAGTATGTTTAGATGGAAAAAATACAGTATTTGATTTTTTGCACGTAAAAAGAATATTTGTACTTAAAAAAAATACAGGAACAATTTAAGTCATTTTTTGATTGCATTAGTTGGGCACATTTACAAATCTTGCCACCCCCACCACCACCTGCCACCTCCCTCCTTTTGCTCAAGTATTTTAAATAGGAGCAAGGCCTTATCTTCATTTATGAATGTATTTGTTGTTTCTTCAAAATGGTGTTCTGGAGAGCACAAATATGGCCTAAGGGGGGGCAGAATTGAGCTGTATTATGTGAGGAAGGTGCCATTCAGATAATAAAATAGGTTGAATGGTGTTGATTTAATGCAGGGTAAAAAAATTTGCAGGTGAAAGCGCCCTTATTAGCTGCAGTCTGAAGGTAGCATGTTGAATTTTGAAGTGATAGAAAAGGACAAAGTCATGCCTCTTATTGACTATGTCTTGAAAATGCATAATGCAGTAAGTGTGGGGAAGAGGCAGTTGGTTTGCAAGGATTTGCATGGCCAGGTCTGGCATGCTATGTTATGCTGTGCCTCTGACAGTGAGACCAGGACTGGGACTTTAGACATCACAGTTTTAGCATGCAGTCTTTACAGTAGGCCCACGTAGGCCCACGAACGCCCATGTTCTGTATAGAGGATTACTGCAGGTAATTCTGGACCCTGCTAAGTGAGGGTGGGGTCCTTATCGGAAGGCCTTCGCCTGGAACAATCCTTAGCCTAAGACCATTTGGCAACTTTAGAAATCTGCTGAAGACCATTTGTTGAAGGTCCTATCATCGCACCAGTACGGAAGCTCAGAGAAGTAATCATGGGAGGAGATTATTTGCATAGGACTGCCCCTTTCTCAATCCTGTGATTATGCTGCAGTTGCCATATAACATTACTAGAGGGCAGCAGCATCAACATAAATCCAAAGAGAGGCTGTAAATCTGCTTGCTGAACTAGCTCTTGTTCTTGTTGAATTTTGTAGAGCCTGTAGAATGGAGGAGTGGAATGACTATCGAGGAATGATTGGACTGTATTTGGGGTGAAGGGGTTGCAGGATTTGGAAGGAAAACTGAATTAAAAGCAAAGTGATTAATGCAGATATGCTTGCTGAGAGACTGAGTGTGTCATCTGTCAGGCCTGGGAATTGAACCCTGCTTGTCTGGGTGAAAGGCAGGAACTTACCCACTGGACCAGACAGGCTTCCCTATCTCTAGCTGGTCAAATCTTCCCTATATCATGGTTATGATGTGTCCTTTGCAGTGGCAGCCATTGGCAATGACACCAAAGCCTGTCAGATGCTGATAGGGGATCTTGCACAACTGAAACCATCAAGAGCCTGTAGCTCAGTGGCAAAGTCTAGTGCCTTTGGTGCAGGAACCTACCCCTGGACAGGGTTCGAATCCAGCCACCACCGTTAAAGTATATTTAGATGGAAAAAATACAGTGTTTGATTTTTTGCACGTAAAAAGAATATTTTTACTTAAAAAAAATACAGGAACAATTTAAGTCATTTTTTGATTGCATTAGTTGGGCACATTTACAAATCTTGCCACCCCCACCACCACCTGCCACCTCCCTCCTTTTGCTCAAGTAGTTTAAATAGGAGCAAGGCCTTATCTTCATTTATGAATGTATTTGTTGTTTCTTCAAAATGGTGTTCTGGAGAGCACAAATATGGCCTAAGGGGGGGCAGAATTGAGCTGTATTATGTGAGGAAGGTGCCATTCAGATAATAAAATAGGTTGAATGGTGTTGATTTAATGCAGGGTAAAATTTTGTGCAGGTGAAAGCGCCCTTATTAGCTGCAGTCAGAAGGTAGCATGTTGAATTTTGAAGTGATAGAAAAGGACAAAGTCATGCCTCTTATTGACTATGTCTTGAAAATGCATAATGCAGCAAGTGTGGGGAAGAAGCAGTTGGTTTGCAAGGATTTGCATGGCCAAGTCTGGCATGCTATGTTATGCTGTGCCTCTGACAGTGAGACCAGGACTGGGACTTTAGACATCACAGTTTTAGCATGCAGTCTTTACAGTAGGCCCACGAACGCCCATGTTCTGTATAGAGGATTACTGCAGGTAATTCTGGACCCTGCTAAGTGAGGGTGGGGTCCTTATCGGAAGGCCTTCGACTGGAACTATCCTTAGCCTAAGACAATTTGGCAACTTTAGAAATCTGCTGAAGACCATTTGTTGAAGGTCCTATCATCGCACCACTACGGAAGCTCAGAGAAGTAATCATGGGAGGAGATTATTTGCATAGGACTGCCCCTTTCTCAATCCTGTGATTGTGCTGCAGTTGCCATATAACATTACTAGAGGGCAGCAGCATCAACATAAATCCAAAGAGAGGCTTTAAATCTGCTTGCTGAACTAGCTCTTGTTCTTGTTGAATTTTGTAGAGCCTGTAGAATGGAGGAGTGGAATGACTGAGTGAATGAGTATCGAGGAATGATTGGACTGTATTTGGGGTGAAGGGGTTGCAGGATTTGGAAGGAAAACTGAATTAAAAGCAAAGTGATTAATGCAGATATGCTTGCTGAGAGACTGAGTGTGTCATCTGTCAGGCCTGGGAATTGAACCCTGCTTGTCTGGGTAAAAGGCAGGAACTTACCCACTGGACCAGACAGGCTTCCCTATCTCTAGCTGGTCACATCTTCCCTATATCATGGTTATGATGTGTCCTTTGCAGTGGCAGCCATTGGCAATGACACCAAAGCCTGTCAGATGCTGATAGGGGATCTTGCACAACTGAATCCCATCAAGAGCCTGTAGCTCAGTGGCAAAGTCTAGCTCCTTTGGTGCAGGAACCTACCCCTGGACAGGGTTCAAATCCAGCCACCACTGTTATAGTATGTTTAGATGGAAAAAATACTGTATTTGATTTTTTGCACGTAAAAAGAATATTTTTACTTTAAAAAAAATACAGGAACAATTTAAGTCATTTTTTGATTGCATTAGTTGGGCACATTTACAAATCTTGCCACCCCCACCACCACCTGCCACCTCCCTCCTTTTGCTCCAGTAGTTTAAATAGGAGCAAGGCCTTATCTTCATTTATGAATGTATTCGTTGTTTCTTCAAAATGGTGTTCTGGAGAGCACAAATATGGCCTAAGGTGGTAGAATTGAGCTGTATTATGTGAGGAAGGTGCCATGCAGATAATAAAATAGGTTGAATGGTGTTGATTTAATGCAGGGTAAAATTTTGTGCAGGTGAAACCGCCCTTATTAGCTGCAGTCAGAAGGTAGCATGTTGAATTTTGAAGTGATAGAAAAGGACAAAGTCATGCCTCTTATTGACTATGTCTTGAAAATGCATAATGCAGCAAGTGTGGGGAAGAGGCAGTTGGTTTGCAAGGATGTGCATGGCCAGGTCTGGCATGCTATGTTATGCTGTGCCTCTGACAGTGAGACCAGGACTGGGACTTTAGACATCACAGTTTTAGCATGCAGTCTGTACAGTAGGCCCACGTAGGCCCACAAACGCCCACGAACGCCCATGTTCTGTATAGAGGATTACTGCAGGTAATTCTGGACCCTGCTAAGTGAGGGTGGGGTCCTTATCGGAAGGCCTTCGACTGGAACAATCCTTAGCCTAAGACAATTTGGCAACTTTAGAAATCTGCTGAAGACCATTTGTTGAAGGTCCTATCATCGCACCACTACGGAAGCTCAGAGAAGTAATCATGGGAGGAGATTATTTGCATAGGACTGCCCCTTTCTCAATCCTGTGATTATGCTGCAGTTGCCATATAACATTACTAGAGGGCAGCAGCATCAACATAAATCCAAAGAGAGGCTTTAAATCTGCTTGCTGAACTAGCTCTTGTTCTTGTTGAATTTTGTAGAGCCTGTAGAATGGAGGAGTGGAATGACTGAGTGAATGAGTATCGAGGAATGATTGGACTGTATTTGGGGTGAAGGGGTTGCAGGATTTGGAAGGAAAACTGAATTAAAAGCAAAGTGATTAATGCAGATATGCTTGCTGAGAGACTGAGTGTGTCATCTGTCAGGCCTGGGAATTGAACCCTGCTTGTCTGGGTGAAAGGCAGGAACTTACCCACTGGACCAGACAGGCTTCCCTATCTCTAGCTGGTCAAATCTTCCCTATATCATGGTTATGATGTGTCCTTTGCAGTGGCAGCCATTGGCAATGACACCAAAGCCTGTCAGATGCTGATAGGGGATCTTGCACAACTGAAACCCATCAAGAGCCTGTAGCTCAGTGGCAAAGTCTAGTGCCTTTGGTGCAGGAACCTACCCCTGGACAGGGTTCAAATCCAGCCACCACCGTTGTAGTATGTTTAGATGGAAAAAATACAGTATTTGATTTTTTGCACGTAAAAAGAATATTTGTACTTAAAAAAAATACAGGAACAATTTAAGTCATTTTTTGATTGCATTAGTTGGGCACATTTACAAATCTTGCCACCCCCACCACCACCTGCCACCTCCCTCCTTTTGCTCCAGTAGTTTAAATAGGAGCAAGGCCTTATCTTCATTTATGAATGTATTCGTTGTTTCTTCAAAATGGTGTTCTGGAGAGCACAAATATGGCCTAAGGGGGGGCAGAATTGAGCTGTATTATGTGAGGAAGGTGCCATGCAGATAATAAAATAGGTTGAATGGTGTTGATTTAATGCAGGGTAAAATTTTGTGCAGGTGAAAGCGCCCTTATTAGCTGCAGTCAGAAGGTAGCATGTTGAATTTTGAAGTGATAGAAAAGGACAAAGTCATGCCTCTTATTGACTATGTCTTGAAAATGCATAATGCAGCAAGTGTGGGGAAGAAGCAGTTGGTTTGCAAGGATTTGCATGGCCAGGTCTGGCATGCTATGTTATGCTGTGCCTCTGACAGTGAGACCAGGACTGGGACTTTAGACATCACAGTTTTAGCATGCAGTCTTTACAGTAGGCCCACGAACGCCCATGTTCTGTATAGAGGATTACTGCAGGTAATTCTGGACCCTGCTAAGTGAGGGTGGGGTCCTTATCGGAAGGCCTTCGACTGGAACAATCCTTAGCCTAAGACCATTTGGCAACTTTAGAAATCTGCTGAAGACCATTTGTTGAAGGTCCTATCATCGCACCACTACGGAAGCTCAGAGAAGTAATCATGGGAGGAGATTATTTGCATAGGACTGCCCCTTTCTCAATCCTGTGATTATGCTGCAGTTGCCATATAACATTATTAGAGGGCAGCAGCATCAACATAAATCCAAAGAGAGGCTTTAAATCTGCTTGCTGAACTAGCTCTTGTTCTTGTTGAATTTTGTAGAGCCTGTAGAATGGAGGAGTGGAATGACTGAGTGAATGAGTATCGAGGAATGATTGGACTGTATTTGGGGTGAAGGGGTTGCAGGATTTGGAAGGAAAACTGAATTAAAAGCAAAGTGATTAATGCAGATATGCTTGCTGAGAGACTGAGTGTGTCATCTGTCAGGCCTGGGAATTGAACCCTGCTTGTCTGGGTGAAAGGCAGGAACTTACCCACTGGACCAGACAGGCTTCCCTATCTCTAGCTGGTCAAATCTTCCCTATATCATGGTTATGATGTGTCCTTTGCAGTGGCAGCCATTGGCAATGACACCAAAGCCTGTCAGATGCTGATAGGGGATCTTGCACAACTGAAACCCATCAAGAGCCTGTAGCTCAGTGGCAAAGTCTAGTGCCTTTGGTGCAGGAACCTACCCCTGGACAGGGTTCAAATCCAGCCACCACCGTTGTAGTATGTTTAGATGGAAAAAATACAGTATTTGATTTTTTGCACGTAAAAAGAATATTTGTACTTAAAAAAAATACAGGAACAATTTAAGTCATTTTTTGATTGCATTAGTTGGGCACATTTACAAATCTTGCCACCCCCACCACCACCTGCCACCTCCCTCCTTTTGCTCAAGTATTTTAAATAGGAGCAAGGCCTTATCTTCATTTATGAATGTATTTGTTGTTTCTTCAAAATGGTGTTCTGGAGAGCACAAATATGGCCTAAGGGGGGGCAGAATTGTGTTGTATTATGTGAGGAAGGTGCCATTCAGATAATAAAATAGGTTGAATGGTGTTGATTTAATGCAGGGTAAAAAAATTTGCAGGTGAAAGCGCCCTTATTAGCTGCAGTCTGAAGGTAGCATGTTGAATTTTGAAGTGATAGAAAAGGACAAAGTCATGCCTCTTATTGACTATGTCTTGAAAATGCATAATGCAGCAAGTGTGGGGAAGAGGCAGTTGGTTTGCAAGGATTTGCATGGCCAGGTCTGGCATGCTATGTTATGCTGTGCCTCTGACAGTGAGACCAGGACTGGGACTTTAGACATCACAGTTTTAGCATGCAGTCTTTACAGTAGGCCCACGTAGGCCCACAAACGCCCATGTTCTGTATAGAGGATTACTGCAGGTAATTCTGGACCCTGCTAAGTGAGGGTGGGGTCCTTATCGGAAGGCCTTCGCCTGGAACAATCCTTAGCCTAAGACCATTTGGCAACTTTAGAAATCTGCTGAAGACCATTTGTTGAAGGTCCTATCATCGCACCAGTACGGAAGCTCAGAGAAGTAATCATGGGAGGAGATTATTTGCATAGGACTGCCCCTTTCTCAATCCTGTGATTATGCTGCAGTTGCCATATAACATTACTAGAGGGCAGCAGCATCAACATAAATCCAAAGAGAGGCTGTAAATCTGCTTGCTGAACTAGCTCTTGTTCTTGTTGAATTTTGTAGAGCCTGTAGAATGGAGGAGTGGAATGACTATCGAGGAATGATTGGACTGTATTTGGGGTGAAGGGGTTGCAGGATTTGGAAGGAAAACTGAATTAAAAGCAAAGTGATTAATGCAGATATGCTTGCTGAGAGACTGAGTGTGTCATCTGTCAGGCCTGGGAATTGAACCCTGCTTGTCTGGGTGAAAGGCAGGAACTTACCCACTGGACCAGACAGGCTTCCCTATCTCTAGCTGGTCAAATCTTCCCTATATCATGGTTATGATGTGTCCTTTGCAGTGGCAGCCATTGGCAATGACACCAAAGCCTGTCAGATGCTGATAGGGGATCTTGCACAACTGAATCCCATCAAGAGCCTGTAGCTCAGTGGCAAAGTCTAGCTCCTTTGGTGCAGGAACCTACCCCTGGACAGGGTTCAAATCCAGCCACCACTGTTATAGTATGTTTAGATGGAAAAAATACTGTATTTGATTTTTTGCACGTAAAAAGAATATTTTTACTTTAAAAAAAATACAGGAACAATTTAAGTCATTTTTTGATTGCATTAGTTGGGCACATTTACAAATCTTGCCACCCCCACCACCACCTGCCACCTCCCTCCTTTTGCTCCAGTAGTTTAAATAGGAGCAAGGCCTTATCTTCATTTATGAATGTATTCGTTGTTTCTTCAAAATGGTGTTCTGGAGAGCACAAATATGGCCTAAGGGGGGTAGAATTGAGCTGTATTATGTGAGGAAGGTGCCATGCAGATAATAAAATAGGTTGAATGGTGTTGATTTAATGCAGGGTAAAATTTTGTGCAGGTGAAACCGCCCTTATTAGCTGCAGTCAGAAGGTAGCATGTTGAATTTTGAAGTGATAGAAAAGGACAAAGTCATGCCTCTTATTGACTATGTCTTGAAAATGCATAATGCAGCAAGTGTGGGGAAGAGGCAGTTGGTTTGCAAGGATGTGCATGGCCAGGTCTGGCATGCTATGTTATGCTGTGCCTCTGACAGTGAGACCAGGACTGGGACTTTAGACATCACAGTTTTAGCATGCAGTCTTTACAGTAGGCCCACGTAGGCCCACAAACGCCCACGAACGCCCATGTTCTGTATAGAGGATTACTGCAGGTAATTCTGGACCCTGCTAAGTGAGGGTGGGGTCCTTATCGGAAGGCCTTCGACTGGAACAATCCTTAGCCTAAGACAATTTGGCAACTTTAGAAATCTGCTGAAGACCATTTGTTGAAGGTCCTATCATCGCACCACTACGGAAGCTCAGAGAAGTAATCATGGGAGGAGATTATTTGCATAGGACTGCCCCTTTCTCAATCCTGTGATTATGCTGCAGTTGCCATATAACATTACTAGAGGGCAGCAGCATCAACATAAATCCAAAGAGAGGCTTTAAATCTGCTTGCTGAACTAGCTCTTGTTCTTGTTGAATTTTGTAGAGCCTGTAGAATGGAGGAGTGGAATGACTGAGTGAATGAGTATCGAGGAATGATTGGACTGTATTTGGGGTGAAGGGGTTGCAGGATTTGGAAGGAAAACTGAATTAAAAGCAAAGTGAATAATGCAGATATGCTTGCTGAGAGACTGAGTGTGTCATCTGTCAGGCCTGGGAATTGAACCCTGCTTGTCTGGGTGAAAGGCAGGAACTTACCCACTGGACCAGACAGGCTTCCCTATCTCTAGCTGGTCAAATCTTCCCTATATCATGGTTATGATGTGTCCTTTGCAGTGGCAGCCATTGGCAATGACACCAAAGCCTGTCAGATGCTGATAGGGGATCTTGCACAACTGAAACCCATCAAGAGCCTGTAGCTCAGTGGCAAAGTCTAGTGCCTTTGGTGCAGGAACCTACCCCTGGACAGGGTTCAAATCCAGCCACCACCGTTGTAGTATGTTTAGATGGAAAAAATACAGTATTTGATTTTTTGCACGTAAAAAGAATATTTGTACTTAAAAAAAATACAGGAACAATTTAAGTCATTTTTTGATTGCATTAGTTGGGCACATTTACAAATCTTGCCACCCCCACCACCACCTGCCACCTCCCTCCTTTTGCTCCAGTAGTTTAAATAGGAGCAAGGCCTTATCTTCATTTATGAATGTATTCGTTGTTTCTTCAAAATGGTGTTCTGGAGAGCACAAATATGGCCTAAGGGGGGGCAGAATTGAGCTGTATTATGTGAGGAAGGTGCCATGCAGATAATAAAATAGGTTGAATGGTGTTGATTTAATGCAGGGTAAAATTTTGTGCAGGTGAAAGCGCCCTTATTAGCTGCAGTCTGAAGGTAGCATGTTGAATTTTGAAGTGATAGAAAAGGACAAAGTCATGCCTCTTATTGACTATGTCTTGAAAATGCATAATGCAGCAAGTGTGGGGAAGAAGCAGTTGGTTTGCAAGGATTTGCATGGCCAGGTCTGGCATGCTATGTTATGCTGTGCCTCTGACAGTGAGACCAGGACTGGGACTTTAGACATCACAGTTTTAGCATGCAGCCTTTACAGTAGGCCCACGAACGCCCATGTTCTGTATAGAGGATTACTGCAGGTAATTCTGGACCCTGCTAAGTGAGGGTGGGGTCCTTATCGGAAGGCCTTCGACTGGAACAATCCTTAGCCTAAGACCATTTGGCAACTTTAGAAATCTGCTGAAGACCATTTGTTGAAGGTCCTATCATCGCACCACTACGGAAGCTCAGAGAAGTAATCATGGGAGGAGATTATTTGCATAGGACTGCCCCTTTCTCAATCCTGTGATTATGCTGCAGTTGCCATATAACATTATTAGAGGGCAGCAGCATCAACATAAATCCAAAGAGAGGCTTTAAATCTGCTTGCTGAACTAGCTCTTGTTCTTGTTGAATTTTGTAGAGCCTGTAGAATGGAGGAGTGGAATGACTGAGTGAATGAGTATCGAGGAATGATTGGACTGTATTTGGGGTGAAGGGGTTGCAGGATTTGGAAGGAAAACTGAATTAAAAGCAAAGTGATTAATGCAGATATGCTTGCTGAGAGACTGAGTGTGTCATCTGTCAGGCCTGGGAATTGAACCCTGCTTGTCTGGGTGAAAGGCAGGAACTTACCCACTGGACCAGACAGGCTTCCCTATCTCTAGCTGGTCAAATCTTCCCTATATCATGGTTATGATGTGTCCTTTGCAGTGGCAGCCATTGGCAATGACACCAAAGCCTGTCAGATGCTGATAGGGGATCTTGCACAACTGAAACCCATCAAGAGCCTGTAGCTCAGTGGCAAAGTCTAGTGCCTTTGGTGCAGGAACCTACCCCTGGACAGGGTTCAAATCCAGCCACCACCGTTGTAGTATGTTTAGATGGAAAAAATACAGTATTTGATTTTTTGCACGTAAAAAGAATATTTGTACTTAAAAAAAATACAGGAACAATTTAAGTCATTTTTTGATTGCATTAGTTGGGCACATTTACAAATCTTGCCACCCCCACCACCACCTGCCACCTCCCTCCTTTTGCTCAAGTATTTTAAATAGGAGCAAGGCCTTATCTTCATTTATGAATGTATTTGTTGTTTCTTCAAAATGGTGTTCTGGAGAGCACAAATATGGCCTAAGGGGGGGCAGAATTGAGCTGTATTATGTGAGGAAGGTGCCATTCAGATAATAAAATAGGTTGAATGGTGTTGATTTAATGCAGGGTAAAAAAATTTGCAGGTGAAAGCGCCCTTATTAGCTGCAGTCTGAAGGTAGCATGTTGAATTTTGAAGTGATAGAAAAGGACAAAGTCATGCCTCTTATTGACTATGTCTTGAAAATGCATAATGCAGCAAGTGTGGGGAAGAGGCAGTTGGTTTGCAAGGATTTGCATGGCCAGGTCTGGCATGCTATGTTATGCTGTGCCTCTGACAGTGAGACCAGGACTGGGACTTTAGACATCACAGTTTTAGCATGCAGTCTTTACAGTAGGCCCACGTAGGCCCACAAACGCCCATGTTCTGTATAGAGGATTACTGCAGGTAATTCTGGACCCTGCTAAGTGAGGGTGGGGTCCTTATCGGAAGGCCTTCGCCTGGAACAATCCTTAGCCTAAGACCATTTGGCAACTTTAGAAATCTGCTGAAGACCATTTGTTGAAGGTCCTATCATCGCACCAGTACGGAAGCTCAGAGAAGTAATCATGGGAGGAGATTATTTGCATAGGACTGCCCCTTTCTCAATCCTGTGATTATGCTGCAGTTGCCATATAACATTACTAGAGGGCAGCAGCATCAACATAAATCCAAAGAGAGGCTGTAAATCTGCTTGCTGAACTAGCTCTTGTTCTTGTTGAATTTTGTAGAGCCTGTAGAATGGAGGAGTGGAATGACTATCGAGGAATGATTGGACTGTATTTGGGGTGAAGGGGTTGCAGGATTTGGAAGGAAAACTGAATTAAAAGCAAAGTGATTAATGCAGATATGCTTGCTGAGAGACTGAGTGTGTCATCTGTCAGGCCTGGGAATTGAACCCTGCTTGTCTGGGTGAAAGGCAGGAACTTACCCACTGGACCAGACAGGCTTCCCTATCTCTAGCTGGTCAAATCTTCCCTATATCATGGTTATGATGTGTCCTTTGCAGTGGCAGCCATTGGCAATGACACCAAAGCCTGTCAGATGCTGATAGGGGATCTTGCACAACTGAATCCCATCAAGAGCATGTAGCTCAGTGGCAAAGTCTAGCTCCTTTGGTGCAGGAACCTACCCCTGGACAGGGTTCAAATCCAGCCACCACTGTTATAGTATGTTTAGATGGAAAAAATACTGTATTTGATTTTTTGCACGTAAAAAGAATATTTTTACTTTAAAAAAAATACAGGAACAATTTAAGTCATTTTTTGATTGCATTAGTTGGGCACATTTACAAATCTTGCCACCCCCACCACCACCTGCCACCTCCCTCCTTTTGCTCCAGTAGTTTAAATAGGAGCAAGGCCTTATCTTCATTTATGAATGTATTCGTTGTTTCTTCAAAATGGTGTTCTGGAGAGCACAAATATGGCCTAAGGGGGGTAGAATTGAGCTGTATTATGTGAGGAAGGTGCCATGCAGATAATAAAATAGGTTGAATGGTGTTGATTTAATGCAGGGTAAAATTTTGTGCAGGTGAAACCGCCCTTATTAGCTGCAGTCAGAAGGTAGCATGTTGAATTTTGAAGTGATAGAAAAGGACAAAGTCATGCCTCTTATTGACTATGTCTTGAAAATGCATAATGCAGCAAGTGTGGGGAAGAGGCAGTTGGTTTGCAAGGATGTGCATGGCCAGGTCTGGCATGCTATGTTATGCTGTGCCTCTGACAGTGAGACCAGGACTGGGACTTTAGACATCACAGTTTTAGCATGCAGTCTTTACAGTAGGCCCACGTAGGCCCACGAACGCCCACGAACGCCCATGTTCTGTATAGAGGATTACTGCAGGTAATTCTGGACCCTGCTAAGTGAGGGTGGGGTCCTTATCGGAAGGCCTTCGACTGGAACAATCCTTAGCCTAAGACAATTTGGCAACTTTAGAAATCTGCTGAAGACCATTTGTTGAAGGTCCTATCATCGCACCACTACGGAAGCTCAGAGAAGTAATCATGGGAGGAGATTATTTGCATAGGACTGCCCCTTTCTCAATCCTGTGATTATGCTGCAGTTGCCATATAACATTACTAGAGGGCAGCAGCATCAACATAAATCCAAAGAGAGGCTTTAAATCTGCTTGCTGAACTAGCTCTTGTTCTTGTTGAATTTTGTAGAGCCTGTAGAATGGAGGAGTGGAATGACTGAGTGAATGAGTATCGAGGAATGATTGGACTGTATTTGGGGTGAAGGGGTTGCAGGATTTGGAAGGAAAACTGAATTAAAAGCAAAGTGATTAATGCAGATATGCTTGCTGAGAGACTGAGTGTGTCATCTGTCAGGCCTGGGAATTGAACCCTGCTTGTCTGGGTGAAAGGCAGGAACTTACCCACTGGACCAGACAGGCTTCCCTATCTCTAGCTGGTCAAATCTTCCCTATATCATGGTTATGATGTGTCCTTTGCAGTGGCAGCCATTGGCAATGACACCAAAGCCTGTCAGATGCTGATAGGGGATCTTGCACAACTGAAACCCATCAAGAGCCTGTAGCTCAGTGGCAAAGTCTAGTGCCTTTGGTGCAGGAACCTACCCCTGGACAGGGTTCAAATCCAGCCACCACCGTTGTAGTATGTTTAGATGGAAAAAATACAGTATTTGATTTTTTGCACGTAAAAAGAATATTTGTACTTAAAAAAAATACAGGAACAATTTAAGTCATTTTTTGATTGCATTAGTTGGGCACATTTACAAATCTTGCCACCCCCACCACCACCTGCCACCTCCCTCCTTTTGCTCCAGTAGTTTAAATAGGAGCAAGGCCTTATCTTCATTTATGAATGTATTCGTTGTTTCTTCAAAATGGTGTTCTGGAGAGCACAAATATGGCCTAAGGGGGGGCAGAATTGAGCTGTATTATGTGAGGAAGGTGCCATGCAGATAATAAAATAGGTTGAATGGTGTTGATTTAATGCAGGGTAAAATTTTGTGCAGGTGAAAGCGCCCTTATTAGCTGCAGTCTGAAGGTAGCATGTTGAATTTTGAAGTGATAGAAAAGGACAAAGTCATGCCTCTTATTGACTATGTCTTGAAAATGCATAATGCAGCAAGTGTGGGGAAGAAGCAGTTGGTTTGCAAGGATTTGCATGGCCAGGTCTGGCATGCTATGTTATGCTGTGCCTCTGACAGTGAGACCAGGACTGGGACTTTAGACATCACAGTTTTAGCATGCAGTCTTTACAGTAGGCCCACGTAGGCCCACAAACGCCCATGTTCTGTATAGAGGATTACTGCAGGTAATTCTGGACCCTGCTAAGTGAGGGTGGGGTCCTTATCGGAAGGCCTTCGCCTGGAACAATCCTTAGCCTAAGACCATTTGGCAACTTTAGAAATCTGCTGAAGACCATTTGTTGAAGGTCCTATCATCGCACCAGTACGGAAGCTCAGAGAAGTAATCATGGGAGGAGATTATTTGCATAGGACTGCCCCTTTCTCAATCCTGTGATTATGCTGCAGTTGCCATATAACATTACTAGAGGGCAGCAGCATCAACATAAATCCAAAGAGAGGCTGTAAATCTGCTTGCTGAACTAGCTCTTGTTCTTGTTGAATTTTGTAGAGCCTGTAGAATGGAGGAGTGGAATGACTATCGAGGAATGATTGGACTGTATTTGGGGTGAAGGGGTTGCAGGATTTGGAAGGAAAACTGAATTAAAAGCAAAGTGATTAATGCAGATATGCTTGCTGAGAGACTGAGTGTGTCATCTGTCAGGCCTGGGAATTGAACCCTGCTTGTCTGGGTGAAAGGCAGGAACTTACCCACTGGACCAGACAGGCTTCCCTATCTCTAGCTGGTCAAATCTTCCCTATATCATGGTTATGATGTGTCCTTTGCAGTGGCAGCCATTGGCAATGACACCAAAGCCTGTCAGATGCTGATAGGGGATCTTGCACAACTGAATCCCATCAAGAGCCTGTAGCTCAGTGGCAAAGTCTAGCTCCTTTGGTGCAGGAACCTACCCCTGGACAGGGTTCAAATCCAGCCACCACTGTTATAGTATGTTTAGATGGAAAAAATACTGTATTTGATTTTTTGCACGTAAAAAGAATATTTTTACTTTAAAAAAAATACAGGAACAATTTAAGTCATTTTTTGATTGCATTAGTTGGGCACATTTACAAATCTTGCCACCCCCACCACCACCTGCCACCTCCCTCCTTTTGCTCCAGTAGTTTAAATAGGAGCAAGGCCTTATCTTCATTTATGAATGTATTCGTTGTTTCTTCAAAATGGTGTTCTGGAGAGCACAAATATGGCCTAAGGGGGGTAGAATTGAGCTGTATTATGTGAGGAAGGTGCCATGCAGATAATAAAATAGGTTGAATGGTGTTGATTTAATGCAGGGTAAAATTTTGTGCAGGTGAAACCGCCCTTATTAGCTGCAGTCAGAAGGTAGCATGTTGAATTTTGAAGTGATAGAAAAGGACAAAGTCATGCCTCTTATTGACTATGTCTTGAAAATGCATAATGCAGCAAGTGTGGGGAAGAGGCAGTTGGTTTGCAAGGATGTGCATGGCCAGGTCTGGCATGCTATGTTATGCTGTGCCTCTGACAGTGAGACCAGGACTGGGACTTTAGACATCACAGTTTTAGCATGCAGTCTTTACAGTAGGCCCACGTAGGCCCACAAACGCCCACGAACGCCCATGTTCTGTATAGAGGATTACTGCAGGTAATTCTGGACCCTGCTAAGTGAGGGTGGGGTCCTTATCGGAAGGCCTTCGACTGGAACAATCCTTAGCCTAAGACAATTTGGCAACTTTAGAAATCTGCTGAAGACCATTTGTTGAAGGTCCTATCATCGCACCACTACGGAAGCTCAGAGAAGTAATCATGGGAGGAGATTATTTGCATAGGACTGCCCCTTTCTCAATCCTGTGATTATGCTGCAGTTGCCATATAACATTACTAGAGGGCAGCAGCATCAACATAAATCCAAAGAGAGGCTTTAAATCTGCTTGCTGAACTAGCTCTTGTTCTTGTTGAATTTTGTAGAGCCTGTAGAATGGAGGAGTGGAATGACTGAGTGAATGAGTATCGAGGAATGATTGGACTGTATTTGGGGTGAAGGGGTTGCAGGATTTGGGAGGAAAACTGAATTAAAAGCAAAGTGATTAATGCAGATATGCTTGCTGAGAGACTGAGTGTGTCATCTGTCAGGCCTGGGAATTGAACCCTGCTTGTCTGGGTGAAAGGCAGGAACTTACCCACTGGACCAGACAGGCTTCCCTATCTCTAGCTGGTCAAATCTTCCCTATATCATGGTTATGATGTGTCCTTTGCAGTGGCAGCCATTGGCAATGACACCAAAGCCTGTCAGATGCTGATAGGGGATCTTGCACAACTGAAACCCATCAAGAGCCTGTAGCTCAGTGGCAAAGTCTAGTGCCTTTGGTGCAGGAACCTACCCCTGGACAGGGTTCAAATCCAGCCACCACCGTTGTAGTATGTTTAGATGGAAAAAATACAGTATTTGATTTTTTGCACGTAAAAAGAATATTTGTACTTAAAAAAAATACAGGAACAATTTAAGTCATTTTTTGATTGCATTAGTTGGGCACATTTACAAATCTTGCCACCCCCACCACCACCTGCCACCTCCCTCCTTTTGCTCCAGTAGTTTAAATAGGAGCAAGGCCTTATCTTCATTTATGAATGTATTCGTTGTTTCTTCAAAATGGTGTTCTGGAGAGCACAAATATGGCCTAAGGGGGGGCAGAATTGAGCTGTATTATGTGAGGAAGGTGCCATGCAGATAATAAAATAGGTTGAATGGTGTTGATTTAATGCAGGGTAAAATTTTGTGCAGGTGAAAGCGCCCTTATTAGCTGCAGTCAGAAGGTAGCATGTTGAATTTTGAAGTGATAGAAAAGGACAAAGTCATGCCTCTTATTGACTATGTCTTGAAAATGCATAATGCAGCAAGTGTGGGGAAGAAGCAGTTGGTTTGCAAGGATTTGCATGGCCAGGTCTGGCATGCTATGTTATGCTGTGCCTCTGACAGTGAGACCAGGACTGGGACTTTAGACATCACAGTTTTAGCATGCAGTCTTTACAGTAGGCCCACGAACGCCCATGTTCTGTATAGAGGATTACTGCAGGTAATTCTGGACCCTGCTAAGTGAGGGTGGGGTCCTTATCGGAAGGCCTTCGACTGGAACAATCCTTAGCCTAAGACCATTTGGCAACTTTAGAAATCTGCTGAAGACCATTTGTTGAAGGTCCTATCATCGCACCACTACGGAAGCTCAGAGAAGTAATCATGGGAGGAGATTATTTGCATAGGACTGCCCCTTTCTCAATCCTGTGATTATGCTGCAGTTGCCATATAACATTATTAGAGGGCAGCAGCATCAACATAAATCCAAAGAGAGGCTTTAAATCTGCTTGCTGAACTAGCTCTTGTTCTTGTTGAATTTTGTAGAGCCTGTAGAATGGAGGAGTGGAATGACTGAGTGAATGAGTATCGAGGAATGATTGGACTGTATTTGGGGTGAAGGGGTTGCAGGATTTGGAAGGAAAACTGAATTAAAAGCAAAGTGATTAATGCAGATATGCTTGCTGAGAGACTGAGTGTGTCATCTGTCAGGCCTGGGAATTGAACCCTGCTTGTCTGGGTGAAAGGCAGGAACTTACCCACTGGACCAGACAGGCTTCCCTATCTCTAGCTGGTCAAATCTTCCCTATATCATGGTTATGATGTGTCCTTTGCAGTGGCAGCCATTGGCAATGACACCAAAGCCTGTCAGATGCTGATAGGGGATCTTGCACAACTGAAACCCATCAAGAGCCTGTAGCTCAGTGGCAAAGTCTAGTGCCTTTGGTGCAGGAACCTACCCCTGGACAGGGTTCAAATCCAGCCACCACCGTTGTAGTATGTTTAGATGGAAAAAATACAGTATTTGATTTTTTGCACGTAAAAAGAATATTTGTACTTAAAAAAAATACAGGAACAATTTAAGTCATTTTTTGATTGCATTAGTTGGGCACATTTACAAATCTTGCCACCCCCACCACCACCTGCCACCTCCCTCCTTTTGCTCAAGTATTTTAAATAGGAGCAAGGCCTTATCTTCATTTATGAATGTATTTGTTGTTTCTTCAAAATGGTGTTCTGGAGAGCACAAATATGGCCTAAGGGGGGGCAGAATTGAGCTGTATTATGTGAGGAAGGTGCCATTCAGATAATAAAATAGGTTGAATGGTGTTGATTTAATGCAGGGTAAAAAAATTTGCAGGTGAAAGCGCCCTTATTAGCTGCAGTCTGAAGGTAGCATGTTGAATTTTGAAGTGATAGAAAAGGACAAAGTCATGCCTCTTATTGACTATGTCTTGAAAATGCATAATGCAGTAAGTGTGGGGAAGAGGCAGTTGGTTTGCAAGGATTTGCATGGCCAGGTCTGGCATGCTATGTTATGCTGTGCCTCTGACAGTGAGACCAGGACTGGGACTTTAGACATCACAGTTTTAGCATGCAGTCTTTACAGTAGGCCCACGTAGGCCCACGAACGCCCATGTTCTGTATAGAGGATTACTGCAGGTAATTCTGGACCCTGCTAAGTGAGGGTGGGGTCCTTATCGGAAGGCCTTCGCCTGGAACAATCCTTAGCCTAAGACCATTTGGCAACTTTAGAAATCTGCTGAAGACCATTTGTTGAAGGTCCTATCATCGCACCAGTACGGAAGCTCAGAGAAGTAATCATGGGAGGAGATTATTTGCATAGGACTGCCCCTTTCTCAATCCTGTGATTATGCTGCAGTTGCCATATAACATTACTAGAGGGCAGCAGCATCAACATAAATCCAAAGAGAGGCTGTAAATCTGCTTGCTGAACTAGCTCTTGTTCTTGTTGAATTTTGTAGAGCCTGTAGAATGGAGGAGTGGAATGACTATCGAGGAATGATTGGACTGTATTTGGGGTGAAGGGGTTGCAGGATTTGGAAGGAAAACTGAATTAAAAGCAAAGTGATTAATGCAGATATGCTTGCTGAGAGACTGAGTGTGTCATCTGTCAGGCCTGGGAATTGAACCCTGCTTGTCTGGGTGAAAGGCAGGAACTTACCCACTGGACCAGACAGGCTTCCCTATCTCTAGCTGGTCAAATCTTCCCTATATCATGGTTATGATGTGTCCTTTGCAGTGGCAGCCATTGGCAATGACACCAAAGCCTGTCAGATGCTGATAGGGGATCTTGCACAACTGAAACCATCAAGAGCCTGTAGCTCAGTGGCAAAGTCTAGTGCCTTTGGTGCAGGAACCTACCCCTGGACAGGGTTCGAATCCAGCCACCACCGTTAAAGTATATTTAGATGGAAAAAATACAGTGTTTGATTTTTTGCACGTAAAAAGAATATTTTTACTTAAAAAAAATACAGGAACAATTTAAGTCATTTTTTGATTGCATTAGTTGGGCACATTTACAAATCTTGCCACCCCCACCACCACCTGCCACCTCCCTCCTTTTGCTCAAGTAGTTTAAATAGGAGCAAGGCCTTATCTTCATTTATGAATGTATTTGTTGTTTCTTCAAAATGGTGTTCTGGAGAGCACAAATATGGCCTAAGGGGGGGCAGAATTGAGCTGTATTATGTGAGGAAGGTGCCATTCAGATAATAAAATAGGTTGAATGGTGTTGATTTAATGCAGGGTAAAATTTTGTGCAGGTGAAAGCGCCCTTATTAGCTGCAGTCAGAAGGTAGCATGTTGAATTTTGAAGTGATAGAAAAGGACAAAGTCATGCCTCTTATTGACTATGTCTTGAAAATGCATAATGCAGCAAGTGTGGGGAAGAAGCAGTTGGTTTGCAAGGATTTGCATGGCCAGGTCTGGCATGCTATGTTATGCTGTGCCTCTGACAGTGAGACCAGGACTGGGACTTTAGACATCACAGTTTTAGCATGCAGTCTTTACAGTAGGCCCACGAACGCCCATGTTCTGTATAGAGGATTACTGCAGGTAATTCTGGACCCTGCTAAGTGAGGGTGGGGTCCTTATCGGAAGGCCTTCGACTGGAACTATCCTTAGCCTAAGACAATTTGGCAACTTTAGAAATCTGCTGAAGACCATTTGTTGAAGGTCCTATCATCGCACCACTACGGAAGCTCAGAGAAGTAATCATGGGAGGAGATTATTTGCATAGGACTGCCCCTTTCTCAATCCTGTGATTGTGCTGCAGTTGCCATATAACATTACTAGAGGGCAGCAGCATCAACATAAATCCAAAGAGAGGCTTTAAATCTGCTTGCTGAACTAGCTCTTGTTCTTGTTGAATTTTGTAGAGCCTGTAGAATGGAGGAGTGGAATGACTGAGTGAATGAGTATCGAGGAATGATTGGACTGTATTTGGGGTGAAGGGGTTGCAGGATTTGGAAGGAAAACTGAATTAAAAGCAAAGTGATTAATGCAGATATGCTTGCTGAGAGACTGAGTGTGTCATCTGTCAGGCCTGGGAATTGAACCCTGCTTGTCTGGGTAAAAGGCAGGAACTTACCCACTGGACCAGACAGGCTTCCCTATCTCTAGCTGGTCACATCTTCCCTATATCATGGTTATGATGTGTCCTTTGCAGTGGCAGCCATTGGCAATGACACCAAAGCCTGTCAGATGCTGATAGGGGATCTTGCACAACTGAATCCCATCAAGAGCCTGTAGTTCAGTGGCAAAGTCTAGCTCCTTTGGTGCAGGAACCTACCCCTGGACAGGGTTCAAATCCAGCCACCACTGTTATAGTATGTTTAGATGGAAAAAATACTGTATTTGATTTTTTGCACGTAAAAAGAATATTTTTACTTTAAAAAAAATACAGGAACAATTTAAGTCATTTTTTGATTGCATTAGTTGGGCACATTTACAAATCTTGCCACCCCCACCACCACCTGCCACCTCCCTCCTTTTGCTCCAGTAGTTTAAATAGGAGCAAGGCCTTATCTTCATTTATGAATGTATTCGTTGTTTCTTCAAAATGGTGTTCTGGAGAGCACAAATATGGCCTAAGGTGGTAGAATTGAGCTGTATTATGTGAGGAAGGTGCCATGCAGATAATAAAATAGGTTGAATGGTGTTGATTTAATGCAGGGTAAAATTTTGTGCAGGTGAAACCGCCCTTATTAGCTGCAGTCAGAAGGTAGCATGTTGAATTTTGAAGTGATAGAAAAGGACAAAGTCATGCCTCTTATTGACTATGTCTTGAAAATGCATAATGCAGCAAGTGTGGGGAAGAGGCAGTTGGTTTGCAAGGATGTGCATGGCCAGGTCTGGCATGCTATGTTATGCTGTGCCTCTGACAGTGAGACCAGGACTGGGACTTTAGACATCACAGTTTTAGCATGCAGTCTTTACAGTAGGCCCACAAACGCCCACGAACGCCCATGTTCTGTATAGAGGATTACTGCAGGTAATTCTGGACCCTGCTAAGTGAGGGTGGGGTCCTTATCGGAAGGCCTTCGACTGGAACAATCCTTAGCCTAAGACAATTTGGCAACTTTAGAAATCTGCTGAAGACCATTTGTTGAAGGTCCTATCATCGCACCACTACGGAAGCTCAGAGAAGTAATCATGGGAGGAGATTATTTGCATAGGACTGCCCCTTTCTCAATCCTGTGATTATGCTGCAGTTGCCATATAACATTACTAGAGGGCAGCAGCATCAACATAAATCCAAAGAGAGGCTTTAAATCTGCTTGCTGAACTAGCTCTTGTTCTTGTTGAATTTTGTAGAGCCTGTAGAATGGAGGAGTGGAATGACTGAGTGAATGAGTATCGAGGAATGATTGGACTGTATTTGGGGTGAAGGGGTTGCAGGATTTGGAAGGAAAACTGAATTAAAAGCAAAGTGATTAATGCAGATATGCTTGCTGAGAGACTGAGTGTGTCATCTGTCAGGCCTGGGAATTGAACCCTGCTTGTCTGGGTGAAAGGCAGGAACTTACCCACTGGACCAGACAGGCTTCCCTATCTCTAGCTGGTCAAATCTTCCCTATATCATGGTTATGATGTGTCCTTTGCAGTGGCAGCCATTGGCAATGACACCAAAGCCTGTCAGATGCTGATAGGGGATCTTGCACAACTGAAACCCATCAAGAGCCTGTAGCTCAGTGGCAAAGTCTAGTGCCTTTGGTGCAGGAACCTACCCCTGGACAGGGTTCAAATCCAGCCACCACCGTTGTAGTATGTTTAGATGGAAAAAATACAGTATTTGATTTTTTGCACGTAAAAAGAATATTTGTACTTAAAAAAAATACAGGAACAATTTAAGTCATTTTTTGATTGCATTAGTTGGGCACATTTACAAATCTTGCCACCCCCACCACCACCTGCCACCTCCCTCCTTTTGCTCCAGTAGTTTAAATAGGAGCAAGGCCTTATCTTCATTTATGAATGTATTCGTTGTTTCTTCAAAATGGTGTTCTGGAGAGCACAAATATGGCCTAAGGGGGGGCAGAATTGAGCTGTATTATGTGAGGAAGGTGCCATGCAGATAATAAAATAGGTTGAATGGTGTTGATTTAATGCAGGGTAAAATTTTGTGCAGGTGAAAGCGCCCTTATTAGCTGCAGTCAGAAGGTAGCATGTTGAATTTTGAAGTGATAGAAAAGGACAAAGTCATGCCTCTTATTGACTATGTCTTGAAAATGCATAATGCAGCAAGTGTGGGGAAGAAGCAGTTGGTTTGCAAGGATTTGCATGGCCAGGTCTGGCATGCTATGTTATGCTGTGCCTCTGACAGTGAGACCAGGACTGGGACTTTAGACATCACAGTTTTAGCATGCAGTCTTTACAGTAGGCCCACGAACGCCCATGTTCTGTATAGAGGATTACTGCAGGTAATTCTGGACCCTGCTAAGTGAGGGTGGGGTCCTTATCGGAAGGCCTTCGACTGGAACAATCCTTAGCCTAAGACCATTTGGCAACTTTAGAAATCTGCTGAAGACCATTTGTTGAAGGTCCTATCATCGCACCACTACGGAAGCTCAGAGAAGTAATCATGGGAGGAGATTATTTGCATAGGACTGCCCCTTTCTCAATCCTGTGATTATGCTGCAGTTGCCATATAACATTATTAGAGGGCAGCAGCATCAACATAAATCCAAAGAGAGGCTTTAAATCTGCTTGCTGAACTAGCTCTTGTTCTTGTTGAATTTTGTAGAGCCTGTAGAATGGAGGAGTGGAATGACTGAGTGAATGAGTATCGAGGAATGATTGGACTGTATTTGGGGTGAAGGGGTTGCAGGATTTGGAAGGAAAACTGAATTAAAAGCAAAGTGATTAATGCAGATATGCTTGCTGAGAGACTGAGTGTGTCATCTGTCAGGCCTGGGAATTGAACCCTGCTTCTCTGGGTGAAAGGCAGGAACTTACCCACTGGACCAGACAGGCTTCCCTATCTCTAGCTGGTCAAATCTTCCCTATATCATGGTTATGATGTGTCCTTTGCAGTGGCAGCCATTGGCAATGACACCAAAGCCTGTCAGATGCTGATAGGGGATCTTGCACAACTGAAACCCATCAAGAGCCTGTAGCTCAGTGGCAAAGTCTAGTGCCTTTGGTGCAGGAACCTACCCCTGGACAGGGTTCAAATCCAGCCACCACCGTTGTAGTATGTTTAGATGGAAAAAATACAGTATTTGATTTTTTGCACATAAAAAGAATATTTGTACTTAAAAAAAATACAGGAACAATTTAAGTCATTTTTTGATTGCATTAGTTGGGCACATTTACAAATCTTGCCACCCCCACCACCACCTGCCACCTCCCTCCTTTTGCTCAAGTATTTTAAATAGGAGCAAGGCCTTATCTTCATTTATGAATGTATTTGTTGTTTCTTCAAAATGGTGTTCTGGAGAGCACAAATATGGCCTAAGGGGGGGCAGAATTGAGCTGTATTATGTGAGGAAGGTGCCATTCAGATAATAAAATAGGTTGAATGGTGTTGATTTAATGCAGGGTAAAATAATTTGCAGGTGAAAGCGCCCTTATTAGCTGCAGTCTGAAGGTAGCATGTTGAATTTTGAAGTGATAGAAAAGGACAAAGTCATGCCTCTTATTGACTATGTCTTGAAAATGCATAATGCAGCAAGTGTGGGGAAGAGGCAGTTGGTTTGCAAGGATTTGCATGGCCAGGTCTGGCATGCTATGTTATGCTGTGCCTCTGACAGTGAGACCAGGACTGGGACTTTAGACATCACAGTTTTAGCATGCAGTCTTTACAGTAGGCCCACGTAGGCCCACGAACGCCCATGTTCTGTATAGAGGATTACTGCAGGTAATTCTGGACCCTGCTAAGTGAGGGTGGGGTCCTTATCGGAAGGCCTTCGCCTGGAACAATCCTTAGCCTAAGACCATTTGGCAACTTTAGAAATCTGCTGAAGACCATTTGTTGAAGGTCCTATCATCGCACCAGTACGGAAGCTCAGAGAAGTAATCATGGGAGGAGATTATTTGCATAGGACTGCCCCTTTCTCAATCCTGTGATTATGCTGCAGTTGCCATATAACATTACTAGAGGGCAGCAGCATCAACATAAATCCAAAGAGAGGCTGTAAATCTGCTTGCTGAACTAGCTCTTGTTCTTGTTGAATTTTGTAGAGCCTGTAGAATGGAGGAGTGGAATGACTATCGAGGAATGATTGGACTGTATTTGGGGTGAAGGGGTTGCAGGATTTGGAAGGAAAACTGAATTAAAAGCAAAGTGATTAATGCAGATATGCTTGCTGAGAGACTGAGTGTGTCATCTGTCAGGCCTGGGAATTGAACCCTGCTTGTCTGGGTGAAAGGCAGGAACTTACCCACTGGACCAGACAGGCTTCCCTATCTCTAGCTGGTCAAATCTTCCCTATATCATGGTTATGATGTGTCCTTTGCAGTGGCAGCCATTGGCAATGACACCAAAGCCTGTCAGATGCTGATAGGGGATCTTGCACAACTGAATCCCATCAAGAGCCTGTAGCTCAGTGGCAAAGTCTAGCTCCTTTGGTGCAGGAACCTACCCCTGGACAGGGTTCAAATCCAGCCACCACTGTTATAGTATGTTTAGATGGAAAAAATACTGTATTTGATTTTTTGCACGTAAAAAGAATATTTTTACTTTAAAAAAAATACAGGAACAATTTAAGTCATTTTTTGATTGCATTAGTTGGGCACATTTACAAATCTTGCCACCCCCACCACCACCTGCCACCTCCCTCCTTTTGCTCCAGTAGTTTAAATAGGAGCAAGGCCTTATCTTCATTTATGAATGTATTCGTTGTTTCTTCAAAATGGTGTTCTGGAGAGCACAAATATGGCCTAAGGGGGGTAGAATTGAGCTGTATTATGTGAGGAAGGTGCCATGCAGATAATAAAATAGGTTGAATGGTGTTGATTTAATGCAGGGTAAAATTTTGTGCAGGTGAAACCGCCCTTATTAGCTGCAGTCAGAAGGTAGCATGTTGAATTTTGAAGTGATAGAAAAGGACAAAGTCATGCCTCTTATTGACTATGTCTTGAAAATGCATAATGCAGCAAGTGTGGGGAAGAGGCAGTTGGTTTGCAAGGATGTGCATGGCCAGGTCTGGCATGCTATGTTATGCTGTGCCTCTGACAGTGAGACCAGGACTGGGACTTTAGACATCACAGTTTTAGCATGCAGTCTTTACAGTAGGCCCACGTAGGCCCACAAACGCCCACGAACGCCCATGTTCTGTATAGAGGATTACTGCAGGTAATTCTGGACCCTGCTAAGTGAGGGTGGGGTCCTTATCGGAAGGCCTTCGACTGGAACAATCCTTAGCCTAAGACAATTTGGCAACTTTAGAAATCTGCTGAAGACCATTTGTTGAAGGTCCTATCATCGCACCACTACGGAAGCTCAGAGAAGTAATCATGGGAGGAGATTATTTGCATAGGACTGCCCCTTTCTCAATCCTGTGATTATGCTGCAGTTGCCATATAACATTACTAGAGGGCAGCAGCATCAACATAAATCCAAAGAGAGGCTTTAAATCTGCTTGCTGAACTAGCTCTTGTTCTTGTTGAATTTTGTAGAGCCTGTAGAATGGAGGAGTGGAATGACTGAGTGAATGAGTATTGAGGAATGATTGGACTGTATTTGGGGTGAAGGGGTTGCAGGATTTGGAAGGAAAACTGAATTAAAAGCAAAGTGATTAATGCAGATATGCTTGCTGAGAGACTGAGTGTGTCATCTGTCAGGCCTGGGAATTGAACCCTGCTTGTCTGGGTGAAAGGCAGGAACTTACCCACTGGACCAGACAGGCTTCCCTATCTCTAGCTGGTCAAATCTTCCCTATATCATGGTTATGATGTGTCCTTTGCAGTGGCAGCCATTGGCAATGACACCAAAGCCTGTCAGATGCTGATAGGGGATCTTGCACAACTGAAACCCATCAAGAGCCTGTAGCTCAGTGGCAAAGTCTAGTGCCTTTGGTGCAGGAACCTACCCCTGGACAGGGTTCAAATCCAGCCACCACCGTTGTAGTATGTTTAGATGGAAAAAATACAGTATTTGATTTTTTGCACGTAAAAAGAATATTTGTACTTAAAAAAAATACAGGAACAATTTAAGTCATTTTTTGATTGCATTAGTTGGGCACATTTACAAATCTTGCCACCCCCACCACCACCTGCCACCTCCCTCCTTTTGCTCCAGTAGTTTAAATAGGAGCAAGGCCTTATCTTCATTTATGAATGTATTCGTTGTTTCTTCAAAATGGTGTTCTGGAGAGCACAAATATGGCCTAAGGGGGGGCAGAATTGAGCTGTATTATGTGAGGAAGGTGCCATGCAGATAATAAAATAGGTTGAATGGTGTTGATTTAATGCAGGGTAAAATTTTGTGCAGGTGAAAGCGCCCTTATTAGCTGCAGTCTGAAGGTAGCATGTTGAATTTTGAAGTGATAGAAAAGGACAAAGTCATGCCTCTTATTGACTATGTCTTGAAAATGCATAATGCAGCAAGTGTGGGGAAGAAGCAGTTGGTTTGCAAGGATTTGCATGGCCAGGTCTGGCATGCTATGTTATGCTGTGCCTCTGACAGTGAGACCAGGACTGGGACTTTAGACATCACAGTTTTAGCATGCAGTCTTTACAGTAGGCCCACGTAGGCCCACAAACGCCCATGTTCTGTATAGAGGATTACTGCAGGTAATTCTGGACCCTGCTAAGTGAGGGTGGGGTCCTTATCGGAAGGCCTTCGCCTGGAACAATCCTTAGCCTAAGACCATTTGGCAACTTTAGAAATCTGCTGAAGACCATTTGTTGAAGGTCCTATCATCGCACCAGTACGGAAGCTCAGAGAAGTAATCATGGGAGGAGATTATTTGCATAGGACTGCCCCTTTCTCAATCCTGTGATTATGCTGCAGTTGCCATATAACATTACTAGAGGGCAGCAGCATCAACATAAATCCAAAGAGAGGCTGTAAATCTGCTTGCTGAACTAGCTCTTGTTCTTGTTGAATTTTGTAGAGCCTGTAGAATGGAGGAGTGGAATGACTATCGAGGAATGATTGGACTGTATTTGGGGTGAAGGGGTTGCAGGATTTGGAAGGAAAACTGAATTAAAAGCAAAGTGATTAATGCAGATATGCTTGCTGAGAGACTGAGTGTGTCATCTGTCAGGCCTGGGAATTGAACCCTGCTTGTCTGGGTGAAAGGCAGGAACTTACCCACTGGACCAGACAGGCTTCCCTATCTCTAGCTGGTCAAATCTTCCCTATATCATGGTTATGATGTGTCCTTTGCAGTGGCAGCCATTGGCAATGACACCAAAGCCTGTCAGATGCTGATAGGGGATCTTGCACAACTGAATCCCATCAAGAGCCTGTAGCTCAGTGGCAAAGTCTAGCTCCTTTGGTGCAGGACCTACCCCTGGACAGGGTTCAAATCCAGCCACCACTGTTATAGTATGTTTAGATGGAAAAAATACTGTATTTGATTTTTTGCACGTAAAAAGAATATTTTTACTTTAAAAAAAATACAGGAACAATTTAAGTCATTTTTTGATTGCATTAGTTGGGCACATTTACAAATCTTGCCACCCCCACCACCACCTGCCACCTCCCTCCTTTTGCTCCAGTAGTTTAAATAGGAGCAAGGCCTTATCTTCATTTATGAATGTATTCGTTGTTTCTTCAAAATGGTGTTCTGGAGAGCACAAATATGGCCTAAGGGGGGTAGAATTGAGCTGTATTATGTGAGGAAGGTGCCATGCAGATAATAAAATAGGTTGAATGGTGTTGATTTAATGCAGGGTAAAATTTTGTGCAGGTGAAACCGCCCTTATTAGCTGCAGTCAGAAGGTAGCATGTTGAATTTTGAAGTGATAGAAAAGGACAAAGTCATGCCTCTTATTGACTATGTCTTGAAAATGCATAATGCAGCAAGTGTGGGGAAGAGGCAGTTGGTTTGCAAGGATGTGCATGGCCAGGTCTGGCATGCTATGTTATGCTGTGCCTCTGACAGTGAGACCAGGACTGGGACTTTAGACATCACAGTTTTAGCATGCAGTCTTTACAGTAGGCCCACGTAGGCCCACAAACGCCCACGAACGCCCATGTTCTGTATAGAGGATTACTGCAGGTAATTCTGGACCCTGCTAAGTGAGGGTGGGGTCCTTATCGGAAGGCCTTCGACTGGAACAATCCTTAGCCTAAGACAATTTGGCAACTTTAGAAATCTGCTGAAGACCATTTGTTGAAGGTCCTATCATCGCACCACTACGGAAGCTCAGAGAAGTAATCATGGGAGGAGATTATTTGCATAGGACTGCCCCTTTCTCAATCCTGTGATTATGCTGCAGTTGCCATATAACATTACTAGAGGGCAGCAGCATCAACATAAATCCAAAGAGAGGCTTTAAATCTGCTTGCTGAACTAGCTCTTGTTCTTGTTGAATTTTGTAGAGCCTGTAGAATGGAGGAGTGGAATGACTGAGTGAATGAGTATCGAGGAATGATTGGACTGTATTTGGGGTGAAGGGGTTGCAGGATTTGGAAGGAAAACTGAATTAAAAGCAAAGTGATTAATGCAGATATGCTTGCTGAGAGACTGAGTGTGTCATCTGTCAGGCCTGGGAATTGAACCCTGCTTGTCTGGGTGAAAGGCAGGAACTTACCCACTGGACCAGACAGGCTTCCCTATCTCTAGCTGGTCAAATCTTCCCTATATCATGGTTATGATGTGTCCTTTGCAGTGGCAGCCATTGGCAATGACACCAAAGCCTGTCAGATGCTGATAGGGGATCTTGCACAACTGAAACCCATCAAGAGCCTGTAGCTCAGTGGCAAAGTCTAGTGCCTTTGGTGCAGGAACCTACCCCTGGACAGGGTTCAAATCCAGCCACCACCGTTGTAGTATGTTTAGATGGAAAAAATACAGTATTTGATTTTTTGCACGTAAAAAGAATATTTGTACTTAAAAAAAATACAGGAACAATTTAAGTCATTTTTTGATTGCATTAGTTGGGCACATTTACAAATCTTGCCACCCCCACCACCACCTGCCACCTCCCTCCTTTTGCTCCAGTAGTTTAAATAGGAGCAAGGCCTTATCTTCATTTATGAATGTATTCGTTGTTTCTTCAAAATGGTGTTCTGGAGAGCACAAATATGGCCTAAGGGGGGGCAGAATTGAGCTGTATTATGTGAGGAAGGTGCCATGCAGATAATAAAATAGGTTGAATGGTGTTGATTTAATGCAGGGTAAAATTTTGTGCAGGTGAAAGCGCCCTTATTAGCTGCAGTCAGAAGGTAGCATGTTGAATTTTGAAGTGATAGAAAAGGACAAAGTCATGCCTCTTATTGACTATGTCTTGAAAATGCATAATGCAGCAAGTGTGGGGAAGAAGCAGTTGGTTTGCAAGGATTTGCATGGCCAGGTCTGGCATGCTATGTTATGCTGTGCCTCTGACAGTGAGACCAGGACTGGGACTTTAGACATCACAGTTTTAGCATGCAGTCTTTACAGTAGGCCCACGAACGCCCATGTTCTGTATAGAGGATTACTGCAGGTAATTCTGGACCCTGCTAAGTGAGGGTGGGGTCCTTATCGGAAGGCCTTCGACTGGAACAATCCTTAGCCTAAGACCATTTGGCAACTTTAGAAATCTGCTGAAGACCATTTGTTGAAGGTCCTATCATCGCACCACTACGGAAGCTCAGAGAAGTAATCATGGGAGGAGATTATTTGCATAGGACTGCCCCTTTCTCAATCCTGTGATTATGCTGCAGTTGCCATATAACATTATTAGAGGGCAGCAGCATCAACATAAATCCAAAGAGAGGCTTTAAATCTGCTTGCTGAACTAGCTCTTGTTCTTGTTGAATTTTGTAGAGCCTGTAGAATGGAGGAGTGGAATGACTGAGTGAATGAGTATCGAGGAATGATTGGACTGTATTTGGGGTGAAGGGGTTGCAGGATTTGGAAGGAAAACTGAATTAAAAGCAAAGTGATTAATGCAGATATGCTTGCTGAGAGACTGAGTGTGTCATCTGTCAGGCCTGGGAATTGAACCCTGCTTGTCTGGGTGAAAGGCAGGAACTTACCCACTGGACCAGACAGGCTTCCCTATCTCTAGCTGGTCAAATCTTCCCTATATCATGGTTATGATGTGTCCTTTGCAGTGGCAGCCATTGGCAATGACACCAAAGCCTGTCAGATGCTGATAGGGGATCTTGCACAACTGAAACCCATCAAGAGCCTGTAGCTCAGTGGCAAAGTCTAGTGCCTTTGGTGCAGGAACCTACCCCTGGACAGGGTTCAAATCCAGCCACCACCGTTGTAGTATGTTTAGATGGAAAAAATACAGTATTTGATTTTTTGCACGTAAAAAGAATATTTGTACTTAAAAAAAATACAGGAACAATTTAAGTCATTTTTTGATTGCATTAGTTGGGCACATTTACAAATCTTGCCACCCCCACCACCACCTGCCACCTCCCTCCTTTTGCTCAAGTATTTTAAATAGGAGCAAGGCCTTATCTTCATTTATGAATGTATTTGTTGTTTCTTCAAAATGGTGTTCTGGAGAGCACAAATATGGCCTAAGGGGGGGCAGAATTGAGCTGTATTATGTGAGGAAGGTGCCATTCAGATAATAAAATAGGTTGAATGGTGTTGATTTAATGCAGGGTAAAAAAATTTGCAGGTGAAAGCGCCCTTATTAGCTGCAGTCTGAAGGTAGCATGTTGAATTTTGAAGTGATAGAAAAGGACAAAGTCATGCCTCTTATTGACTATGTCTTGAAAATGCATAATGCAGTAAGTGTGGGGAAGAGGCAGTTGGTTTGCAAGGATTTGCATGGCCAGGTCTGGCATGCTATGTTATGCTGTGCCTCTGACAGTGAGACCAGGACTGGGACTTTAGACATCACAGTTTTAGCATGCAGTCTTTACAGTAGGCCCACGTAGGCCCACGAACGCCCATGTTCTGTATAGAGGATTACTGCAGGTAATTCTGGACCCTGCTAAGTGAGGGTGGGGTCCTTATCGGAAGGCCTTCGCCTGGAACAATCCTTAGCCTAAGACCATTTGGCAACTTTAGAAATCTGCTGAAGACCATTTGTTGAAGGTCCTATCATCGCACCAGTACGGAAGCTCAGAGAAGTAATCATGGGAGGAGATTATTTGCATAGGACTGCCCCTTTCTCAATCCTGTGATTATGCTGCAGTTGCCATATAACATTACTAGAGGGCAGCAGCATCAACATAAATCCAAAGAGAGGCTGTAAATCTGCTTGCTGAACTAGCTCTTGTTCTTGTTGAATTTTGTAGAGCCTGTAGAATGGAGGAGTGGAATGACTATCGAGGAATGATTGGACTGTATTTGGGGTGAAGGGGTTGCAGGATTTGGAAGGAAAACTGAATTAAAAGCAAAGTGATTAATGCAGATATGCTTGCTGAGAGACTGAGTGTGTCATCTGTCAGGCCTGGGAATTGAACCCTGCTTGTCTGGGTGAAAGGCAGGAACTTACCCACTGGACCAGACAGGCTTCCCTATCTCTAGCTGGTCAAATCTTCCCTATATCATGGTTATGATGTGTCCTTTGCAGTGGCAGCCATTGGCAATGACACCAAAGCCTGTCAGATGCTGATAGGGGATCTTGCACAACTGAAACCATCAAGAGCCTGTAGCTCAGTGGCAAAGTCTAGTGCCTTTGGTGCAGGAACCTACCCCTGGACAGGGTTCGAATCCAGCCACCACCGTTAAAGTATATTTAGATGGAAAAAATACAGTGTTTGATTTTTTGCACGTAAAAAGAATATTTTTACTTAAAAAAAATACAGGAACAATTTAAGTCATTTTTTGATTGCATTAGTTGGGCACATTTACAAATCTTGCCACCCCCACCACCACCTGCCACCTCCCTCCTTTTGCTCAAGTAGTTTAAATAGGAGCAAGGCCTTATCTTCATTTATGAATGTATTTGTTGTTTCTTCAAAATGGTGTTCTGGAGAGCACAAATATGGCCTAAGGGGGGGCAGAATTGAGCTGTATTATGTGAGGAAGGTGCCATTCAGATAATAAAATAGGTTGAATGGTGTTGATTTAATGCAGGGTAAAATTTTGTGCAGGTGAAAGCGCCCTTATTAGCTGCAGTCAGAAGGTAGCATGTTGAATTTTGAAGTGATAGAAAAGGACAAAGTCATGCCTCTTATTGACTATGTCTTGAAAATGCATAATGCAGCAAGTGTGGGGAAGAAGCAGTTGGTTTGCAAGGATTTGCATGGCCAGGTCTGGCATGCTATGTTATGCTGTGCCTCTGACAGTGAGACCAGGACTGGGACTTTAGACATCACAGTTTTAGCATGCAGTCTTTACAGTAGGCCCACGAACGCCCATGTTCTGTATAGAGGATTACTGCAGGTAATTCTGGACCCTGCTAAGTGAGGGTGGGGTCCTTATCGGAAGGCCTTCGACTGGAACTATCCTTAGCCTAAGACAATTTGGCAACTTTAGAAATCTGCTGAAGACCATTTGTTGAAGGTCCTATCATCGCACCACTACGGAAGCTCAGAGAAGTAATCATGGGAGGAGATTATTTGCATAGGACTGCCCCTTTCTCAATCCTGTGATTGTGCTGCAGTTGCCATATAACATTACTAGAGGGCAGCAGCATCAACATAAATCCAAAGAGAGGCTTTAAATCTGCTTGCTGAACTAGCTCTTGTTCTTGTTGAATTTTGTAGAGCCTGTAGAATGGAGGAGTGGAATGACTGAGTGAATGAGTATCGAGGAATGATTGGACTGTATTTGGGGTGAAGGGGTTGCAGGATTTGGAAGGAAAACTGAATTAAAAGCAAAGTGATTAATGCAGATATGCTTGCTGAGAGACTGAGTGTGTCATCTGTCAGGCCTGGGAATTGAACCCTGCTTGTCTGGGTAAAAGGCAGGAACTTACCCACTGGACCAGACAGGCTTCCCTATCTCTAGCTGGTCACATCTTCCCTATATCATGGTTATGATGTGTCCTTTGCAGTGGCAGCCATTGGCAATGACACCAAAGCCTGTCAGATGCTGATAGGGGATCTTGCACAACTGAATCCCATCAAGAGCCTGTAGCTCAGTGGCAAAGTCTAGCTCCTTTGGTGCAGGAACCTACCCCTGGACAGGGTTCAAATCCAGCCACCACTGTTATAGTATGTTTAGATGGAAAAAATACTGTATTTGATTTTTTGCACGTAAAAAGAATATTTTTACTTTAAAAAAAATACAGGAACAATTTAAGTCATTTTTTGATTGCATTAGTTGGGCACATTTACAAATCTTGCCACCCCCACCACCACCTGCCACCTCCCTCCTTTTGCTCCAGTAGTTTAAATAGGAGCAAGGCCTTATCTTCATTTATGAATGTATTCGTTGTTTCTTCAAAATGGTGTTCTGGAGAGCACAAATATGGCCTAAGGTGGTAGAATTGAGCTGTATTATGTGAGGAAGGTGCCATGCAGATAATAAAATAGGTTGAATGGTGTTGATTTAATGCAGGGTAAAATTTTGTGCAGGTGAAACCGCCCTTATTAGCTGCAGTCAGAAGGTAGCATGTTGAATTTTGAAGTGATAGAAAAGGACAAAGTCATGCCTCTTATTGACTATGTCTTGAAAATGCATAATGCAGCAAGTGTGGGGAAGAGGCAGTTGGTTTGCAAGGATGTGCATGGCCAGGTCTGGCATGCTATGTTATGCTGTGCCTCTGACAGTGAGACCAGGACTGGGACTTTAGACATCACAGTTTTAGCATGCAGTCTTTACAGTAGGCCCACAAACGCCCACGAACGCCCATGTTCTGTATAGAGGATTACTGCAGGTAATTCTGGACCCTGCTAAGTGAGGGTGGGGTCCTTATCGGAAGGCCTTCGACTGGAACAATCCTTAGCCTAAGACAATTTGGCAACTTTAGAAATCTGCTGAAGACCATTTGTTGAAGGTCCTATCATCGCACCACTACGGAAGCTCAGAGAAGTAATCATGGGAGGAGATTATTTGCATAGGACTGCCCCTTTCTCAATCCTGTGATTATGCTGCAGTTGCCATATAACATTACTAGAGGGCAGCAGCATCAACATAAATCCAAAGAGAGGCTTTAAATCTGCTTGCTGAACTAGCTCTTGTTCTTGTTGAATTTTGTAGAGCCTGTAGAATGGAGGAGTGGAATGACTGAGTGAATGAGTATCGAGGAATGATTGGACTGTATTTGGGGTGAAGGGGTTGCAGGATTTGGAAGGAAAACTGAATTAAAAGCAAAGTGATTAATGCAGATATGCTTGCTGAGAGACTGAGTGTGTCATCTGTCAGGCCTGGGAATTGAACCCTGCTTGTCTGGGTGAAAGGCAGGAACTTACCCACTGGACCAGACAGGCTTCCCTATCTCTAGCTGGTCAAATCTTCCCTATATCATGGTTATGATGTGTCCTTTGCAGTGGCAGCCATTGGCAATGACACCAAAGCCTGTCAGATGCTGATAGGGGATCTTGCACAACTGAAACCCATCAAGAGCCTGTAGCTCAGTGGCAAAGTCTAGTGCCTTTGGTGCAGGAACCTACCCCTGGACAGGGTTCAAATCCAGCCACCACCGTTGTAGTATGTTTAGATGGAAAAAATACAGTATTTGATTTTTTGCACGTAAAAAGAATATTTGTACTTAAAAAAAATACAGGAACAATTTAAGTCATTTTTTGATTGCATTAGTTGGGCACATTTACAAATCTTGCCACCCCCACCACCACCTGCCACCTCCCTCCTTTTGCTCCAGTAGTTTAAATAGGAGCAAGGCCTTATCTTCATTTATGAATGTATTCGTTGTTTCTTCAAAATGGTGTTCTGGAGAGCACAAATATGGCCTAAGGGGGGGCAGAATTGAGCTGTATTATGTGAGGAAGGTGCCATGCAGATAATAAAATAGGTTGAATGGTGTTGATTTAATGCAGGGTAAAATTTTGTGCAGGTGAAAGCGCCCTTATTAGCTGCAGTCAGAAGGTAGCATGTTGAATTTTGAAGTGATAGAAAAGGACAAAGTCATGCCTCTTATTGACTATGTCTTGAAAATGCATAATGCAGCAAGTGTGGGGAAGAAGCAGTTGGTTTGCAAGGATTTGCATGGCCAGGTCTGGCATGCTATGTTATGCTGTGCCTCTGACAGTGAGACCAGGACTGGGACTTTAGACATCACAGTTTTAGCATGCAGTCTTTACAGTAGGCCCACGAACGCCCATGTTCTGTATAGAGGATTACTGCAGGTAATTCTGGACCCTGCTAAGTGAGGGTGGGGTCCTTATCGGAAGGCCTTCGACTGGAACAATCCTTAGCCTAAGACCATTTGGCAACTTTAGAAATCTGCTGAAGACCATTTGTTGAAGGTCCTATCATCGCACCACTACGGAAGCTCAGAGAAGTAATCATGGGAGGAGATTATTTGCATAGGACTGCCCCTTTCTCAATCCTGTGATTATGCTGCAGTTGCCATATAACATTATTAGAGGGCAGCAGCATCAACATAAATCCAAAGAGAGGCTTTAAATCTGCTTGCTGAACTAGCTCTTGTTCTTGTTGAATTTTGTAGAGCCTGTAGAATGGAGGAGTGGAATGACTGAGTGAATGAGTATCGAGGAATGATTGGACTGTATTTGGGGTGAAGGGGTTGCAGGATTTGGAAGGAAAACTGAATTAAAAGCAAAGTGATTAATGCAGATATGCTTGCTGAGAGACTGAGTGTGTCATCTGTCAGGCCTGGGAATTGAACCCTGCTTCTCTGGGTGAAAGGCAGGAACTTACCCACTGGACCAGACAGGCTTCCCTATCTCTAGCTGGTCAAATCTTCCCTATATCATGGTTATGATGTGTCCTTTGCAGTGGCAGCCATTGGCAATGACACCAAAGCCTGTCAGATGCTGATAGGGGATCTTGCACAACTGAAACCCATCAAGAGCCTGTAGCTCAGTGGCAAAGTCTAGTGCCTTTGGTGCAGGAACCTACCCCTGGACAGGGTTCAAATCCAGCCACCACCGTTGTAGTATGTTTAGATGGAAAAAATACAGTATTTGATTTTTTGCACATAAAAAGAATATTTGTACTTAAAAAAAATACAGGAACAATTTAAGTCATTTTTTGATTGCATTAGTTGGGCACATTTACAAATCTTGCCACCCCCACCACCACCTGCCACCTCCCTCCTTTTGCTCAAGTATTTTAAATAGGAGCAAGGCCTTATCTTCATTTATGAATGTATTTGTTGTTTCTTCAAAATGGTGTTCTGGAGAGCACAAATATGGCCTAAGGGGGGGCAGAATTGAGCTGTATTATGTGAGGAAGGTGCCATTCAGATAATAAAATAGGTTGAATGGTGTTGATTTAATGCAGGGTAAAAAAATTTGCAGGTGAAAGCGCCCTTATTAGCTGCAGTCTGAAGGTAGCATGTTGAATTTTGAAGTGATAGAAAAGGACAAAGTCATGCCTCTTATTGACTATGTCTTGAAAATGCATAATGCAGCAAGTGTGGGGAAGAGGCAGTTGGTTTGCAAGGATTTGCATGGCCAGGTCTGGCATGCTATGTTATGCTGTGCCTCTGACAGTGAGACCAGGACTGGGACTTTAGACATCACAGTTTTAGCATGCAGTCTTTACAGTAGGCCCACGTAGGCCCACGAACGCCCATGTTCTGTATAGAGGATTACTGCAGGTAATTCTGGACCCTGCTAAGTGAGGGTGGGGTCCTTATCGGAAGGCCTTCGCCTGGAACAATCCTTAGCCTAAGACCATTTGGCAACTTTAGAAATCTGCTGAAGACCATTTGTTGAAGGTCCTATCATCGCACCAGTACGGAAGCTCAGAGAAGTAATCATGGGAGGAGATTATTTGCATAGGACTGCCCCTTTCTCAATCCTGTGATTATGCTGCAGTTGCCATATAACATTACTAGAGGGCAGCAGCATCAACATAAATCCAAAGAGAGGCTGTAAATCTGCTTGCTGAACTAGCTCTTGTTCTTGTTGAATTTTGTAGAGCCTGTAGAATGGAGGAGTGGAATGACTATCGAGGAATGATTGGACTGTATTTGGGGTGAAGGGGTTGCAGGATTTGGAAGGAAAACTGAATTAAAAGCAAAGTGATTAATGCAGATATGCTTGCTGAGAGACTGAGTGTGTCATCTGTCAGGCCTGGGAATTGAACCCTGCTTGTCTGGGTGAAAGGCAGGAACTTACCCACTGGACCAGACAGGCTTCCCTATCTCTAGCTGGTCAAATCTTCCCTATATCATGGTTATGATGTGTCCTTTGCAGTGGCAGCCATTGGCAATGACACCAAAGCCTGTCAGATGCTGATAGGGGATCTTGCACAACTGAATCCCATCAAGAGCCTGTAGCTCAGTGGCAAAGTCTAGCTCCTTTGGTGCAGGAACCTACCCCTGGACAGGGTTCAAATCCAGCCACCACTGTTATAGTATGTTTAGATGGAAAAAATACTGTATTTGATTTTTTGCACGTAAAAAGAATATTTTTACTTTAAAAAAAATACAGGAACAATTTAAGTCATTTTTTGATTGCATTAGTTGGGCACATTTACAAATCTTGCCACCCCCACCACCACCTGCCACCTCCCTCCTTTTGCTCCAGTAGTTTAAATAGGAGCAAGGCCTTATCTTCATTTATGAATGTATTCGTTGTTTCTTCAAAATGGTGTTCTGGAGAGCACAAATATGGCCTAAGGGGGGTAGAATTGAGCTGTATTATGTGAGGAAGGTGCCATGCAGATAATAAAATAGGTTGAATGGTGTTGATTTAATGCAGGGTAAAATTTTGTGCAGGTGAAACCGCCCTTATTAGCTGCAGTCAGAAGGTAGCATGTTGAATTTTGAAGTGATAGAAAAGGACAAAGTCATGCCTCTTATTGACTATGTCTTGAAAATGCATAATGCAGCAAGTGTGGGGAAGAGGCAGTTGGTTTGCAAGGATGTGCATGGCCAGGTCTGGCATGCTATGTTATGCTGTGCCTCTGACAGTGAGACCAGGACTGGGACTTTAGACATCACAGTTTTAGCATGCAGTCTTTACAGTAGGCCCACGTAGGCCCACAAACGCCCACGAACGCCCATGTTCTGTATAGAGGATTACTGCAGGTAATTCTGGACCCTGCTAAGTGAGGGTGGGGTCCTTATCGGAAGGCCTTCGACTGGAACAATCCTTAGCCTAAGACAATTTGGCAACTTTAGAAATCTGCTGAAGACCATTTGTTGAAGGTCCTATCATCGCACCACTACGGAAGCTCAGAGAAGTAATCATGGGAGGAGATTATTTGCATAGGACTGCCCCTTTCTCAATCCTGTGATTATGCTGCAGTTGCCATATAACATTACTAGAGGGCAGCAGCATCAACATAAATCCAAAGAGAGGCTTTAAATCTGCTTGCTGAACTAGCTCTTGTTCTTGTTGAATTTTGTAGAGCCTGTAGAATGGAGGAGTGGAATGACTGAGTGAATGAGTATCGAGGAATGATTGGACTGTATTTGGGGTGAAGGGGTTGCAGGATTTGGAAGGAAAACTGAATTAAAAGCAAAGTGATTAATGCAGATATGCTTGCTGAGAGACTGAGTGTGTCATCTGTCAGGCCTGGGAATTGAACCCTGCTTGTCTGGGTGAAAGGCAGGAACTTACCCACTGGACCAGACAGGCTTCCCTATCTCTAGCTGGTCAAATCTTCCCTATATCATGGTTATGATGTGTCCTTTGCAGTGGCAGCCATTGGCAATGACACCAAAGCCTGTCAGATGCTGATAGGGGATCTTGCACAACTGAAACCCATCAAGAGCCTGTAGCTCAGTGGCAAAGTCTAGTGCCTTTGGTGCAGGAACCTACCCCTGGACAGGGTTCAAATCCAGCCACCACCGTTGTAGTATGTTTAGATGGAAAAAATACAGTATTTGATTTTTTGCACGTAAAAAGAATATTTGTACTTAAAAAAAATACAGGAACAATTTAAGTCATTTTTTGATTGCATTAGTTGGGCACATTTACAAATCTTGCCACCCCCACCACCACCTGCCACCTCCCTCCTTTTGCTCCAGTAGTTTAAATAGGAGCAAGGCCTTATCTTCATTTATGAATGTATTCGTTGTTTCTTCAAAATGGTGTTCTGGAGAGCACAAATATGGCCTAAGGGGGGGCAGAATTGAGCTGTATTATGTGAGGAAGGTGCCATGCAGATAATAAAATAGGTTGAATGGTGTTGATTTAATGCAGGGTAAAATTTTGTGCAGGTGAAAGCGCCCTTATTAGCTGCAGTCAGAAGGTAGCATGTTGAATTTTGAAGTGATAGAAAAGGACAAAGTCATGCCTCTTATTGACTATGTCTTGAAAATGCATAATGCAGCAAGTGTGGGGAAGAAGCAGTTGGTTTGCAAGGATTTGCATGGCCAGGTCTGGCATGCTATGTTATGCTGTGCCTCTGACAGTGAGACCAGGACTGGGACTTTAGACATCACAGTTTTAGCATGCAGTCTTTACAGTAGGCCCACGAACGCCCATGTTCTGTATAGAGGATTACTGCAGGTAATTCTGGACCCTGCTAAGTGAGGGTGGGGTCCTTATCGGAAGGCCTTCGACTGGAACAATCCTTAGCCTAAGACCATTTGGCAACTTTAGAAATCTGCTGAAGACCATTTGTTGAAGGTCCTATCATCGCACCACTACGGAAGCTCAGAGAAGTAATCATGGGAGGAGATTATTTGCATAGGACTGCCCCTTTCTCAATCCTGTGATTATGCTGCAGTTGCCATATAACATTATTAGAGGGCAGCAGCATCAACATAAATCCAAAGAGAGGCTTTAAATCTGCTTGCTGAACTAGCTCTTGTTCTTGTTGAATTTTGTAGAGCCTGTAGAATGGAGGAGTGGAATGACTGAGTGAATGAGTATCGAGGAATGATTGGACTGTATTTGGGGTGAAGGGGTTGCAGGATTTGGAAGGAAAACTGAATTAAAAGCAAAGTGATTAATGCAGATATGCTTGCTGAGAGACTGAGTGTGTCATCTGTCAGGCCTGGGAATTGAACCCTGCTTCTCTGGGTGAAAGGCAGGAACTTACCCACTGGACCAGACAGGCTTCCCTATCTCTAGCTGGTCAAATCTTCCCTATATCATGGTTATGATGTGTCCTTTGCAGTGGCAGCCATTGGCAATGACACCAAAGCCTGTCAGATGCTGATAGGGGATCTTGCACAACTGAAACCCATCAAGAGCCTGTAGCTCAGTGGCAAAGTCTAGTGCCTTTGGTGCAGGAACCTACCCCTGGACAGGGTTCAAATCCAGCCACCACCGTTGTAGTATGTTTAGATGGAAAAAATACAGTATTTGATTTTTTGCACGTAAAAAGAATATTTGTACTTAAAAAAAATACAGGAACAATTTAAGTCATTTTTTGATTGCATTAGTTGGGCACATTTACAAATCTTGCCACCCCCACCACCACCTGCCACCTCCCTCCTTTTGCTCAAGTATTTTAAATAGGAGCAAGGCCTTATCTTCATTTATGAATGTATTTGTTGTTTCTTCAAAATGGTGTTCTGGAGAGCACAAATATGGCCTAAGGGGGGGCAGAATTGAGCTGTATTATGTGAGGAAGGTGCCATTCAGATAATAAAATAGGTTGAATGGTGTTGATTTAATGCAGGGTAAAAAAATTTGCAGGTGAAAGCGCCCTTATTAGCTGCAGTCTGAAGGTAGCATGTTGAATTTTGAAGTGATAGAAAAGGACAAAGTCATGCCTCTTATTGACTATGTCTTGAAAATGCATAATGCAGTAAGTGTGGGGAAGAGGCAGTTGGTTTGCAAGGATTTGCATGGCCAGGTCTGGCATGCTATGTTATGCTGTGCCTCTGACAGTGAGACCAGGACTGGGACTTTAGACATCACAGTTTTAGCATGCAGTCTTTACAGTAGGCCCACGTAGGCCCACGAACGCCCATGTTCTGTATAGAGGATTACTGCAGGTAATTCTGGACCCTGCTAAGTGAGGGTGGGGTCCTTATCGGAAGGCCTTCGCCTGGAACAATCCTTAGCCTAAGACCATTTGGCAACTTTAGAAATCTGCTGAAGACCATTTGTTGAAGGTCCTATCATCGCACCAGTACGGAAGCTCAGAGAAGTAATCATGGGAGGAGATTATTTGCATAGGACTGCCCCTTTCTCAATCCTGTGATTATGCTGCAGTTGCCATATAACATTACTAGAGGGCAGCAGCATCAACATAAATCCAAAGAGAGGCTGTAAATCTGCTTGCTGAACTAGCTCTTGTTCTTGTTGAATTTTGTAGAGCCTGTAGAATGGAGGAGTGGAATGACTATCGAGGAATGATTGGACTGTATTTGGGGTGAAGGGGTTGCAGGATTTGGAAGGAAAACTGAATTAAAAGCAAAGTGATTAATGCAGATATGCTTGCTGAGAGACTGAGTGTGTCATCTGTCAGGCCTGGGAATTGAACCCTGCTTGTCTGGGTGAAAGGCAGGAACTTACCCACTGGACCAGACAGGCTTCCCTATCTCTAGCTGGTCAAATCTTC